>NC_071391.1:156825272-157137843 GCF_022682495.2 Desmodus rotundus
ACCTGGGTCAGCCAATTATGTCTCTAAACTCTGAGGTCAAATTCAAGTGTGACCATTCATGAGCTTTGTAACCTCGGGAAAGTAACCTAATCTTTCTAAACCTGAGTTTCGTCTTGAAAATGGGGATCATGAAAAAAGGATAGGGTGAGGCACTCTGAGCAGGAGTAGAAAGGTGTTTTCTCTTCTGTTACAGGGTTGCAATGAAGATTGAATGAAACAGTGCGTGTCAAGTGCCTGCACGCTGAGAGTGGATAAATTGATTGTATCATATTGATGAAAGTTACCGTATTTTTCAGACTATAAAACACACTTATTTTCCCCAAATTTGGGAGGAAAATGGGGGTGCATCTGATAGTCCGAATGTAGCTTACCTGGCTCCCTGGGGGGTGGGGGGGTGACGGCGGTGGAGCTGGGGGTTTTTTTCCTAATTTCCTCCTCTAAAACCTAGGTACATCTTATGGTCTGGTGCATCTCTTATATTCTGAAGAATATGGTAAAATGAATGCAGTACAATTACAATTACACACAACTATATAGAGGAACTTTGTGGATAAGATATGGAGTAAAAAAGGTAAGTCCCAGAAAATTAAACGCAACACAACACCCTTTCGATAAAGTTAGAAACAGCTAAAGCCAAACAATGTGCTTTCTGGGATTATAAATAGTTTTAGAGAAAGGGAATGATAAACTCAAGATTCAGAATAGGTCACAGCTGGTGGATAGAGGCAGGAGAAAGGATGGATGTATTAGAGTTCTCCAGAGAAACAGAACTGAAAAGACAGAGAGCTGTAAGAGGAGGTTTATCACAGGAATTGTCTAGGAAATGAAGGATGTGGAATCCCACTCTGTGCTATCCGCAAGCTGGAGAACCAGGAGCACTGCTAGTATCTGAATTTGAAAGCCTAAGGATCTGGGAGCCAAGGGTGTAAGTCCCAGTCAGAGTTCAAACCCAACACTCAGCATGAACCAATGTCCAAGGGCAGGAGATGATGGATGTCCCAGCTCAAGGAGAGAGCTAATTCTTCCTTCCTCCACCTTTGGTTCTATCCAGGCCTCAATAAATTGGAAGATGTCCACTCACACTGGTGAGAGCCATCTGCTATACTCAGTCTACTGATTCAAATGCTACTCTCTTCTGGAAAGATCTGTTGAGTCCTGGGAAGCCCCAGTGGAAATCTGGCCCCCCAGGAGTCCCTCATCCGGCCAGTGGGCAGGCAGCCATTTCTGAGCCAGGGCCACTACTCAGGAGGACCCAGCCCCACCCCTACCACAGCAGTCATGAATCGGGCAGTGTCCCATCCAGCAACTAGAAGGGCCCTCCAAGGGGTTGTACAAATGGAAATGTTTATAGGAAGAAGGGTGGGGTGAGAAAAATATTAGCAAAAGAAAACAGGGACTTCTGACCAAGATAGAGACATAAATAGATACACTTTGCCTCCTCGCACAAGCCAAAGAAGGACAACAAATTTAAAAACAAAAAACAACCAGAACTGCCAGAAAGTCGAACTGTATAGAAGTCCAACAACCAAGGAGTTAAAAGAATAAACATCACCCAGACCCGTAGGAGGAACAGAGATGGGCAGCTGAGGTGGAGAGGACTCGTGGCAAGGCTGCAGCTGGCAGACCAGGCGAATCAGTAGCTGGTGGACCAGGCAAGGCGGTGGCTGGTGGAGCGGGCAGTCCCACATTCATGTGTGGATGAACCAGGAGGAACAACGGGAGTGGGACAAACCAAGCAACCCAGGGTTCCAGAGTGGGGAAATAAAGCCTCACAACTTCTGAGTGAAAAAACCTGTGGGTGTTGCAGCAGAGGGAGAAACTCCCAGCCTCACAGGAGAGTTCGTTGGAGAGACCCATAGGATCCTAGAATGTACACAAAACTAGCCACCCAGAAATCAGCATCAGAAGGGCCCAATGTGCTTGTGGGTAGTGGGGGAAGTGACTGAAAGCTAGCTAAGAGCAAAGCAAATGGCATTGTTCCCTCTCGGACCCTTCCCCCACATACAGCATCACAACGCAGTGACGTGGGTTGCCCCGCCCTGAAGAATACCTAAGGCTCTGCTCCTTACTACATAACAGGCATGCTGAGACCAAGAAATATGGTCCAAATGAAAGAACAGATCAGGGTTCCAGAAAAAATACAACGAAGTGATGAAGAGATACCCAACCTATCAGATGCACAGTTCAAAACACTGGTTATCAGGATGCTCACAGAACTGGTTGAATATGGTTGCAAAATAGAGGGAAAAGTGAAGGCTAGGAAAAGTGAAATAAAGGAAAATGAACAGGGAACCAGCAATGAAGGGAAGGAAACCAAGACTCAAATCAATGGTTTGAACCAGAAAGAAAATATAAACATCCAACCAGAACAGAATGAAGAAACAAGAACTCAAAAAAATGAGGAGAGGCTTAGGAACCTCCAGGACAACTTTAAATGTTCCAACATCCTGATCATAGGGGTGCCAGAAGGAGAATAGGAAAAACAAAAAATTGAAAACTTATTTGAACAAATAATGAAGGAGAACTTTCCCAATCTGACAAAGGAAATAGACTTCCAGGAAGTCCAGGAAGCTCAGAGAATCCCAAAGAAGTTGGACCCAAGGAAGAACACATGAAGGCACATCATAATTAAGTTACCCAAGATTAAAAATAAGGAGAGAATCTTAAAAGCAGCAAGAGAAAAGGAGTTACCTACAGAGGAGTTCCCATAAGACTGTCAGCTGATTTCTCAAAAGAAACCTTGCAGGCAAGAAGGGGCTAGAAAGAAGTATTCAAAGTCATGAAAGGCAAGGACCTACATCCAAGATTGCTCTATCCAGCAAAGCCATCATTTAGAATGGAAGGGCAGATAAAGTGCTTCCCAGATAAGGTCAAGCTGAAGGAGTCCATCATCACCAAGCCCTTATTATATGAAATGTTAAAGGGACCTACCTAAGAAAAAGAAAAAAGATGAAAAATATGAACAGTAAAATGACAACAAACACAACTATCCCCAACCAAACCTAAAAAAAAACAAACTAAGTAAACAACTAGAACAGGAACAGAATCACAGAAATGGAGATCACCTGGAGGGTTATCAGCGGAGAGGGGGAGGGGGAAGAATGGGGGGAAAGGTACAGGGAATAAGAAGCATTAATGATAGATACCAAAATAGACAGGGGGAGGTTAAGAATAGTATAGGAAACATAGAAGCCAAAGAACTTATATGTACGACCCATGGACATGAACCAAAGGGGGCAATGATGGTGGGAGGAGGGGTGTAGGATGGAGGGGAATAAAGGGGGAAAAAATGGGACAACTGTAAAAGCATAATCAATAAAATATATTTAAAAAAAGAAAACAAAGGATTATTTTTAGGCCAAGACATCTTTTTGGAAAGAAGAGAATGCAAGAGGTTGTTTTTTTTTTTTTTTTTAATTCTCACCTGAGAATATGTTTATTGACTGGAGAGAGAGAAACATCAATTGGTTGCCTCCCACACACTCCCTGACTGGGGATCAAACCGCAACCTTTTGTTGTATGGGGAGGAGGTTCCAACCAACTGAGGCACATAGTCAGGGTGAGAATAAAAGATTTTTGTCATGCAGATTGCCTCTTCTTCCTGAAGGGGGATGGAGGGGGCCCACCCAGGTGACAGATTACCTTACTGGGACTTGACCAGAAACTTTCAGACCATGTGATTAAGATACATTTCTGGGAGAGGTGGAAATTGCAATCAGGTCGGGTATTGTCTAGGTTTGGTCGCATGGGCTTAGCACAAGTGACACCATCTTGGCCGGTGATTTTTCTCTTTAACAGTACATTTTCCTCACAGAGGCCTCAGACTGACATGGGAACAGGAGATATTTCCCGTCGCCTCATTCTCGCTGACACATACTTGAGAGGGAGGTTTCCTTGAAGAGTCAACTAATAAAGTTTCCACTCTCACCTCCAATCCTGGGTTCCTCCTGCCCCCTTGGCTATACACCATGCTTTCTCACCCTCCTCCAGGCTTTGCTTCCTCCCTTCCCCGAGTCCAGAACATCCTCTCCAGACTCTCTATGGAATATTTAGTGTCCTCTCAAGTCTCACCTCCTCCAGGAAGCCTTCCAAGACTTGCCAACCCTCTCCTGAGTTCTGTCAGCCTTGACCATCTGTCTGCCCGCTGCAGACCCCCACTGCCCTCCTTCAGGTCTGATGTTCCCTCTGTGCCTGACATAGGCTGGTCCCCTCAGCACTGCCAGCCTAGCTCACCTAGCCTGCAGGCCCTCTCCTCAGAGTGGGGATGAGCTTCCCTTTCCCACTCAGCCCCCTGTGAGGACCGGATTTGGTTGTGCTCCCCCAAACAAAGGTCTGATGGCACTGCCCAGCCTTGGAAGTGGCCCTTCCTCAGGCCACCCAGGAATGTCTTTGTGGTGGAAAGAGAAGGTCAGGTTGAAACAAGACTGGACCTGGGCGTCAGGGGGACAGGTTCTGATCTCAGCTCTGCCTCTGTCATACCTTTGACCTAAGTCTAGGAAGTCACTGAATATCCCTGAGCCTCTATTTTTCATCTGAAAATCTCACAGGAGCACAGAAACACCTGGCCACTGCTGAAGGCGTTGCTCACACACCTGGCACAAGCAGCCTCGCACGCTGCCCGGCGCACAGTGATGCTCAGTAGAGGTGTGCAGCGTGGGCGAGGGTGACCAGAGCCCTCGCTTTCCCGGGCCCTGCCCCTACTCTACCCCCGCTGCCCAGCTCGGACTCCGGAACCAGCCCGGCCCACCACTCTGGCCAGCGCAGGCTGGCTCTCTGCACTGTCTCGATTCCTGCAGAAACATTCTCTTGTTGGACAGAACACACGCTTCCCGTCAGCTTTTATTTCTGTGAGGGCTTGCTTGCGAGCAGGGCATTCTGTTCTTGGAATTTCTTGTTAAAATATTTCATTTAATTAAGTTTTTACAACCAGCTCTGCTTTGTGTCTGTCAGAAGGTAGAGGCCAGGGCAGCCCTCTCCTCAGCTCCCTGGGAGGCCAGGTCACTGGGGCTCCAGGGAGAGCCGGGCTTGGGCCCGGGGGCCGTGTCCCTAGGTCTCCGGCATTCTCAGGCAGCCACGAGGTCTGGGATTGTCACAGGGTGGACCTCCACAGCAGCACCCCCCACCAGCCCCAGAGACCTCAGGGACGCCAGAAAGGCCGCCTGAACCCTCTTTAGTGGAAACCTCTCTCGTCCCAGGGACTACCCCGTGTCTGAGCCACAGACACAGACCGTCCAGAGTAAATATTCTGCAGACAATCATAACCACTCCTTAGCACCCCCAAACCTTTAGTCAAGACCCACACCGTGTCTCCCTCCTTCCAAGGACCCCTCCTTACTTACCCTACTTCTCTGGCCTCTTCAAGCCTTGCTCAATCCCTTCCCCACTGGGGGCCCTCCCCAAGTCGCCCACACTCAAATGGTGACTGTACCTCCTGCCGGACCTGGCCCTTCACCCACCCTCTCATCCCCAGCCAGTGCACACACCCTGCCTCCCACACGGGCCCCAGCTCAGGGTTGCTTAGGAGGCCTCAGGAGGTGCGGAACCCAACAGAGCATGTCCTTCCTTCTCACACACAACCCACTACCAGGGGACAGGAATCTGTGGTTGGAGATGTGGCAGAACGTGCTGTTTTAAAGGTTACAGAGCAGGAGGTCACAGTGGGGAGGGGTGGTGCCCAGGCAAGCAGGTGGCCTTGTGCAAAGTGTTCCAAGCAGAGATGTCGTTGCACCCAACACCCAGCAAAGGGCCTTGGTAAACTGTCCTTGTACAATGAACAAGCCAGTGCTTCCCTGTTAGTCTCTGGGTTCTGTGGCCAAGCTCCCTCGAAGCTGCCAGAATGCCAGGACCCATACCAGGGGGTACAGAAGTGCTCACCACCCACTCACCACAGGGCTAAGGATGGGCCCTGCCCAGCACTGGGGCTCCTTCCCGGCAGCAGGCCTTCCCCCGACCCGGCCGTACCTGGCCTAAGGAAACCACGGTGGCCCCTGGATAATTCCAGGCTCCTCAGCTGTTGCTAAGAGCCCAGCTGCCACCTGTCAGGAATTTTCGGTCCGGGATGTGGCCGAATGCGCTGTTTTCCCACACTCGTATTTTAAAAGGTTACAGACCATGTGTGCGTAACAGGCAGAACATTAGGTCACTTGTCTCACTTAGAACAATAATCCGTTTTGCTAGGGGTCAGGTTGACACAAAGAATCTCTCCAGACCAGGTCTCTGGATGGGACTTAGCCCTCCCCTCAAACTAATGAAATTTTCAACTCGCGGGTACTTGAGTTAATAAAGTGTGCCACACATCTGCTCCTGCTGCTGGCAGAGAAAAGCCCTGGGGTTCAATTTTGAGATCACTGACATAATGTTTGAGTGGCCTCCCACTGGCGCCCGCGGGACACCAAATTAAGGAAAGCCGCACAATGAATGTGTGAGAAAAAACATTAGTGTATAAACACCGAGGCCAAGGCCCCCCGAGGGGAGGGGGAGCTAGGGGAGGCCGGGAATTACAGAGAGAGGGTCGGCAGGGCTACCACTGGGATTTCACACCAGTGGCCTACAGGTAATGAATTATTTTAAAGGAAATTGGCACCAACATGATCTTAGGTCAAACAGATGGGGAAAAAAAAAGCACTTTTTTTATGGCCGTTGAATTAAGTGCTAAAGGATAATGTGATCGGTTCTGAACAAAATATAAAGCTGGAGGTGAGAATATAAAACAGCCCCAGGGGAGGTTACGTTTCTAGCCCCATGGACCCCTGAGGATCTAGCCGCCTTCCTCCCATGCCCCCGCCTAGCTGGGGTGGGACCATGGGGTCTGGTTGAGGCCTGGTCAGGGGTGGGAAGGAAGGAGCCCACTTCCCCGGGACATAAACCCTCTGCTGGTTTTCCCAGCTGCCCACAGGCAGACACAGACGTGCCCACCCCTTAGAGTCTCACCCCTTCTGGAGAGGAAGGTTAGAGAGGACCCCTGAAGTTGCTGTGGTCTTCCCTTGGGGAAGAGGGGGAGACTTCTTCATTCCACAGTCTGGCTCCCAGGAAACACCATTGTGTTTGCCTTGAGGTCACTTTAAGCCAAAGTGAGGCTGGGGTGCGCCCCATGGAAGCTAATGATTGAGGGGCACCTGCCAAGGCTGAGACCTCCCATTGGCACTGCCCAGCATCTCCCCTCCTCCTGCCTGATGGGAGAGGGTGGGAGGGAGAGGGCCGAGGGATCCCCATGGCCATGCACCAGGCCCCAGATGGGAATCTGGAGACTGTGACAGCTGGGCAGGCACAGGGCTTAGCTGAGGTCCAGGCCACACCTCCGTCCCCCTGGCTTGGCCAGCCCTTCTGCTCCATGCACTCTGCGGAGGCTCCGAGGTCAGGGCAGGGAGCTACCTGGTTACTCAGCCTCGGTTCTTTTGTTCCTCCAAGTGCTTCCCGTGTGTTTGGGGTCCTTCCTCAAGGGGCCATGTGCGCACACAGCGGTGAACAAATGAGCCTGCGCAGGGTCTCTGTGGCCCAGCACTGGGAGCTGCTCCTACAGGAACAGGGCGTTCAGCCAATGCGGCCCCCAGGGCTGTGCCAGCAGCCCCCAAACCTGTCCTTCCCTTCCTTGGTGACATGCCACATCGTGTCTGCCCACCTCCCAGAATCCCCCATCCCAGGAACCCTTCTCTGACCCAGTTCCCCAAACCCCGGAGACCCGCATTCCTCTGAGCCATAAACCCCCTCTTCTCCTGGACCTGTGGCCTGTGCGCCCTCCCTGGCAGGCCTGGGCTTCACCATTCTCGTCCCCTCTGAGCTCACCAGGCCCAGGTCCCTGGCAGGGCACAAAACCTTGCATATCAACTCTGGGCAGAGTTGGTCCCAACAGCATACATTGCGGGGAGCCAGAAACCCACCCTCCAAAGGAAAGCCATACTCCTTTCTGGGTGAGAATTCAGCAAATGAGAGAGAAGCAGGGTGAGGTGAAGCTGGTCCCCATGAGGGGCCACACCGTGATTAATGATGCTCCCCAGAGGCTTCTAAGCAACTGCACGTGGCTGCCGTGGAATGCAGAACGAGCTGCCTCTCCCGCCACCCAGCCCGCAGCGAACTCCAGGGCTTCCCTCTTGCCAGGAGAAATGTCCATGCTTACAATTTCCAGCACTCAGCCCTGGTCTCCCCAAAGGGGAAAAAAGGCTTTGTCCTTCAGTTCCACCCTCCGACAAGGGACACAGAGAGAACAGACTTTAGGGCCTGGCCTCCCGCATCTCACCCCAGCTCCCTTGTGAGCCAGTGCGTGGCCTTGTGAGGTCACTGGGCTGTCCTGGATCTCCACCTGGCCATACATAAAGCTGGGATAACAGTAGTACAGTGGTACCATTGGTACAATACAAACGATGACACCTATATTAACAACTGCCCCGGGCTGGGCACACTGCATATGTGTCATCCCATTTCGCCCTTGCACCAACCTGACACACGGGTGAGTATGGTCGTCCCAATTTCATGGGAGGATCAAGGAACTTGTCCAGAGCCAACAGAGTGCCCTTTGTAACGTGCGAGGCTGGTGCTGTCACTCCCATGATGGAAACGCTAGCTCACCTTAGCCAGAATACTTTCCTAATTACCCATGCTCACCGCTGGTGACAAAAGGACCTCTGCTCTTCCCACCGGCACAAGGAAGACCGAGCCGGCTGTGAAAGTGGAGAGAGGCATCTGAACCCATTGGTGCATAGGCGCTTCTGCCAGCTCTTCCCAGGCTCAAATAAACCCTTAAAATGTTTCATACGCCTCAGCTCACCTTTCACACCTGTTTAAAGACACCAGGCACGTGCATGCACACCGATACACGCAGGCCTGTCACTCTCCACGGGGTGGCCCTCCTGGAACAGTGACAGAAATCCCCACAAGAGTGCGTCACAGGACTGCTCCCAACTGCGCTCCAGCGCAGGTCAGGCGACACTCCCTGGCCTGAGCACAAAGGGGGCTCCTGGGGCTCCCTGCCTCCGACTCCAGCCTGGGTCACGGTGCTGAGACAGGCTCAGAAGTAGAGGGGCTCTCCTCTCTCTGTCAACACAGGTTCAATGAGCACCTGCTACGGGCCGGAGGCTCTCCCTGGAGAGAACAGAAATGCAAATTGGTTCTGCCTGGAGCCTACAAAGCCTCAGGCACCGGCCAGTTGTTGGCCTCTGTGCTTCTCCTATGGGGGCCACAGACTCGTCCTCTGTTTTTTAAAGTATTTGGGTCTCAGAACCTCCCTCCCAGCTTGGACTTTTATCAGGGTAACTTCCAGACACATCTAATCTCTCACAGCCAGGAGAGCAGGTAAGCTTCCAAAAGGAGGCCCGCAAGGCCTTAGCGTGGCAGGCACAGCAGCGACGGCGGTCTCCTCGGTCTCCTCGTGGGGTCCGAGTGTGGCGGGCACAGCAGCAAGAGGTCCCTGCAGGAGAAGGCACTCCCTCCCAGCACAGGCTGCAGACCTACGCTTCTCCAGGGAATACCTAGCTTTAATAAGCCACCTCTAAAATAAAACCCACCTCCCCCAAAGAACTCCTGCCGACCGTTCCAGGGCCCTGAATGCTGGGGATACACACTTCCAGGCACACACGTGCTGTGTCTGTTTCATTCCAGGTAAAAGGGCCTGGGGGAATTCCAGAGGTGACACTGATGAATGGAACCCACAGGGCCAGACGGCCAAGGCCAAAAGGGCTGTTTGAAGACAGTTCCAGGCAAACTTCCGTGCTCTCAAGTCATTCACCAGGGCCGCCGCCGTGGGACCAAGCCACTCTCGACAGAGGCCGCCTTTCTGTGCATAGCCTGAAAGAGACCTGCGCTTCTCCCAGTTCGCAAGGGCCACATGTCACAACATATTCACCCCCAGCTCAGGACCCGGCAGAGGAATATCCCCATTAGCACACTGATTGCATTGGCCTCCAGCAGAATCAGTTCAACAAAGGCACAGTCTTTGTTTCTGACCCTTCCCTGCACGCCCATGTGTCCTGTGCATCTCCCCGTCCCTGCCAGCCAGCACCTCTCTCCTTGTCCCCCTTGCTCCAGGTCCACATCAGCTGGAGGGGTCAAGGCGGGCAGCCAGTTGGTGGGATAGCTCCAGCCTTCCGGGAGCTGACTTGAATCATCCCCACTGCTCACCTCCAGCCTCCCTCTGCACCTGCAGCCACTCGGGCAGAGGGGCAACATCTGCACACCGGCTGTCCCTAACCCGAGGAGGCTGACATTTTATGCACAACCTCGAGGTGCAGGGGAAGGCCCATGGTTGGCTCCAAGCCAACTTTCAAAATTGAGCTAAAGCTCGAAATGTGCCAAAAATGCTCAGCCCACGATAGGAATTTGCAGAGCGTTGCCAAGCCATGGGTGTTAAGCTGACTGTGCATTTCTCACCCGTGTGGAGCAGCGGGCCTGGAGCTGCTCTCGGAGCCCGAGTCCTCTCTAGAATGGGGATCTGTCTTCTCTCTGGCCTCGCCACCCAACCTTGCAATTCACAGGGGTCCTCTGTATCGGGTCTCCGAAGTCCCTACCCCTGACAGCCAGCTGGACAGCAGAAAGCCTCAGGCACCGCCAGTGACAGGAAGCCTTGCTGGTCAGCCCACTGGACAGAACTGTTCTCTTGCTCTCTCCTGGCCCTCACCAGGAACAGAACAAGGAAGCAAAAGACAAGAACACAATGTTGCTTTGACTCACAATGGGGAAATTTACCATTTCCTCCTTAGAAAACTACTTAGAAAAACTCAGCCCACTCAGTGGCATCAAGACTTTGCGAAACATAAAGTGTGCCCCGTGAAATGACAGCCCCATGGAGACCTGGACTCTGTACTCCAACCTCAGCACCCAGAGCAAGGTGGTCATTAGCCTTTTTACGGCCTGGCTGTAGAGGCATTACCCTCTGAGACACTCTTAAGCATCGATCTAGAATTCTGTAATGAGGGACAGGAACCAAGTTGTTTCTTTTCATTTGATTTGTTTTTTGTCTGTTTTTACATCTCTCCCTCTTAAAACTCTCACCATGTTATGTTTATGCCACACAAAGGAAGCTGTAGATCTCCAGCCCAGCCAAGAAGACAGGCACTGGGGGGCCGGTGAGAACCCAGATGCACAGGACTAAACGCAAACCTGGCCGAGGGCCCTGTGCTCCACCGCCTCCTGAGAGGAGAGAGCATTGCTTCCTCTCCCTTCCAAAGGCTCTTGGCACCAGTTGATTCTTCAGCTTCGGCTCCCTCTGTATTCTTCCTACTTCTAGCTTTTTATTTGATTACATCTTCCATAATTATTGCCTGGAGTATGAAAAAGTAGGCACCACCAAATTTATCAGATGTCTGGGGGCTTAGGGAAAATGCCCACTCACCAGGTGGCACATAGAAGGGCGTCAGGAAATGCTGGAACTGGAGTACGGGCAGGAGTCCTAGCTCTGCCCCCAGTGGGCATGAGATCTTGGGGAAATCTATACCTTCTTCTCATCTTCAGTTTCCTTTGTTTCTTCAGAGGGAGGCCAAAGAGCAGAACACCTCTGAGGGGCCTGGAGAGCTGCCTCCCTGGAAGAAGGTGCTAAGGCAACTGGGGCCCAACTGGGGACCATCTATGAGGCTAATGCGCTGGCTGAGGGGCAAGGCCAGGATCCCTCTCCTCAGCCCTCAGAAGCACACACGCAGTCAGGTTCCCTAGACTCACAGGGAAGACCGAAGGAAATGAGAGTTGGGACAGCCCAGAAGGTCCCTTCCTCCCAACTCTGGGTGTCCGGCAGACTTCCCACGTCACTGCACATAGCAAAGTCCCCAAGACAGTGACCTGGGCTGCACACAGCCCTCACTCTTCCACCCAGCATTTGCACTCAGGCTTCTACTGGGCAGAGAGCTCCAGCCAACCAGCCCTGAGCCAGCTGGCCTGTTCCATGACCCTGTGGAAGTCACGTGGGACTTTAGGCTCACAAAGACCTCAGATCACCACAGCCACTCCGAGGGTGAAAACGGATGGCAATCCCCACGTGCCAGGACCCACGTGGTATTTCTGTGAGATGCCAGCACTGTAATAACCACACTCTCCTACCTGCCTCCCTCCCTCCGCCCTGGGAAACAGGACTAGTGATGTGTTTGCGAATCAAGCAGTGGGAACTCAGGCTCCAGAAAGACAGGCAAGGGGTGAGCAGGGAGCAGGGGAGTGCTTACCCACACCGGGATGCAAAACTAAGTAAATTGGCACCTCCCTAATCCTCTCTTTGGTCCCTTTGCCCGAAGGGAAGCCCAGGCCAGGAGGATTCAAAAATGTGTCTCACAGGCATCCCCAGACCCTTGCTCCTTAATAAACATTTCCATACTCATTTGGGCACAATCAGAATTTTTTAATCATCTTCCTGAACATCAATTTTTGGGGATAGATCATTTCCAGATGTGATTGTACATACCAAAAAAAAAAAAACCCTCATTGATTAACAAATGATTTCTAGATGGAGACTACATGTGACTGGCAGCCCCCAGTTGAAACTTGTATCAAATTCTGTGTGTGGTAGAGAAGCCTGGTCCCCCTGGGCTAGTCTGTCTCCTTTCAGCTGAGGTCTCTTCCCCAGGCTGGCTCCAGATGCTCCCGTTTCAAACCAGATCAAACAGGAGCTGGAGAACGAGCTTTGGCCTTTATCAGATTCTCTCTCCCCCTTTTGTTAGTGATTTCCCACAATGCCCATGCTTTGAACCAAGGGCAAGAGCAAATGATACATGGAGGAAGAATTCACAGTTGCCAGTCCAAAGACAGAGTTCTGGTCCTATAATCTACAACACACTGCCTAAGTGGCCTTCAGGAAGACACATCACCTACCTATTCCATTCTCTCTTCATTTGGCAATTTGCTTTAAAGACATTTCTAAATCGCTCGCTGTGCACTAGCCCCTGTTAGCCTATGCTGAGTGTGTCCTTGTTTATAGCAGACACTGCTGGTCGACTGTACACTTTCCCAAAGATCCTTCACTTGGTGCACTAGGCACCTGCTAAACATCTACTTCTGCCTCATGTGCCAAACAGAAGGGTGTCCTTTGGGATTCAAAGCTGGGTAAGAGTTAGTGTCCTCAGCCCGAGTTGGTAATTCAACAAACAAGGCAGATTCAGTCACACCTGCCAGCACTGCGGCAGAAAAGCAAAGTCACAAACAAGTAGAGACTTAAGATTCCAAAAAGGGGGCATTTATTGAGCATGGTGCCTGGGCCCTGATGTAGAAACTTACTAGTTCAAAGAGAGATGTACCCACCTAGAAAGAAAATAAGGATCCAGAGAACTTAGGAGGATGCCCCAGAGCCCGTGGAAGCCACCAGACTGCCTTTAGTTGGAGCAAACTTAGCACCAGCAGCAGAATCCTGCCCATGCGGGGATGCACTTTGCTGCTTTTCTTGGCCCCTGCAGTTCCCCTGGATGCTCCACATTCCATCATTAATTGGTTTGTTCCTTCTATGCTGTGCAGAGCCGATGTCACGTGACATTTGCATTACTCTCAACCCTCTTTCAAAGGGTATCAGTTCCTCCAATGACCGTGAGTGATTCTCAGTTCCTGCCTGTTTCACGGGGCCACTGGAAGGGCGGATGTGCCTATCAAAAAGGCAAAGGAAAAAAACAACAGCTCTGCATCTTGGGCTGCAACCAAGCCACAACTTAATTTCCTCCTCTGGCTGTACTTCTTGAGAAGTAAATATGAAAAATGGGGCTGGGGTGACTTTGTCTCAGAAAAATAGGCCACACTCTGAAGCTGGACAAACAAGGTGGTTGGCTGGAAATAAAATGTTCTTTGGCTGGCATCTCCAGAACGTGAAAGATGCTTCCAAGATGCTATTTAAGGCATGCCACGAGCTCTCCCTGCCTCGCTGCACTGTCTACACCAGCCGTTAAAGCTCAGGCAGAGTGCAAACACAGCATTGACACTAACAAAGCTAATGCTTTCCTTGTACATACTAGGTACCAGTCACTGGGAGAAGCATTTTGCCTGTGACTTCTCATTAAATCCCCACCGCAAACCTCTGAAGTTGATATTATTATGCCCGTTTTTCCAGTGAGAAAAATGAGGCTCAGTGAAGTTAAGCAAATCAGCCAACAATACTCAGCTAGGAGGTGATGCAGCAGGGAGTTGAACCCAAGACTAACTCCAAAAGCTAGGGTCTTAATTGCTAGAGGCCAGGCCCATTGGCTCAATGTCCATGCCCCTGCTGGTTACTCCATGCCCAGAGGGTGCTGGCTGCAGCTTGTCACTGTGACAACAAGCATTTATTCGAGTTACAGTGATTCGAAGATTCTCAACAAATGAGAATTCCTTTCTGTTCTTCTCCCAGAAAGTTGGGGTCATGGTCTGCAGGTGGGACCTCTGTCCAGGAACACGCAGTGGCTCAAGTACCAGGTCTCTGCCTCAAGAGAATTGTCATGGTTCTGGTATAAGGACAGGGATGGTTCTGATGAGCCGGGCAGCAGGCTGAGTGGAGGCATGTGGCTGGTCGCTGCCTCACATTGGGGAAGGAAATGCAAAGTGAAAGGCAAAATACAGACCATCGACAATGTGTCACTGCCCCAGCCAAAAGCTAGTTTTTCAGGCAAAGCAGAAATTCTGTATTGAACATCCCTCTCTGTCACAACCCAGAATGATGACTTGCAAACACAAATATAAAATAATACGCAGAAGTTTGCCATGGAACTCAGTTAATGACTCACGTTCACCCTCCAGTTCTACCCATGGCCCCTGGCAGGCATTTCCAGCTGTGGTTTCTTTCCCGCTTCCTCTCTGTCCCCAGGGCCCAGACCAGAGGGAAGATGGGGCTGGTGGCTGCCCAGGCACTCCTGAGCTAGCTACCCGTGACCTTCCAGACTAGTGGAACCGTTGTCTTCTGTTCTGCCCCCTCATTATTGCTGCCTGAATCAAATGGCTTTTGACGCGGATCCCGGCCTGCGGAATCCTGTGTTGTGGCAGTGATATGCAAATACACACGGACTACAGAAATCCTGTGGAGGAAAAGGGATGGTGAGGCCACTCTTTCAAGAGGAGAGCGCCTCTGAGCACCTCGGCCACTCTCTCAAGAGGAGAACACCCCTACCCTTGCCTTGACAGGCTTTTATTGTTTTTCTAGGCCCCTTACATCAAAGATGGTCCTCCTTTACTATGCAAAGGTTTGTTTCTGGTGGTTATCTTTTACAGACAAAGGAGAGGATGTCACTGAATACATCAAAGGAGGATATTTGCAATCTAAAGGATAAATGGTCCAAACAGCTATGTTCCATACCTGGAAGGTCTAGCTCAGATTTTGGGAAGATAAAGATATTCAGTAAACATTTGCTGCCTCAGGGTGAGGGAGTTTTAACAAGAGCAAGTCTCATAGCAGTCTAGGTACAATGCAGGCCTGATTTCCCACTGGAGAACCTATCCATGGACGTGGGTCCTGCCTGCCAACCTCGCTCTCCACTGGCTTTTCCAAGTGGGGGCTGAGCCACATTTCCCACGCTTGGAACAGTTCCCCACAGGCTTTACCATGGGACAAGCAGCTTCTCCTTGTGCTGTTAGGGAGCCTACATGGGAGACGAAGGTATCTTTTCAGCCCTGAAAAGGTATATTTTTTCTCTTCAGGGGTATCAGTTCAACCCTGAACATGTTTTCTGAGTTAAACTGGGTTCTTTGGGTACAGGGCAAAGTTTCCATGGACCACCTTTGGGGGGTCATAGACTTGATCTCTCTAAGTTTCCTCGGTCTTGGGGACTGCCCAGGCTATACAGAACAATCCTGGTGACTTTCGACCCTAGGTTTCCACCCTGGAAAGTTCTGGAATTTTAAGCCCCTAAGATTCTCCCTCATTTCCTTGGGCCCTGAGGCTCATGTGCTCTCCTTACAGTTACCTGCAAACTTGCTCTGCTGTTTCCCCCAATATGCTTCTTGGACTTCTTCCCTGTGGTTACCTTCTTGCCTCTGAATTGGCCTTGAAACTAGGGCTTTCCCAACCGTGAGCTCAACTTCCAGCCAAACTTCAAATGACCTTCAAAGGAGTAGAGCTCTGATGGGGATCCTGAAGCAAACTGGCTTTTTCTATTTCAATAACCTCTTAAGGATCTTGGAACAAGTTTCTTGGGACTTGGATAAGATTGAGAGAAACCAAGAGGTCTGACTCTCTCCCCCTCTTCCAGTGAGTCAGCATTGTCCCACTCTTTCTCTGAAGGGTCTTAATCTCTGCATCCCAGGGAGCCTATCTGTCCCAGGTGTCCCTGCTGGAGAATCTGCCCTTGTATGTTAGCGCCCCCTAGAGGGAAGTATGAATGCAACTTTGGCACCTTCCTGAGCTTGGCTGACCTGCCTATTCCAAGACCATCAAGTTCCTTAAATCCAAAATCAATCCCCGAATGCTAACCACCAAATCTAACTAACTTCTCAGTCTCTTCATACTACTCACGCAAGGATTGTCACCTTGTCACCTTGGAGTTCTCCCACATGTCATCAGTCCCAACTCCTGGGAATTCCTCTCATTCATTCTACACACATGTGTGGCATCTCCGCATCTGCCTTTGCTGAAATATCCCCACTCCACATGCCTGGTTTTCTCAACATCAGTATTACAGGCTTTTGGGGCTAAATAATCCTTCGTTGTCCTATTCGTTCTAAGACAGTTAGCAGCAACACTGGTCTCTACCCACTTGATGCCAGCAGCACCGTTCTCCCAGTGACAACAACCAAAAATATCTCTAGGTGTTGGCTGCATGCTCCCTTGTGGGCAAAATCATCCCAGCTGAGAATTACTGTTTTGGAAAGACACAAGCTCACCATACTCCTGGACAAGGCTCAGGCTCTATAAGGTGAACATCTTTATTTCCAGTAAGACACTGGGAGTCACCTCAGGGGCCTCCTCTGAATATTCTCTGGAGCATCTGCCACCAGTAACCTACTGAGGCCCAGAGGCTGAGAAGTCACACATAAGACTTCAGCCTCCGGGGTTTTCTGAGAAATAGGACTCACTCTTCTAGGCCCTATTCTCAATAGTCTAACATCCTAGATTTCCCCAGAAAGTTGAAATTCAACAATCCTATCTTGTTGACCCCATCAATGAACATGTGTCATTGCATAGTTGACCCAGGAAACGTGATTTTTGTGCCCATGAATGCTCCCAACCAGCTAGGAGCTGCTACGTAGCATATGGTACTGGTTAATCTCTCTCATTTGCGTGATGGGACGTGCAGTCCCCTCCCAGGGGGACGAGTTCAAGAAGCTCATTCTATCTTCCTCTAGAGCGAACTGCTAGGCCAAAATCTGCTGCTTCTGTTTTTGCAGGAGGACAAAGGGAAGGATGGACAGCTGACTTGCAGACCCTCCCATGATGGGACAGGCCCCAGAGTGAGAGCTCATGGCACCCACAGTGGTGAAAACCATAATAAGGGTGAAGATGAGGAGGAGGCCATGGTGGAAACCATATTGGTGATGGTGACTTTCATGATGGTAGGGAGGGTGATGGAAGAGGTGGGAGAGAACGTGATGGAGGCAGGACAGTGGATGCACAAATGCTGATGAAAACTAAACATTCGGGAACCACCTGTGGGCAGACTCCTGACTCTGGTGCACAGGGGTAGCTGCAGACAAACCACTCAGAGCAGCTTTTGAGCTTTCTGGCTGTTGCTGGCATTACCTGATTCCCAGGCACTTCCTGGATTAAATCAGTCTTGAAATAAGGAGTCCTCAGCCAAAGCAGCCCCTCAGGAGCAAACATGAACCCTGACATACATTTTTGGAGGAAATGTTAAAGCTTCTTTTCAATCCCAGTTGAAAGAAAAAAAATGAGAGTTCCAGGCAGCTCCACATTCTCTCTTACAAGTGGTGGTGCATGAGCTTGGCTAAGAGAGGTGGTTCTGGAAGTGGGATTTTCTGAGGAGGGCTGGAAAGGATCCATTTCCCCACATTCCTCGTGTGTCTTCAGAACCGAGTGCGCTTTGGAAGTGTGGTCGGCTACCGGGGGGACCCATTTAGCGGACCCCATCTCATGTCCTCACTGCTGCCCTAAGCATTGGACAGCAAGCCAGGCAAGTCACAGAGTTGGATGATGACAATGTTCTAACACAGGAAGCTTTTTGCCATTTCCCATTCTTGTTTCCAAACATTTGTCTCTGCTTACAAAGGAAGGGGTAGCTGTGGGTGTCAGGGAGAGGAGGTGTGGATGGAAACCATTTCTTAAGGAGGCTTGTCTCCACCTTGCCAATATAGAGAACACTGGGTGGGAATGTTTTAAAGGATTCTGTCACATAAATTGGTGATAGTCTTTCGTTAGCTCAGAAGACAGCTCTGTTTGTTAGTACACCTTTGCTGAAAATATGGAAAATGACGTTACCAGATCTGCACCGTTCAACAGCCAACAGCCACAGACAAGCTGGGAAGGGCTCTCTGAGCAGGGCTGAACAGTGTGTGCGACACGGCTCTTGGTCCTGGCCTCATCTCCCCTCACTCCACACCAGAAAAACCCAAACTCCGGCACCTCAAAGCCCCACAAACACCCTGTCCTACAGCCCCTCAACTTCAGTCTTGCTCCTGCTGAACCTCTAGTTAGCCTTCAAAACCCAGCTTTCATGACACCTCCTTTTCTGCTCACCTTGCTCCCTTCTCTTCATTAATTCATGATTTCCATAAGTGCATTTTTGCATTGCACTTCTCACCCTACGTTATAAGTATCTATCCATGCGTAGTTCCCCTGTGCCAGACTTTACGCTGGGAGAACAGAAACATGACCCAAACGCTGAAGCTGCCAGCACCCAGCGCAGACAAACGTAGTGGATGAACGCCTTCATCTGCGAAATCTATGGGTCTGACTCAGTGTTCTCAAGATCGCTAGTAATGAAAACACCACTCGAACTGGCATAAGTCAAAAGGAGGTGCGTTGGAAGGTAACGAGGCTTCTTGTGGCATCAAAGGGAAGACCAGGCCTCCGAGAAACCCTGCCAGGTAAGAGAAAGCCCCAGAAACCAAAGCTGGCTCTCTCCTACTCTCCTTCCCATTCCTCCCTTTCTCTCTTGTCCCAGCATCTCTCTGCAGGTACAAGGAGGCTCTGAGCACAGAGTGGCTAGTGGTCCTGGGGCCTCACTAGGGTGCCCTGTGCCAGAGCTACAGGTTCCCAGTGTGTTAAGTCATGTCAACTCCCAAATGTGAGGCAGAAACGCACAAGCCACAGGAGACCCCGCCTCTCAAAGTCAAGGTTTTCCCAACCAAGAAGGTTGTGCCATTGCAGAGGTCAGGTCCTGGCACAGAGCATGGGGATGGGGTAAGAAGAACAAAGAGGAAGATGAGGGAGCGAAAGGGGAGAACTAGTGTGTGTGTGTGCATGCATGCTTGGCCTGGAAGCCTGCCTTCTCTTGGCCACCCATTTCAATCTTGACTTGCCTAAAAGGGCCTTTGACTTTTTTCATGAGAAAAATAGAAGTCCAGAAGAGGCAAGAGGACTTCCAACATCCAGCACTGTTCAGTGGCCAAGAAGGCTGCTCCCACCTGCCCCAGCTGAGGGCAGAGAACTGTAGAGCAAGCCACCGAGGTTGGCCACACACTGCGCCCCCCCAGCAGAACTGCAGTTCAGCCCTGGGAAGCGGGACCGTGGGAGCTGACTTCTCCGTGCTGGAACTCAGACCTCACTGATCAGCGTGAGGAAAAGATAGTTTATGGATTGCGCGAGTAGCTAGAAAGGGCCTAGGGAAGCTTCTGGTGTCGCCTCTCAACCCAGGGTCACTGCATGTACGTGCACGGCCCATGGAGTCAGAGGAGGGCAGCAGACAATGACATGAGGCCAGTTTTTCATCTCATACAGGACGGTGATCCTCACCTGTGGCCCTGGATCTTTATCAAGTGGCAGACCTATCACAAGGGGCCCATGCAGCTGCCTGCATATTAAGCAATGCCTGCAAGCTAAATAAGTTTTACTTCATATAACCTTTACTTGTTTAATGCATATCAATGCTGCTAGATTTAAAGGTGCAAATTTATTTCAAAACTGTCTCAGATGCATAGTAAGTTTTAGTTATTAAGTGCTTTTTCAAACCCTAGACTGTGGAAGTCCATCAGCTCTTCTGTGGGATTTTTGAAACTATTTGACGTTAAAAAGCGATCCTTATCATTTCTCAGGTTTTCCTTTCCCAGACAACCTGAGGGACCTCAAAGGGCTGAAGGCAAACCCTTACCACTCACAAAAGCACAGAGGACACCTGGGGTCGATTGCAAAAAATTGCCACAAATCTTTGCATTTCCTCCCATCAAGAGGTAGAATCTCCATCTTGACCTTGTGGTTTGGTTTGGATAATAGAACTTATAAAACAGGACATTACGCAAGTCCCAAGCCTGGGCCTCAAGAGTTTTGCACACTTTCACGGGCTCTCCTGCCACCATCACTGTGCAATAAAATCTAGCTTCACCTGGTAGAGGATGGAAGACTACATAGGATCAAGATCAGCCATCCCAGTGAGCCGTCGTAGACCCACAAGCCTCTAAGCAAACCCCAAAGCTCATCACAGATGCATGAAACAGCCCAACCAAAACCAGCTAAGCCTGGCTCTGCCCAGACAACCTCAGCCCAAATTGCTGACCCGCAGAACCATAAGTTAAACAGTTGTGGTTTAAGTCAACTATTTTTAAATGTCTTATACTTCAGCACCTGCTGAAAATCCACACCGAGTAAAACAAGTGGCAAGTGGTTAGTGCTAAATAAAAGAGATTGTGAATTCTTAAGTGTCAACTTGGTCTTTCGAGAGCTAAGACTTTGACTAGCATGATAACTGTAGCTGCGTTTTATTTAGCGTGTAATATTTACCCAGCTTTGTGCTGAAGATTTATACACAAAAATTATATTTAATGCCCATTTAATCCTCACAACAACAGTAGATATTGGTTCTGACTTGAGTAAAGTCTGGTCTTCTGGTTGCACTCATGAGCGGACTGTCTCGGCTTGATGGCACACTCAAAGGAACTCAAAGGAACCTCTGTGGATTTATGAGAGGGACAGAAGAGCCGGTTCAATCCCATGTACTTCCGCAGGGAAACACCAAAGTGGCGTCGCAGGCTGACTCACAAAGAACCTTCTCCAAGGTCACGTTTTTCTGTTCCCCTCCCTTCCACGTCTTCCTGCTTGACAGATGCCCCCAAGTCCCCTCCCTCCCCGCATCCTAATAGGCTAGAAAACTACTCCCAACCAAGCGACCTAGGCTCCATCTTCTGCTCCCCTTTGCCCTCTGGCTCCATCCTTGCTCTTCAGCCAGGAGCACCTGCCACTTGCCACAGAGGTCCTGAAAGCCTTCGTGTTCTCCCTCCACCCACACCCCCGTCGGAGCCGCAGAGACCCCAGGACTGTCAGGCGAGGACCTTGCTTCCTGGTCTGCAAGGCGAGCGCAGGGAGGAAGCATCTCATGTGGCAGAGACAGAGCTTCTGACTTTTTGAACCATCAGAAATGAATTGTCGGCTATAATTTACAGATTAGGAAACTGAGTCTCTGAAGAATTAAATAACTTTTCCAAAACAAATTAACAAATGGATGTAAACCCAGGTCATTTGCAAACAAGAGATAAAAAGCTACAAAGAACTACTACCCATCCAAATGCTCTCAGTCCCCGTGAAATGAGAATGTGTTCATCCCACTCCCCTTTCCTGGGTTCAAACACAAAATACACATTCCCATTCTTGACCTTTGACCTCTGCGGTATCATAGGCTCAGATACACACCTGATGTATACACACAGACCTGTGCACACACACTCACCACAATACACACTCATGCCCCAAAACACACTCCTACAACCTCATCTACTGTGTGGTTTTTTAATTAATAAATTGAACGCTTTGTTTGTATCTGTCACAGAGCAATATTGTGAGTCATTAATTTTTTTCTCTTGCTTTTCCCTGTAGATGACCTGTTCCTTAACCAGCTAAGGTGCATATTAGTTGGGTGGGGTGGAGTGGAATGGGGGTGACTAATATTGTGATAGCAGGAAGGCATAAAGAAAGTTAATATTCAGCTCATATTATTGAAATACAATTTCACAGTAAGACAGGAGGCCTGAAAGCTGGGCATTGACAAGAGAAGAAAGGATGTTCTAAATCACTTCAGCTTCTATTCACCATATTGAAAATCAGGCAGGCAGGCGGGAATATTTATTGTACCCCTTCTCTGTGCTATCCCAGAAGAACTGCATTATCCTCAAGAAACTTACAGGAAAGAGACAGACCACAAATAAACTAACAAAAGAAAGATAATATCAGGGACTAATATCAGGACTGACAGCGCTGTGAAGAAGATAAAACTGAGTGACGTAACGTGTGTGTTTTGCACAAGTGGGAAGAAGGGCCCGTTTTACTGAAGGAGCTCAGAAAGACTCACTGAGCTGGTGACATTTAACCTGAGACCCAAATGATTAGATAACAACCCAGCCAAGGTCTAGGCAACGCTGTTCCAAGCAGAAGTAGCAGCAAGTTCAAAGGCCCTGAGACAGGAGCAAGTTTAGGGAAGTAGAGAGGACGACAAAGGATTGCAGCTGCTGGGTGTGAACGAGCAGAGTGAGGGCCCAGGGAGCAGAGGGCGCTTACAGAGAATGGGGCCTCTGGGGCGCAGAAGGCAATATAGTTTTAATTACAGGAGTGGTATGGTCTACTTTATACTCCAGAAAGATCACTGACTACCGTGTTGGGAGAATAACCTCTGTGGTGGGGTTTCTCAACCTGGGTGCTGCTGAGATTTGTACCCCTTCATGCTGGGACGCTCCTTTTCAGCAGCACCCCTGGCTTCTACCCACCGTATGCCAACACATACCCTTCCCAGTGGTGAGTGCAATAATGTGCTCCAACATTGCCACGTGTCCACTGGGGGACAAAATCAGCCCGGAGGAGAGCCTCTGCTCCACGAGGACACGAACAGGAGTAGGGTTCCCAGTGAGGGGACTGTGGCTGTGGTCCCAGTGAGAGATGTTATTGCAGCGCAGATGCCTGCAGTAACAGTGGAGATGGGGCGGTGGGCAGATGGGGCCAAGATCTACTTTGGAGATAGAGCGGGCGAGGCTTGCTGAGGAGTTGGGTATACGGCAGAGAGAAAGCAGAGTCTGCACAACTCCCACATTTTTGGCCTGGGCAATGGAGTTGATGGCTGTGTTATCCACCAAGACAGATAGGGGGGTGGGCGCAGCACAGCCAAATGGTTCTGGTGTTGACTGCGGTAAGGTGGAGTTTTTTGTTTTGTTTTGTTTTTTGACATCCAAGTGTAGAGACTGATTAATCAATTGGATATGCGAATCTGGAGTGCTGAGTAGAGATCCAGGTGAAGATAAGTATAAATTGGAGAGGGAGCCCCGCATCGGTTGAAGAAATTCAGAAAGTAGATTTGATTTTGCAGTGTGGACAGGCCAAGAGACTGGCTGAGGCAGACATGACGTCGATGAAGGAAAAGCGGGAAGTCTAGCCGTTCCTGTCCTGAGAGATTAGGAGGAAGGAGAAGGGGAAACATGCAGAAGAGGCACGAGGTGAGATGGGGGCTCCAATACATTAGACAATCAGAGGAAAAAGCCAGAAGGAAGGGTCTTTTATCCTGGTTCCCAAGTGGGACTCTGGGTTCGTTCCACTTCAGAGTCCACTCTTGGACCAACATGGCAGCAACCACACCACAGTAAACGTGATTGATAAGCCACAGGCACGGTGCTGGCTCCCTCAGGTAAGGAGCACCCTTCCTTGTCTGTGGCAGCTAAGCTGTCACCAAGGCAGCAGGCAGAGCCAGGGCACAAGGACTTGCCTTCCAAGGTTTTTCTCAGCAGCTCCGACCCAGCTGGGGTAATTGTCTGGGGGGCGGGGGTGGGGGAGTGGGGAGTATAAACAGCTAATACTTTGAACACTGGCTCCCTTAGGCCGTACCCTATAAAACATGCTGTGCATATCTTCTTTGATTTATGTCTTTGTGTTCTCTTTTTATTGAAACACATTCTCTGTACATAAAATGGGACCAACTTGAAATTCCCTGCCTACATTTTAATCTTGTGATAAATCAGAAATCTGGGCAGCTGCTCCTTGCCTTGGCTCCAGCACTTGCTCTAGAACCTGGGCTGTGTTCTTACCTCTCTGTACCTTCCTTTCCAGGCTTCCGACTTCGCCAACCTGGGCTTTGAAGCGTGAACGTGGTGCCGGAGCAGACTGCCCACCAGCCTCCCTAACTGTAGACAGCGGAGGTGAGAACTCAACAAGCCACCTACTCCTGGTCCTTAATTCTTTGACCTTCAGGAGACTTTGGGTCTCATTTCCCTCCTGGGTGACATGCGTAGCTGGCCTTGGGGGATGGTAAGACTCGAGAACATGACCCCGGGTGGTCAGGAAAGCCCAGCAGAAAGGACCCTGCTTTCCCTCCCCACGTCCTTGCACGTGTCCTTGAAGCCGAAGGCAATGACATCACAACAAAACAAAGTTGCCAAGACATCTCTACAAAAATGTCCTCACATGGTTACATTTTCTGCAAATTACAGCGTGTGGAGTATAAATCAGAGTAATTGTTTAAATCAGAGTGACTGTTGAAACAGATTTCCAATGATCAAATCAAAAACGCAATCATTCTTGTGGTTCCTCCAGTACTCGGAGCCTCACATACTTCTGAAAGTGTCGGTTGTCAGTTACCCGGAGTGTTTACATTAACATGCTGCCCTAACAGAGAAAATATATATTTTAAGAAGAAAATGTGAATCCAGGGTTACAAGAATGTTTCTGAAACAGCTAAGTCATCTTGTTTCAAGTAAAACCAGATGTTTGCATCAAGAGAAAGCCAATCATTTCTTTTAATTATGCTCAATGGTCAGGCCACCAAGAACACCCACATGTGTACACACGAGCCGGTGGAAATCAAAGGCTTTGTGACAGAGAACGCAATCAGCAAGTCCCAGACCACCAAATGGCATCCCCAGCACCAGCGCTGGGCACTTTTCGAGTTTCTGTTCCTAGACAGCCAGGGTCTCGAGCAAGGCCAGGCCTGGGAGCTGATTCTCTCGTCGAGACTAAAGTCCCCCACAAAAGCCACCTCGTCAGTGAAGCTGTTCTGTTCTCTTACACGCGCTCCCAGGAATCTTGTCCATCTCTGAGACAAAGGAAAGCGGGTCCAGGCTGAGCCCACGGCCCTGGCTTTATCCCAAAGGAGGTGCAGCGGTGGCTCACGTGGCAGCTTGCTGCCCCAGGTGACAGAGGAGCCTGAGTCCATGGAAGTCACACCTGTTAGCTTGTCCTCCGCTCTGATCCACTGTGAGGTGTGATGGCCCTGGTGGAAGGCTCTCCAAGGGCGAGGCAAAGACCTCCCCATTCATTCATCCGTGCAAACTTTTACTGAACAATTATTAAGGACCTATTGGATGCAACAATCCCCGAGATTTGTTTTGGGGGTTTGAAGATGCCTTGCTCCTGTAGACAACCAACCTTCTTCAATCCACAGACAGTACTGTGAACATTCAGTCTTCTTTCAACTTACTAGAGGTAAATCTCAGAACAATGCAGCAGGCTGTTTGAGTAAGAAATTTTTTTGAAAATCACTTTTCTGCCCTGGCTGGTGTAACTCAGTGGATTGAGTGTGGGCCTGCGAACCAAAGGGTCGCTGGTTCAATTCCCAGTCAGGGCACACGCCTGGGTTTTGGGCCAGGTCCCCAGTTGGGGGAATGTGAGGGGCAACTACACATTGATATTTCTCTCCCTCTCTTTCTCCCTCCCTTCCCCTCTCTCTAAAAAGTAAATACATAAAATCTTTTTAAAAAGAAAAAGAAAATCACTTTTCTAAGGGTCAAGTTAAGGACCATGTGTAAAAGACCCATGGACAAAACTACGGAGGGGGGAGGATTGACTGTGGGAGGTGGGGGGTGGGGTAGGGCAGGGAAGAGTAATGGGGGCAACATTGGGACAACTGTACTTGAACAACAGTAACAAAAGACAAAACAAAGTAAAATAGGCTATAATGTAAGTTTCTTTAAAAAGAAAGAAAATCGTGTTTCTTCCAAGAGGCAGAGCGGAAGACTGAAGGGGTTAACCGGAGCCCTCGCTGGAGATGCAAACAGGTGCTGGTACTGTCAAATAGGGAAGAGGTGCAGAAAGCGGAGGGACAGGTTACGCTGCACGTCCCAAACACCTGAGCTCACTAGCGGCACCTTCAAAAACACTGCTCAGACCCAGAAGATGCACGCAGGTGCCTGGCATACAGCCAAGTGCCCCAAAGCAGGTGGACCTCACCACACCTGAGGCTATAAGGTGGGTCCCCTGTGAGGAAACCTCAGCCCTAGATCC
This sequence comes from Desmodus rotundus, assembly GCF_022682495.2. Classification (NCBI taxonomy): domain Eukaryota; kingdom Metazoa; phylum Chordata; class Mammalia; order Chiroptera; family Phyllostomidae; genus Desmodus; species Desmodus rotundus. The sequence goes on from NC_071391.1 coordinate 156,851,488, forward strand.
CGATCAGCATTTCTGATGTTTGTCAATGACACCCCCAGGGAAGGAGGCCACTGTGGGCAAAGGCCAGGAAGAAACATCACCCTCTTGAACTCGAGCCTCACACCCGGAGGTGTTGACCTTCAACTTGGCAGCGCCAGGCAGTGTCCCCACAATCAACGCCCACACTGTAGGAAGCGGGTAGCTGACGAGCTGGAGAAGGCTGCCACCTTAACCCCATGGCCTGGAGCCTCCCTTAGCGGAATTTCACCCTTTGAAAGGGTTACTCAATATTTGTTGACAGATGGATCTTTGAGTGAAAGGTCAACGCTGTATCACACGAGAGGATTGCTTCAGGCACGGAATTTGAAGCAGGAGTCTTTGCAGAGACCTCACAACACACACGTGGGATGCTACACACTCCCCCTGGCAGAGAGGCTCACCTTGTCCTTCCCACAAGGACACCCAGAATCTGGACGGCCACACGCCCATCAACAAACCTAAACGGGAAGTAAAAGTTACAGAGCTCACCACCAGAGGGCAGCAGTGCACACAGGCACAACGGAACCTCCCCATTTTGAGAGTGGAGAAAACTGAGGTTGCAGAAGGGGTGAGCGCTGCACCCATGAGTCACAGTTAGTACTCCACAGATCCTAGGCTCAGAACCCCGGCCTCCCACCTCCCAGCCAGTGCTCCTCCACTTGTCCCCAAGGACGTAGAAAAAGGACCTTTCGGGATGCTTCTTTATTTACGGTTAATGATTTGCCTGATCAGAGCTGCAGCATCTCCTCCCCAGGGAGCATAGACCCTCTCCTCCCCCAGTGATGCCTGGGATGCCCTAACCTTGTTTACCTTGACTCCAGGTAAGAAGGCATTGCACGTTGCAACCCACATTTAATGGACTATATGTCATGCACAAAAGCGAAACTCATTTTCACAAATAATGCCCTTGTTCCCAAGATACACTTTGATATTTTTCAAGTGCACTTGCTTCTGTATGTATTTTCAGTGCTGGGAGGGTCCCCATCCACTGCACTGATCTCACAGTGCACACTGATTGGCTGCCAGGCCTGGTGTGAAGGGTGGCCTGGAAATGGCCCAGGGGAGGTCCCTTGGCTCACCATTTGGCTTTGCTTTGTGTCATTCCTTCATTCTTTCCCTCTGCAAACATTGTCACCCCTAAGAGTGCAGCTCTGTCCCTAGCCTGCCCCATTAGAAGGTGGTTTCAGGCTTCAGATATCCCTGTGACCTGCCTTCCCCTGCAGCCTGTGGGTCCTAGAACCCTTGGAGGGTCCCCATTCTGAAACTCTTTGTGAAGAAGATGAAGGTAGGAGTGAAGGAGAACCATCTGAGGCAAAAGGGCAGAAGATGGTCGCAGCCCAGGGGCCTTACCAGACCAAGGTGCAAGGGGCAGTTTTTGACCAGAGGCCAGGATCTCAGAGCCAGAGGTGGAGCACTCAGGATGCTCCCTTCTGCAGCCACCCAGGCAGCCCCCAGACTCAGGCAGCCCCTCCCCCTGGGGCAAAGCTAAGAGATCTGCCCCGAAGCCCTTCCCGACACTCTGCCCTGTGTTTCACTTGCTCGGTTTCACCCCTTTGCTTCCAGCACATTATTTCATGAAGATATTCAAAAGGACCCTGAAGTCCTACTGGAACCCAAGGGCAGTTCTCAAGTTTCCTGATGTCTGGAGGTTGGTGGCTCCTGGTGACACTCCACAACTGGGCATAGAGCTGCCAGCTTCAGACCTGGTATTCAGATCACCTCTGTTGGAGAAAATGCATCACCATAAAGCAAGTCTTCCCACCCCAGGGCCAGGGCTCAGCCCTGGCGGGGAGGGCTCAGTCCTGTGGGTGGGGCTCAGTCCCTGACCCCATCACATCACAGCCCAGCAGCCATGGCGCCAGAGAGAAAAGTGACTTTGAAAGAATTGAATCGGTTCACTATAAGCGATATTTATTGGGTGTCTGTGTGGTACAAAGCAGTGAACTTAGCTGGGAGGAAAAGAGGAGGATGAGTTAGACCCAGGGTTCACCTTCCCAGGTTCCACAGTCCGGCAAAGGAGTTAAGCCGAGCATTGGTGTGGGAACCACCCTGGAGGAGCCTCGTGCCCTGCTCCCTCCCTACTCCCACCCTGAACCCTGTTTCACTTACCAGGTAAGGTCTCACTTGTTGGCTCACCTGTCTGTTGCTCAAACAGAAAGTCCTTAGAGCAGGTAAGAGGGAGCCTACCCTGCTGGCTTTGAAATTGGAGGAAGGAGCCATGAGCCAAGGAACAGAGGCCTCCCCAGGGAGGTGGAAGAGGCAGGAGAGCGCATTCTGCCTGGAGGCTCCTGGCAGAACACAGCCCCGCCCACACCTTCATTCGGGCCCAGTGGCAAACTTCTACAGGCAATAAGGTCATGAATCAGGTTGTTTTCAGCCACCAGGTTGTGGCGATTTGTTACAGCAGCCACAGGAGGCTGATGCAGATTTTGGTCACTGACACCGAAGCCTGTACTCTAACATCTCCTCCATGTTTCAGAGCCAGCGGACACAGTGTCAGGTAACACCCAGCATGACCTTCTCTTGAAAGTCAAGTCCACAAGGAGAATCGTGTAGTTTTGTCTCAGCAGGGAAGGGATAGGGAGCTGGCAGAGGGAAGTGGCCTGCCCGTGTGGAGGAGTTCAATGCTAAGGCTGGAGGGTGGAGAGGACCCGACCCCACACAGAGCCCAGCAGCACAGAGCCTGCTGGGGGTGCCCGTGGTGACAAGGAGAAGGTGCATCAGGGCCTGCACCTGCCTCCAGCAGCTCAGGGCAGAACAGGCCTGCAGGTGACTGAGGAGTTGGCCACATTCTGATGAGAGCCTGGTCCTGGGCAAGATGCTACCAAGGAAGCAACTGCTCACACCTGACATTCCCAGCTTTTCCTGGATCCTCCTGGGACGGCAGAGCCCGGAGGTTCTCATACAACACCGAGAGGGAGAGGAGCCACGAAAAGCGACAGATAGGATACCTCAGCTATGTACAAGGTGTCCTACTGGACTGAACTGTGCTGTAGGAATACAAAGTAGCGTGACTTTAGTTGTATACTGGACACATAGTCGCCTCTGACCTTTGCCATGTGTGAAGCCCAGGACCAAATGGAGACTGGGGTGACAGTGAGTATGTGGGTGGCACGCTCCTGCTGAGTCTGGGACCTGGAGTGGCACTGCATACACCTCCCAGCCCCTTGCTCCAAGCCTGGGCAGAAGGGGCAGCACTGAGCCTTCCGAGGGACTCAGCGACTGAGTGTTGCAGAGGAGGGAGAACCGCTGAGCGTGGGCTCTGAGCCACGCTTGCCTTTAGCCATGGTAGGGCGGTGCCATCTGCAGGGGCATGAGCAGCCTCGGGGCCACAGCCCTGGCCTGCTCGGACCTGACACCCATCACACCGGACCACGCTGCTGCTCAGGGGTGATGGCTGGCACCAGTGGCCCTGACACCCAGATCCCCGCCTCCCGAGGGCCCCTCACAGCCAGCCCTTCTGCACGCTGACCTCTCCTCAGGATGCTGTGTTGGGGTACGTGAGCCTCCGCTGTTCTTCCCAGACCCGCCACCTCCCACCTGCCCCATCCTGTCTCCAGAAATCTCCTTCTGGACTTGGGTGGATAATGGGAAGCCCTTCTTTTTTTCAAGTTTCCTCCAGAATATCTCTGCCTCCGTCTCTGTCTCTGTCTGTGTCTTTCCCCTTTCCTTCTTCCTCTGCCTCCCTCCTCCTCTCTCTCCCTCTCTCTCTCCTCAAGCCCTCCAGGCTCTAATCTTTTCAATGCTTTCAAACTTTTTGGAAACCAAATCCGGGAAGGAGTGCACAGTGCAGGCCACTTCTGCTTTCAGCTGCAAGTCTTTCCCGAGGCAAGGAAGCCCACCTCCTGGTAACTGCTTTAAAGGGGGTGGGAAACTGAGGACAACCCACAAATCAAGATGTTCATTGATGGACAGAAAAACATAATTAATATGTTAAAAAGTTACCCTGACACAGTGAAAATAATAGCCGTCATTTTTGCCATCCACTTACTTAACTCAGACTCGAGTGCCCGCTCTGTGTGTGCCAGGCTGGCAGGGCGCTGGACCCCTGCTCTCATGGGTGTTCCCTCTAGGGGGACCCAGAGGGCGAACTCTACACAAAGAACCGAGGAAACCTCACCCTCTGCAGAGAACGAGCAATGGACCAGAGCTGTGACCACAGTAGATCTGGAGGGAGGTGGGGTCACCACCAGCCCCTCTGACCTCAGCACCAAGAAGGGCACAGGTAGATCAGGGTTCCCCTTTCCTGTGCTGAGAACCTCCCACCTGCTGCTTTACTTAATACTCCGAGCCCACCGACAGAATCTGCAGGATGGCCTTCTCTGTGTTACAGATGAGGAAACTGAGGTTCGCAGAGATTAAGTTCCTTGACTAAGGTCACAGGGCAGACCGCAAAGAGGCCGGAGCAGACAGACGCATGCTGTCTGGCTCCAAAGCCACAGTCCCTTCCACTCGGCGAGCAGGGGCTCCAGTTGCAACCCTCTTGGAATTCTCCCAAACGTTCCAGACAGAAATTTCTTTCCCACTCGGTGTTGACATTTCAATCTTTCCTCCTTGGTCTCCTGGCAAGGGCAACCTGTGAGGAGGTTTCCGTCCCCACAGCCATCCCTCATGGGAAAGGATAAAGTTGTCCAAACACCACCCAGACTGGCCTCGCTCGCTCAGTCTGCCCCCTCGCCTCCTCCCTGACCCCACCCCCTCCGGCTCGGCCCAGGGACCCATCGCCCGCTCTGTGCGGGGCTGACCTGCGGCCGGTGGGTGGGAGAGAATGAGGCCAGATGGGCTGAGTGGAGGCCAGAGTGACTGGCTGGTGGTATTCAAGCCTATTTTTATTCACAAGAATCTGTTCTGTATTTTATTCAGCTTTGGGGCAAGGAGAGGTCAACTCTCTTCACCTCTGCTGTAAGATGAGAATACTGCAGGAAATGAAATGACAGGGAAGCCAGCCCGGGGGGCGGGAGAAAGGGCAAATTACAGGGAAATTAAAAACCTGTGTTCAGATCAGAGTGGAGGGTGTCAACGCTCCCCCTCCATGGGGCCCTGCTCCCCAAGGCCTCGGAGCGTGTGGGTGGACGCCCCATGCCGCCACGCTGGACCAGCCCCACGTGAAGGCCAGTGACCCGGGCACAGGTGGTCTGGCACACATGCCGACCCTCCAGAGGGAGGTCCTGGCACAGGCCTGCTGCGCAGTCGCCTGTGCCTGCCAGCTCCCCTGGGGTCGCTGGGGGAACTCCCTGAAGCTCAGGGCTCGCAGATTGTGTGCTGGCGTATGGCCAGGCTTCATCCTCATCATGGTTACTGAGTCCCCTCTGAGTGCGAGTCAGGGTCCATTCGAGTCCAACCCTCATGGAAGTTTGGAAAGTCAGAGGCAGTAGCTCTCTGCTCCCTGCCCTCCCAGAGGCATGGCTTCAGCTCTTACCTGTCCCTCAAGGCCCGCTTCAAAGACTCCCTCCTCCGCCCAGCCCTCTCTGAACAGACGGCGGTTCTGGTCCCAGCATCTCAAGAGCGGGGACCCACCAGGTGGACAGCAGGTACTCACATCTCCTCTCAACCTGGTGGGTGCAGAGACATCATTTTAATTCCACCCAGAAATCAATCACTGAGCACCTGTTATGTGCCGGGCACTGTGCTCAGTGCTGGGACAGAGGACAAGTTTCTGCACCCAGAGATTCAACTGTGCGGTGGGAGGAATAAGTGTGCCTGTCTCCGCGAGCGGAAACTGAAGTGAAGTGTCAGCCCGTGGGGGGAAGAGCCAAGTGAGAGCCACGCCTTCCAGCTGGACGACCCAGGTGAGCGTATTGAAGGGAAACCGGAAAAGACAGGCAGGGTTTTATTTCATTATGATTTGGGGGTTGTGGTTTGGTTTGTTGCTTGTTTGTTTTTTGGCTAAAAGAAACGACAGTGGCAGAGACCTGAAAGACAGGAAAACTGCATCTGAGGAGGAAGGGAGGCGTGCAAATGATGGAACAGAACGTTTAAGTCCTGGGCCCCTTTGGGGAGAAGTGAGTAGCCCCATGAATTAGTCTGCTTGGGCTGCCATAACCCAATACCACAGATCTGAAGGACATTTATTGTCCCCCTGTTCTGGAGGCTGGAAGGAAGTCTGGGATCAAGGCTGGGGCAGGTTTGGCTTCTTTGGAGACCTCTCTCCTTGGCTTGCAGATGGCCGCCTCCTTGCTGTGCCGTCCACATAGCCTTCCCTCCGTGTGTGTGTGTGTGTGTGTGTGTGGTGTCTCTGTGTGTACCCTAATATGAGAACATAAGGACACCAGTCATATTAGATTTAGAGCCTGCTCTAATGGCCTCATTCTAACTTAATTACCTCTTCAAAGGTATTTAAATACTCCAAATACAGTCACATTCTAAGGTCCCAGAGGTTAGACTTCAAAATATGGCTTCTAGGGTGACATCATTCAGCCCATCACAGACAGCATGCCCTAGGAAGGGGGTGCATGGGGTGTACAGAGGAGCAATGGTGGTGGGGAGACAGGGAGAACCTTAGGTTGAGGCCTGATTTTATAATCTCTCCAGTGCAGGACTAATTCTCCTGGTTCTGCTGGTGGTCAATGTTACTAAATCGTGTGCCATACTCTGCTGTGTGCTAACAGAGACCAGGCAAAAAAACATAGGATGTTAGTGTCCCATGGTCGAGCCTGGGAAACCAGTTTCTTCCTTGCAGGTCTTCCCAGGGCCTGTAAGTATGCCAAGGCATGTTGTGAATTCTCAAGAGGGAAGAGGGAAGCCAAGTTTCAACAACGTCACATGGGACAAATAGTCTCCGAAACACTGTTGAAGGTACCGGGGAGCCAGCGAAGATTTCTGAGTAGAGGGGCGATCTGAGCAAATTGTACAGTAACGCTATTGAACTGGTGTTGAAAAGTCTTGAGGCTGATGGACTGTCAGAGATGATTAACCACTAGCAGTTGGGCAAGAGCATGTTCTAGAAGGCTGGGCTTCCACAGGCAGAGTAGCCTGCGATTAGGCAGGGCTCTTCCTCCATTCAACAAGTGTGGATTAGGCCCCTATCGTGTACAGGCGCTCTGATCTGCCTACTAGTCCCCCAACCTAGAGCCTTTGCCCAGGGCTCACCGCCTTCCTCATCGCCTGCGTCTCTGGGCGGGTTTTCTGCTCCATGAGCATGAAGGAGCATCAAGAAGCTGGACAGCACCAGCCTTCAAGGGCCTGAGGCCCTGGCTCCTCTGTCCCCCTCTTTAAACATGTGTCAACACCAAGGCAAAGACCTAGGGCACGTGTTAGAGTGACTGGCACAGTCCTGGGGCCTCAAGGCTGAGATGAAATCCTGCTGCTGCAACCCAACAAAGCAATGACAGGCAGCTCGGATGCACCCCTTCCGGAACAAAGAGCTCACAGGGGTCCCAGGCGGTGGAGACACACCCTGGAGCTGGTCATTCTCAAGAATCCTCGAGGTTCATTTTGAGCTGAATCTCAGGACAGATTGTAAGTACTGATCTGGGGGAAAGGAGACCCAAGTTTCAGAGCTGGGCAGAGGGGATGTGGGGCCCAATAGCCCCGGTGATGGGGCAGCCCACACCCGGGGCCCTTAGGGATGCAGGTGGACCTGCCTGTCAAAGTCTTTTTCCTCGCTACCTTGCCAAAGTCGAGGCATCACTTGCATCCCCGCCAAGAAGCAAGATGGAGCCCAGGAGAGGGGCAAGGCTGGATGGGAGCTCTGAAGAGGATGGGGGAAGAGGTCTGAGAGGAGGGAATGTGAGGTAGGGGGTCAAGAACACTGGTCGAGCCCCTGGCTGGTAGTAATGGATGAACTGAGTAGGACCACTGGGCTGCAGCTCTCAGCCAGAATCCCCCAGGTTTGCTGGCAACTCAAGGCCTGAAACAAGATATTTAGATGCAAGTTTGTTATCGAGGACTTTTTATGCAGCCTGGATTTTTGTTGTTGCTGGTGGTAGTGGTGGTTGTGTTTTTGCCACATGTGACCCACACCCCTGCCTGGTACCCAGCCTCCAAGCCCCAGTGATCCATGACCCTGGACACAGAGAAATACATTTACCCACATGACTTAGTCATTAAGAAGAAAAAGAAAAGCTGAGCATTTCACAAGATATTTTTTATGCCACTACAACCTGTTCCTATGTCAAATCTTCCCATCAAAGAGGCCCAGGGAAGTCCTCTTGTCCTGCACACCACACCCGCCTCCAATGCACGTGTCCTTCAGGGACACTGGCTGATGCTCAGGGGGGTGAGCTGGTCCTGAGGTTGAAGACAGCCTCTCCCCACATCCCTCACTGGGCTTTCCTGGCAGCAGGACAGCCCACCCCCAACGGTGCTTCATGGAACCACTTTCACTCTGGTCCTAGGGTACAAAAGAAATTGAGTGCCCTGCCTACTACCATGAGCTGCTCCCTGCCGGCATCGAGCCAGTGACTTCGGGTGTCCCAGGTGGCACAGGCACACATCAGGCACACATCAGCCTCTCACAGTCTGTGACCAGTCACCTGTAATGTCAAATGGAAGGCAGCCTCCCCCACAAGGTCATGTTCCCACCCTCCAGAAATGGGGCAGAGCCTGTGGCCTTCCAGAACCTGCCTTTCATTGTGGCTCCAGGCAAGGAGCCCCCCTTCCAGTCTCCGAAGTCTATACCCTGTTCGCTTGAGCTTAAGGATACGGAATCTTTATCTGAGAGAAAAGGCATTTTTTTTAGGTCTTCAAAGCTGTAACTTGTCAGACAAACCAAAGGGGGAGGGGGGAGGCGGGGAGGAAGGTGGGTTTAGCTGGGGTGGGGTAGAAGGGTGGGGAGAAAATTCAGACAACTGTAATTGAACAACAATAAAAAAATAAATTTAACAAAACCCTGTAACTTGAGACTAAGAGTCATTTTGGGTGACGTCACATTAATTCCAGGCATAGTGAATGGCCAGGCTATTGCCGTAGGGGGTTTTCATGGAGGACAGAGAGTGGTTTGGGAAACGCCCTGCTCCCCTCAAAGCACAGACTTTTCTTCTCCGCTTTGTGTCTAAAACGGAATTTTGGTCCATGAGTGTAAGACGTTGCTGCCTCAATATCTGCCCAGACGTTTTAGGGTCCAAGGTTGAGAAAATGCCTCGGCGGGTGAGGAAGGGAGCGGGCGCTAAAGTGGACTCCGTCCCTTGAGTAGGGCAGGTGGCACTGCCCGAGGCCTTCGGAGTTTTACCCTCAACCCCAATCTCGGGCTGTGCAACAAGGTTGTCTGGGACCCGGCAGGGCAGAAGCACCAAATGCTCCAGAACCGCGAAGACAACCTTCGCTGGCGTATGGAGGCCACGGCCAGTGAGCCTGTTCCAGAGCTGTTCTGATGTGGGGCCAGGAAATCATGCAGGGTCCCCTTTGTTTCTCTCTGCAACTAGACAACACAGTAACTCCCAGGAACAAACCTAAACTCAAATCGCGGATGTCTAGGTCACAAGAGGACACGGATTAATCAGGCTATTTACAAAACTCTGTCAACACGTGCCAGAGGGAGCAGGCCAGCCCACGCCAGTGACATTTTGCGGGCTGCTTACAGCATGTTTTGCCCACTCTCTTCTCACTGAACACTCAAATCCTCTCAAACAGGGTTCTGCCGTCTGCTCCCCCGCCGAGCACCGGTAATCCAAGACAGATGGCTGGAGCCACCCTGGGCTGGATGTGCCCAGGGCCCCGTTCTACCACATCACACACAACACACACAGACACACACCAGGCAGGCCTCATGCAGATGTCGCACAGGCAAAGCCAGAAGCCTGCCCGGAGCCACAGCCCCAGAAGTCTTGAACTGTCCCTGCCAAGCTGACCCACCACGACTCCCGACATAAAATGTCTGCTTCTAACGAAGAGCTTCCTCTCGTTGGCATGGCAGGTGACAGCCCACTTTGTGTTTGGAGAAACTGAGGCCCAGATGGAAGAAGCAGCTGGCCCAAGTCGCAGAATTTTGTTTAGTAGTCAGCTAAGGTTTAGGGTAACAGCTAAGGCAGGTATCTCGCCTATCCATAGAAGAAAGGAGCTCTTCCTAGCCTGTCCCTTCCTGCCTCGGCTCTCTGCCCCAGTTCAGGGACAAACCACCGCCCGCCCATGGCCTCTTCATACTCCACCTGGTCTGAGCCTGGCAGCCTGTAAGGTTGGCTATTAAAGCCACACTCTGATGGTGTCCTCCGTGTCAAGATGCTCAGCCGTGTGGTTGTAATCCCTGAATTGCAAATATTCAGGAATCTTGCTAGTCAGGTGTTTATGGCTTTTAAACTGACCATGGAGAGAATATATACCAATACCACGGAAATCAGCAAATGCCACAAATCAGGGATTTTCCTCCCCCTAGAGACATGGTTTATCAGCTTAGGACTTCTTGCCGGGGAAAATCACGCAGGTCCTGCTGAGCTGAAGGGCTCTCTCCCAGGAATCACGGTTGCAAACCACAGAGGCTGACTCCGGGAAGCAGAAATGAGGTTTTTAGGAAAAATGTCGGGTAGCTTACAGAATCCACAGGAAATGGGACACGGGATCAGGAAACAGGCGGGAAATGAGGACAACAAGGCAGAACGTGGCAGAGCAGGCCACAGAAGGCTCCCGCCAGCGGCTGGACACTCATTTCAGTCCCCGCTGCCACTGGGCATAGGACCGGGACCCTGGGTGCTTCCCTCTCCTGCCAGAAAGAATTCTAAATGGCACCTGCTCCTGGGCACCTCTTGTTCCAGTTCTAAATGGATGCATTTAATCAACTGACATCGAGTCAAATCACAGCAACTCCCAGCAGCAGGGGTCATGAGGCACAATCCTCAGGCCTCTCCTGCTGCCGTGGCAGGAGGAGAGAAGCTGACACCCTGGCGGATCCCGTACAGATGAAACACTAAAATGCCCATGACAGAAAGTCTCCACTCTGCCTGTAGGCTGCTGCATTGATCGGCGCCAGGGCAACAGAGGAGAATCTGCTCCCACCCTGACAGCAGCTCTCCCCTCCCGTGCCCACCCAGTTGCGACTTTGCAACTGGGATCTTCTGTTAGTCAGTAAGACCCCTCTCTGAGAGGAAACGCCCCCCCCCCCTGCAGTTTCCCCAGGACTCGCGTGGTGCATCAGCTACTCACACCTTATCGCGGGTCAGTTTACTCTGACATTTTCCTCTTATCCCTTTGATTCAGTTGAACCACAAGAGTGGGAGAAATTCTTAACTACATACATTAGTGGAAGAGTTAAGCATGGATAATCCAAAACAGCAGGGAACCCAAGAAATATTTCCAAGTGGCTCTGGGATATAGCATGTGAGTCATTAATTATGCAAAGGAGTTCGAATTGCCTATGTAAATTGTGACTTCAGGATAGACGGAGTCCACAAGCCCAGGTGTGCCTTTCAGCTTACAGACTATAAAGTCAATTGCACCCAGCAGGTAGGGAAGACAGCTAGGCAGCAACACCAACCAAAGATCACACAGAATTAACCACATCGACGGGACAAGAGATAGCGTAAGATTTAATACATAAACTTTGAACATACACACACAATCACCCATGACAAGGCAGGCTCACATTCATCCAGACCCACCCTAAATCATCTCAAAAGGACCAGAGAAGAACCAAAGAATTTTCAGTGTTTAATTATGCTTATGAAAAACAAAAAGTTAGGGAATGCTTTATTTATTACTCAAGGGTGGGCTGGTGGGAAAGGGGAGGGACAGCTGCTTGACAGGTGCAAGGACGCCGAGCTGCTCATCACCTGTCCTTCAGGCTGCTGAGGCACGTGGGGCTGAGAGAGGCACAGCTCCCCCGAAGGCATGTTCCTTTATAACATTTGAAAGGAGCACAAGAGAGTAACAAGTACCGAAGCAGGAAGACTTTGGTCTCTAAGTGGTCCCACATTTGCAGCCTGTTGTTGATTTTACTCAGAAGAGAGGAGGCAAATGGCCACTTTCCTCTCAGAGGCCATGGCGGCAGCCCTGCCTTGGCTCTGGGGTCATCCCGCCAGGCAACGTCCAGAGCAGCATCTGAGCTCTGCCAGGCCCAGGCCTAGCAGCAGACCCCAAGGACGTGCAGCAGGGGCTCAGGGACACATGGCCTGTCACTCTCGGAGCTGGGCCATTGTCCCCTGAGCAATCTGGTTCAACAGGAACTAGATTGCACCTGAGTCCAGAAAACCAGCCCCTCCAGTTAGGGGTGCGGTTCCAATCCCATCGCCACCCAAGTCACAGAGTGTGCTGAGAAAGCCTGGCCCTCTCTGGGCCCAGAGGGGGGACCCCGCCTTCTCCCCACGGGGGCCACTGAAGTGTGCAAGCAGCTCAAGACACCGACGTCTGACACAGCACTGCACACACCAAATGGCACCACCCAAGTGCAGACACGGGGGCCTGCGTTCCCTTGTCCCTCCCTCTCTTGCCACCTCCCAATGTCCCGTTCCCTCGGGGTCCATCCAGACTCCTGGTAGCAAGCTGTACCAGGTAGGATCTCACAGAGATTGAACATGAAAAAGGTACCTGAAGAAAACCCAGGAAAACATATTTTGTACTCCAGCACGAGGACAGGCATTTTTCAACATGACACAAAACCTCAATAGCCATAAAATATGAGAGTGATCAATTTGACTAGATTTCCATATAAAGAAGACAAACACCAAACAACAGATGAAACCCCCCCCAAAAATATCTCATATTAGATAAAAGATTAATTTCCTTAATACTTACAAAGCTCACTTGGAATTTGAGGGATATAATCAATAACACATCTCTTTTCCTACCACGATTTCAAACCAACTTGTAATAGACACAGAGACAGGCAAAGGAAGACCCCAACATCAGCTTTATTACAGTTTGGAGAATGCACCTTAAGTGGGCAAGCATTGGGCCTCTGAATGCTGGGCCCCAGAATGAAGCAGGCCTTGTGAGCCATCGGGAGGGTGGGATTCGAGCAGCCAGAGGCCAAAACAACACACAGGAGAGTTGGGTACAAAACAGAGACCAGAGGTGAGGACAAGCCTCGCCACCCAAAAGGCCGGGCCTGTGAAATTCCTGCAGTGGAGACGGATGTGCCTGAGGACAAGGAAACGCATGGCCCTGCTTAGAGCACGGCCAGAGGTGGGAAGGAAGACAAAGGGCCTTCAAGCCCACAGCCTCCGCTTCCCAGCTACCGTGACAGGTGTTGAAACGGCCCTTCCATCCCACCGGAATCTGGAGAAAGTCATCCTGTGAGGAAACCACAGCAAAGAGAAATGGCTCGCTGTGGGCCATTTATCAATGGGAAGCCTCCGTCACAGAGCTCCACTCCTGGAGTCGACAACTGCCCCCAAACAGCGAGTGTCACAATGCACGACCCCTCCCAGGGGCAGGACCAGCCAACGCTGCCAAGGAGTCGATGTAGCTGTACCAGCGTGTGCTGCTCACAGTGACAGGCGAGGGCAGCTCCAAACTGGGAGCACATCTCTGAGGGTACGTGTATTGGTTAGTGTTATGCGTCACCTTGACCGGGCCAAACGCTACCCTGGGAGTGTCTGTGAGGGGGATTCTGGGTGAGCTTAACATTTGAATCAGTAGACTGAGTAAAGCAGATTGCCCTCCCTGGTGCAGGTGGTCTTTGTCTAATCAGGTGAAGGCCTTATGAATAGAACAGAAAGGCTGATGCGTTCTTCAGGAAAAAGGGAGCTCCTTCTGCCCCACTGCATGAGCCGGGACATTGGTCCTTTCCAGCCTTCAGGCTAGGACTGAAATACCGGTGTGCATGTGAGTGTCTGTTTGCAGACAGTAACTGTTGAAAACTCGTCTGGCTTTCTTCACGTCCACCACGGGCGTGGGTACAGCGGCAGGAGAACAGGACAGACTGTGGCTTTGCCGCTACCAGGGTGCACCCCAGGCATGGCTCCATGGACTTCAGATATCACCTCCCTTACGGAGACTCTTGCGCCCATGGATGCCATGTCCTAATCTGTCCATTTTTCCTCCCTAATACACTGTAAGTTACAAACCCAAGGGCCTGCAGGGGCCTGGCTGGTAACATAAATGCATGAAATGCAAGCGGTGGAGACTGCTGCAAGCTGCAGACGGAGGGCCCCATCGGCCATTCAAATTCATATAACTGCTAAACACCCTGCTGTCAAAATAAAACACACCCCTGAGTAACCTCTGTAGTCTCTAAGCTCCCCAGCCTGGTTACAATGAAAACTACAGTGCAGATAAGAATAATGACGATAGCATTGCAATTAATAAGCAGGAACTTTTCTAAGATAGAAAGAAAGCAAAATAAAAATTTTGCTCACAACAATTCCTTCAGGGAGGTACTACTATTATTCACTTTACTTTAGAGAAAACTGAGACACAGAGAGGTTAAGTGGTTTACCTAAGGTTACACAGCCTAGTAGTATCACCGTTAGAATTTGAACTTAAGTAGTCTGTCTGCAAAGTCACTGAAATCGGGCTTCTTGTGAATTCAAGAGCTGCAAGGGAACTGGGCTCTGTTAAATGGGGGCATGATTATTTATGTCTCTGTCTTATCCCTACAAAGTGGCCTAGAATCCTGATCCTGAGCGCATATCAGCAATTTCCAATCACTGAATAAAACCTGTCTCTGCCAAGAAATTCCTCTTTCTCAAGGGGCTTTGCTGGGTGGATTCCCTGGGTAATTGTCTCTGTTCTCTGCTTTCCTCAGTGTAAATGGACAGTCACCATTAAAAGCCAAAGCCTTTCTGATTTGAAAGCCAAGGCCTTGCCATGGCAGACCACCCACACTGTGGAGGGAGTACTCCACACAGCTGTGTGGCCCTGGGCAAGTCCTCCAGCTGCCAGTATTTTCGCTTGTAAAGGGATCGGGCTGGAGGAGATAACTCCTTAGGTTCAAGCCAGGCCCACCAGACAAAGTTAAAAATAAGGTCTTCAGGCTCGTCTCGGTCAGCTCAGGCTGCAATAACAAAATACCATAAACTGGGTGGCTTAAACAACGAACATTTATTTCTCACAGTTCTGGAAGCTGGTAAGTTCAAGATCAAGGTTCTGGCAGATTTGGCATCTGAACAGATTTAGTGGCAAGGCCCCTTTCTGGTTTGCAGAAGGCCACCTTCTTGCTCTGTCCTCACATGGAAGAGAGGACTCTGGGCTCTCACAAGGGCGCTAACCCATCATGGGGACTCCACCCACATGACCTCACATAAACCTAATCATCCCTCATCTACAAACACCATCACTTTGGGGACTGGAGCTTCAAATGATGGATTTCAGAGGGACACATTCAGTCCATATCAGGGCTGCTACGTGAGTACAGCTGCTGAGAAAGTATCAAGATAGAGTATTCACCACACACCCCCATTACAGCCCTCCCCTCCTTCCTTTCTCTCTGACCACCTGCTCACTAGCTAACGGCGAGCATTGTAATTCTGGGGAACCTCTGTCCTCTCTTCCAAGTCTCTGTTCCCAGACCGCTGTGTAGCCGGAGCCTTCACATCCATTCTTTAGGGAACACCAGGACTTTCAGTGCAAGCCAGAGGGTAACTGGAAACCCCTTTACTCTTGCGGTTCCCAGACTCACCCCCTGAGGACCTGCATATTTGAGTGTGTTATGGTACTTATTTGCTAAAAGCCAAATAAAGAACTTGCACTGAAAAACACTGAACCTTATACGGTACTTGGATTTCCAGGGTGTAAAACTGGAGGTTAATCTTACACTTCTGCACAGGAGGGACAGCTGAGGAACCAGAGAAGTAGCTTTCCAAAGCACACAGCTGGCCCTGGATATCTTCCCAGGTCTGCCGGAGATGGAAGGGTGGGTTGCTCCCCTAGGGCTGTACAGCCAATGCCTCTCCCAGTGAGGGGTCCAGCCAGAGGAATCCCATAGTGCAAGCTCCCTGGCAGTCCTGAGGCCTGGCATGCAGGTCAGGTAGGATGCTGCCACCACCTGGAGCCACCACCCACCTCCAGCTGGTGGTGGCACTTTGAGCCTCTCCAAGGGACATGGCTTATGCCTCTCACGGCCACACAAACAGCCGAAAGAGATGTTTAAGTGATCAGTGATCTAGGCATCTAGTGCTGCTCAACAAGTCGCCCCACCCAATGGTGCTGAACTACGAGCAGTTATTGTTATTATTATTATTATTTCTCAGGGTTCTAGGGGTTGACTGGGCTCAGCTAGTCGGTTCTTATCCTGGGGCTGGCGTGTGGCTGTGGCCAGGCAGTGGCTTGGACAGGAGCAGTCCTGAGGCTTCCACCCTCCCATGTCCAACAGTGGAAGAAACTGGGACTCGGCTGAACACCTTGGCATGGTCTCTCCATGGGGCCTGGGCTCCCTTACCTCACTCTTCATTAGGGTTCTGCCCTGGGGTGGGCAATATGAGAGAACAAGGCGGTTAAGGCCATGGTATCCACCTTCCATGAATTCAGTCTCCCTTAGGAGATGCCACGCCCCCAAATCAAGAAAAACTAAAGAACCACAGGCAGTAGCTTGAGGCAGGCGGGGCGGGCAAAGAGGAGGAGCTGAGCTGACTCCCATCGAGAGGAGGGGTGACCCCCCAAGACCACACCCCGGGAGCGGCATGCACTTTACACCCTTGGCACTGCCTGCCAGTCTTCCCATAGCTGTTGGCAGGTGCTTGTTTGGGTCTCCTGAGTTCTGTGTAGCTCTTAAACTGGGGTGAGCACGGCAGGGGGTGAAAGGAGTGCCTGACCCCCAGAGCAGGAGGGGAAAGATCTAGGGTGATCTTATTCCTCACCCACCTTTAGTCATTTATTCTTTTTTTTTCTATTACAGTTTACATTCAATATTGTCCTGTATTAGTTTCAGATGTATAGCATACTGATTAGATAATCATGTCCTTTACAGAACGGTCCCACTGAGAGTTTAAGTGCCCACCTGGCCCCACGCTAATCATTCATGCTTGAAGTTGACCCACCGGAGGGAGGTGGAGCAGCCCAGAGCTGGCGTTTGGAATGCAGGGCTAGAGCCAGCCCAGGAGATCCTGTCTAAGGCATCGGGCTGAAATGGCTCGAGGGGGGCCCAAGCCAAATCCCTAGACAGTATTGAGCACCCATCAGCTTGGAAAGCCAAGTTCATAGGATGATCCCAAAGCCTATGGGTTGGCCTGATGGTAAAAAGCAGCCAAGGGCCAGAGACAGGATGAAATTGGAATTAACAAGGGCTCCATCATGAGCAAGGGGGGCAGGGCAAGCATGCCTGGTTTTGCCCTTATTGGACGTGGTGCCTGATAGTGTTTGGGTGAGTCAGACTGTCGGCCGAGCAGCCTGATCTCTGCTTCAATAACAGCAATGACTGTAAAGAGCCATCGAGTGCCTACCGTGGTACAGGGACTCTGCTAGCATGTAACATTCAGTCCTCTTCGCAGCCCAGGGAGGGGTTGTTATCCGCATTCCACAGACCAAGCAAACTGAGGCTCAGAGAAGGGAAGGATTTGCTCATGATCAAGGGTGAACTATAACCCTCGGCCATCAGACTCTGCCCAAACAGGTAATGAGCACAATGTACCTGTGATGGTGGTTTTATCCTTTTTTTCCCAATGAGAAAATGAAAAGTAAGTGACTTGCCTGAGGTCCGACTAAGCTGGTAAGGGGCAGAGTGGGGACTTGAACCCACTCCAATTCCTCCATCTCAGCTCTTTCCACTGCTCCAAAGGCTCTTATTTGGGGAGGGGGGGGCGGTGTCCTGCAGCTCACAGTGGCCTGGCACAAAGTAAGAAGGAAAAAAATGCAAAAGAGAGTTCCATGTAACCCCAGCAGGGGAAAGGGAGTAGGTTGTGAATGGAGGTGCAGGCCCGGTCAGGGGGCAATGCTAACCATAGGCCATCTCCCGATTTTCACTTAAAAAAAGAAAACCACCTTGTGGGATTTCAAGAGGGAGAGAAGTGGGTACCCCAAAGAGCTGGACACCTGCTATCCTCAACCATCTGCTTCCAATCTTTTATCTGGCCTGGCACATGTCTCCTGTTCCCGGGATGTTTTAAGGGGCCTTCCTAGCTGGATCCAAAGAAAATACTCATTTTGATTACAGAAAAGAGGCGCATCTGCTAGCCTGGATTTGTGGGAGAGCCCATAATCCCTGAGTTTTACCTCTTATTAGCCTTCTTCTCCGGGAAAGACATGTCCTGCTCTTTCAAGGCGAGGCCATAAAACCGTGACAGCTCGCTTGCAAACACAGCTGATTCGGGAACATGAAACAGCCCTTCAGATAAAATATACAACTCAGGTGTGGGAGTGAGAGAGCCGGGGTCTTAAAAACGAATCAGTTGTTAGTTCCATTTGGTTTTATGGATCTCTCTGGGCAGTTCCCTACTGTAGAGCATCACCAGTTCCAACATTTCGGACATATTTCCCATTAGCCCTTTATTTGAAATTTTATGTTTCCCCTCATAAAAGCCTTTAGCAGATTAATGTGCTTGGGATGTTTATTTATAAGTACAGCTGGTCTTCCTTCGAGGCGCTTTTATTGTTGAGTTGCCTGAGCATGCCCTTTGTGCAGCGGCAAAAGGGTGGGACTGCAACCCAGCCACCAGGATTGTCTCAGAGATGAGGACACACGGGGCGGGGGAGGGGTGGGGTGATGGAGGACAGCAGGCGGGCCTTTGAGTTTGCCCTGCAAGGAAGCATTTGGGGGCCTTCTTTGGCCTGGCTGCCATGCTGTGCGTTGGGAATGGGCTGTGTGCACATGGGAGATTTGGAGGGAAGCTAAGCCAGCCATCCTCACCTCCCACCTTTCCTGTGGACCCCTCCCTTCAACACATCGGGCTGGCTGGACTGTGTCCCATCAGGAGCTGTCCTCCTTTGCGCTGAAGAAGAGAATCAAGTACTGCCCAAGATCGCCGACATCATTCGAATCTTGGATGAACAGTCACTTCTTTTATAAGACACAGGATAATCAAACGGCTTATAAATTTCTAAATGTGTACCATTCTTTCCTCTCTCCCCCTGCTTTATTATTTTTGCACTAAAAATGAACAATTTCATGAGTTTTTAAAGGTTATGTCTTTAATCGTGGGTTTTGGGGGGAGGGGTGATTTTATTAAGGACACCAGATTGCAATGAGCTCATTCCACGGTTGGCTGCTTAGGTCCCATCACAGGAACCCTCTTTAGCAACATCGCTGAGGAGCGCCCCCACCCTCTCCTATCTTTCCCCGGGAGTGGAGGCAACACTGCCCTTTGATTGTTAACAGTTCTGTGTTGGATGGGCCTCAGAGTTGCCTCTCTGCAAGTCTCCTTATCTCGCAGATTCCACCTCTGCCATCTGGGGCCACACAGTCTATTTTCTCTCCTTCTTCCCTTTGAGCAAGTTGAGAACCATGACTAGCCCCCCAAAACCATCCTTTCCCCAGGCCACGTGTTCTGGAGCCTCCCGTGCTCAGAGAGGGGATCCACACAAGTGTCGCCCACCTTCTTTTCCATCCCCCTTGGACTGGTGGGTTCTTCCGTCAGTGAGACCGCTGACGGCCTGTCATGCACTATGCAATGGGCCCCCTTGGCAAAGGCCAGCTTTGAACTCACGCTTCTGGGCTCTGGGGAGAAATATTTTTTTATCAGTCAGATGTCTCTTGATTCCCCAAATGTTATCAGAGGCAGCAGACGCCAAAACCAAAGAAAGAAGGAAAAACTTTGTTCTGAATGGCTAGAGACTGATATGCCCTTGCTTACTCGCACTTGCTCTTGTTCTCTGGTTCACAAAAATGTTTGGTAATATCCAATAGCACACAAAAATGCAATCTAAGTAGCATTAAAAATTAAAAACTGTTCATGTGGTCTCTCTGGAGAAATAGATGCAGCATCCCCGCAAAACTCCCTGTGAGCCCCTTATCTCCTTGATTTGTTATTGGTGTTCAAAGGCCCCTAAGGGTCAGGAAGGTCTTTCCAGTCCCCAAAATCTCAGAGACCAAAGGGAGGCAGATGGTAAAAGCAACTGTGGTCATGGCCGCAGGTCAGTTAAGGGAACAGATGAACAGTTGTTGGCACAAATAATCTCTTTAAAATACTAATGATTTTAACAAAGATGAAGCCATGGGACCTAAAACTTTCCATTATATTCGTGGCAAGACAGAAGGTCCAGGGAAGTTAGGAAGAGCAGAGACTCATCCACCACTCATCTGGGTCCTGAATCGCACCACACTGTGGGTACCCAGTGGGCACACTCAGTGGTCACACTTATGATGAGGCATCCTGATTACACACTCCCAGACTACACATGGCCTCACTTTCACTGGCCTCATCTACCTGGTTAAGCTCCTGGATGTAAGTCCTTTTATTCCTTAAAACTGGCCAACATTACAGATTATGGTCCCTCAGAAGAGAGGAGGCCTTCTGTTGGAAAAGTCTGGAAGCAAAACTGGCCTATCTCCCATCACCCTGCCAGGCACTCCCAGCAAAGACCGAGGATGCTCCGGACCATCAGAGGGCGAGGGCTCTGACCTGGCAGGACAGGGAAGACTACCTGAAGAAGAAGAGGCCTGGGAAGGGAGGAAGGTTGAAGAGGCAGGGCTGGGGGGATGGGAATGCGGGAACTCTGTATTCTGGAAGAATGGAAATGGGAGGAAGTCAGCGGCCTATGTGCAGAGGGAGGAATGGACAAGTTTATTGTGCACAACTGTCTGACTGGGGAAAAGATTTGGGGACTTGTGAACATCAATGCTTGGCAGAGGCTAATCTCCATGGCGCAGAACTCCAGAGGCTGAGAAACGTTGGCGCCCCCTCTGAAAGGTCGGAGGCTGTCTGGGTCTCTCCACCAGGCACCGGGGCTCACACCTAGACCTCCCAGCACAGGGTGGGACCCTCAGGGTGCTTGCCTCTGACTCCAAGGGAAATGATTCCTTCTTCCAGCTGCTACAACCCCAAACCTGGGGTCTTTCCTTATAAGAAGCAACAAAACTGTAATCTCGTCCCTTGGACTCCAGAAACTACAGCTCTGGTGTTTTGGAGCCCTGACTAACGTGGCCTCCCCCAAAGTCAGATGGTTCACCCAACTCCCGGAAAGACGGAGAGGCATGCAAGGGAGAATTGCTCCAGCACTAACCAACCACTCACCTCACAAAGACAAAGCTTCCTTCCAGGACTGCTCTGCCTGCAGGCATAGACCTGAGCCATGTAGGACAGTGTTTGCTTTCCTCTGATTGCTGATTTCAGAGACAGCCCCAGTGTAAGGGATTTGATTGCTCTCTTTTAGACCTTTATACAGCATCTAACTCTTCCCCTACCACTCACAGAACAAGAGGTGGCTTCCGGGAAATGTCCCTTTAACCCCACCCCCTCCCAGGCCTCAGACCCCACCTCATTTCAGGTGAAATGTCTGATCTGCTTGTTGCAAGTGCCCTCCATGAAGGCAGAGGGGACCAACAAAGTTCTCAGGAGGAGGTCACATGCATGCACACCAACACACGCACACTCGCAGATGCACGCACACACATGCACACACATATGTACACACATTCCCAGGAGAGTGGGTCCTAAGAGCATGGCTACTTCCTCACTTACCCCAGGGGACTGAATTCACTTGCTGAATAAGGCTATTTGACGCGTCTGACCTGGGAGGAAGATGTTAAGTGAAACAGACCCAATCACCCTCCCACAAAAGACTCCATAGCCAATACTGAGTATCCTGGGATACTGGATAACACCACAGTATATGGATGGGGATGTGTGAGCATGTATGGGGGGCTGGGAGTGACAGGGCATGAAGTCCTAAGGGAAGCAGGCTCTAAACCTTGGGGTTGCATATGTCATGCCTAACACCCCCGGGCCAAATTCCAGGGCCCCCACCCTCTCCACCAGGGTGTAGGCATCAGGCTAGTGGCACAAGGCCAGGAGGAAGGGAAGTGAGGAGCATGTCTCCTTGGAGCTGGCAAGAGAGGCTGCAACCCCTGGATGTGGCCCAAGGGGGTCACTCCTGGTCATCTTGCCGTCTCTCTCATCCAGGGAGGGGCAGCTGGCAGCTCCAGGCTCTATATCCCATGTGATGCATCTCCCTGTGGCATCACCATCCACAGACACCTCCTCGTCTCTGCTTCAAGCTCCCCTCTGGTCTGTCCTCCTGATTTTTCCCTTTCCCAGGCCATCCTTGTTGGGATTTTGTGTAGTCGACCTTTAAAAACTAAGTTGGTGCACAGTTAACAAGGTCAGAGGAGGGTTTTTGAGTTGATTTGCTACCATCAAAAACAGCAACAAGCAGCCATCGTGTTGTCCCTTTAACCTGTGCAGGCCATCAGATTTATCACTCTGTCCTATCGAGCCTAATTTTCCAAGGCGATGTCTAAACTATACTTAACAAGTAGTGGATGTGAGGAAATGGTGTCAGACTCCTAGGACAGTGGGGAACAGTAATGAGGTCGGGAACGAGAAGAACTTCGAAAAGGACTGAGTGTGGGGTGTGCAGAAATTGTTGACAGAATTATTCCCACCAGGACCCCACTCCCTCCAATCTGGACCATCGTGGGCACTCTTTCCTGCATGAGGGGCTCCTGCCTGAACCCCAAACCCTGACCTCCGGAGGTTGACTGGAGAAGGTAGCACCAGGTCCCCTGAGGCCATGGGTGCACCTCACTGAGGCTGATTCCCGTGTGCTCAGTGAAGGGACACAGCTCTGAGGTTCCCTTCCAGCCTTCTGTTCTCCCAACGGTCAGCCCTCCTTTGTCCATCCACTCCCTGGGAGGACGAGGGCTCCTGCAGGTGGTCAGGTGGAGCACACCAGATCTGTCAGGTGAGTGAGACCAAATCTACCTGGGGCATATGATATCCACGCAAGTGAACAGTCACCTCCTTTGCAGGTTCTGGGCTGCAAAAGGCGAAGGGAACCCCATGAATTCTCTAGGTCATGTTTCACTTCAGATTAGAAGAAAAACCACAGAAAAATAAAGCGTGTCCCTCAGCCCTGCTGTGTAAACAAGCGCTTGATAACCCATGAGACAGTTTGCATTTCTTTATGGAGTAGCCAGCAACAAAGATCCAAAACCAAACCTTCTTTTTATGGCTATTTGGAAAAACAACAAGGAAAGCATTTGTTTTACCTCTGGGAGCTGCTACAACCAACCCCTCCTTCCCCAAACGCCTTTCTAAGCAACAAGTCTGTGGTTCTTCTGCCTGGACCAGTTCTGGAATCCACCGGCAGCCTGCAGCGGGCCAGGGTGAGGCCCGTGGGTGAGCCCAGGCCCCTCCAAGCTCCCTCTCTTGGAGGCATGACTGGGATCTTCCCCTTAGGGCCTTGCTAGCCCATAAGGCACCTCTGTGCAAATTAGAAAAAGACAGACCCGATCTTTCAGATGCAACTCTAGCTTGGCAGGCAGACAGAGTCTTCTGCAAATTAGAAAAAGGTGCCTCACCTCTAGATCAGTGGTCTGCAAAACTTCCCTTATCAAAAGCCAGATAGTAAATATTTTAGTCTTTGCAAATCATAAGTTCTCTGTCACAACTACTCATCTCTGACCTTGTCACATGAAAGCTGCCATAGATGACACATCAACAAATGGGTGTGACTATGTTCCAAAATATTCTTATTTATAAAATCAGGCAGTGGACCTGACCCGACTCATGGACTGTCCATCCTCCAGATAGATGCAGCCCAGCATCAAAAGCTTGGCAAATGGAACACAAGTTAAAACTCATCTACTGCTTGTGTCCTTGTGCCAAACCTGTACATCCTATGTGCTGACCCAGTTCCCTAAGTCCCCAAGATGCTGGGGACCTAAGGGCACAAACTTCTTGGACCTGGAATGGACCACCCCAGTGAGTCTCAGCATCCTTCTTGCCCCACCAATACTTCCTGCTCCAACAGCCTCCATCCTGTGTGTCACACCAATCAGAGTGCCAGCTCCTGGAGACCCAAAGCCCCTTCCTTGCTCCATCAAGCAGCCCCAAGCCAATGAACTGCACTGAGATGACTTTGAAACCAGCTTCTTCTATTACTTGAAGAGATGAAGACAAGGTCTGCAGAGACAGGAAGTCCAGCAGAGCCAGATCTCAAGGATGCTCAGATGAGCAAAGCTGCCGGGCTCCCAAGACCTCTTTTGGGCAAAACACCAGTTAACCCGTGAATAATTGGTTGGAGTGGAAGATTATGATGGTTGGCAAAAACAAGTTACTTCTGGATATCTTCCAGTTTTTCCTTAAATCAGTCTTCCAATTACAATTAAAATATGCCAGTGGCTTCATGCAAACCATGGACAGTCCACAACCTTGCAACACAAGGAAAGTCGACAGAAAACCCATTTCCTATAGTGCCAAAGAGCAGCCGTGGCAATAATTTCTGGGAGCACTGGTCTGACTTTAAGTGGAATACTCTGTTATATTACTCACCCTTCACTTGACCTTCATAAATATCAAAACATTACCATCCTGCATCCCGACATTTAATTCTTTCCTATCATCTAATGAGGCCACACTTGGTTAGAAGGTCACTTGTCACTTACAACGTGGAGAGAGATATATCATTTTAATGAAGCTCCTAATTCAGAGCAAGTCATGAAATTGTGGACAAGATTATAACACTTGCTGGCCGGGAGACAATGGAGGCCCTCGGACTTGGCCGGGCCTCGGTGGGATCACACCAAGGCATGAAAAACAACCCAGGGCGGCTGGCACTCCTGCAGGAGCAGCAGACTCTGGCCGATGTCACTCTGAGTTCAATTATCCAGAAGAAAGTGTGGATTCGTGTTCGATATATTTTACAAGGTCCTATAATTTATCATCCTTTGTTTTTCTTTATGAATAACAGATTTTTCCTCGGTTAAAAAGCACATCGGGGCTTGGCTGGATGGGAGCAGGACCAAGAGCCACTTGTTTTTTTCCTCAGTGGAATGGAAGGTCACACAGCTTCTTTTCCTTAAGACAGCTTGGCAAAGTTCCCACAGAGAGAAGTGCTAGGAAGAAGCACGTGGCAGAGGCACGGATTGCAGATATACCCACACTTCACAGTGTGGGAAGGGAACCAGGCGAATGGAATCCTCTAGAGAGTAGTGATAGTTGAGAGTGACTGCAAGTACAGCCTTTCTGAGCATCAAGAGGAATTACCCAGACCCAGAACCCAGCTCAGGTAGGCAGGAGCCTGCACGCAGTGGTTAGGGTTTGAGGTCAAGGACATGGAGCTTGGACTTGGCCAGGGGAGGCCAAGCCCTTTCAGATGGCTCATTCATGACACACCACTGTGTCTCTGGCAGGGGCCAAAGTCTGCCTAAAGACCTCCAATAGAGATGCTTCCTGCCATGGCACAGCCCCTGCTGGACAACCCACACCCGGGGGATGAGATTTCACACTGGTTGCTTGCATGCTCCTGAGGTCAATAACATTCTCCAGTTTGGTCAGTAAATGGAGCACCATATTGTAATTATGCAAATACCTGCAGAGAGCTTTAGTGGGAGAGTGTGAAGAAGAGCTGTCAGCTCTTTTCTCTGTTGAGAACAGAGGATGAAGAACTCTAGAGAGGGGAGAGGCCTCTCCCATGCAGCTGGTGGACCCCTGCCTGGGAGGGAGAAAGGGCTTTAAAAGGAAGGGCAGGGGGGCATCCGACAGACTGAGAGCCAGCCTGGTGAGCTGTTCCTGCAGTGACTGGGACAGACTGTATTTTCCAAAGGTGAATGCAGCCATCTTTCTCTCCTACCCACAAGCTTTTCTGCAAGGGGATCTAGGTGCTCTACCTCCCTTGGATCCAGGAGGACCCTTGACAGTTTTGACATGTAGACTATGCTGGAGACAGCACTAGATCAGTTCCGTTTCATGCCTTAGACACACTGGCTCTGGGAAATCAGCTACTCTGCTGTGAGAAGCCCAAGCCCCTCGCAGAGGCCAAATGCAGGTACTCTACCTGGGTGACAGCCCCACAGAGCTCCCACCAGCCGGTCAGCACCCAGTGCCCATCACAGAGATGAGCCATGTTAGAGGTCCAGCCTCACTGAGCATTCAGATAACATCAGCCCCAACCGCCACCTGGCTGCAGTCACAGGGGAGTCCCTAAGCGGAACCATCCAGCCAAGCCTGGTCAACCCACAGAGCTTCGACAGATCCTAAGACGCTGTTGTTTTAAGCCACTAAGTTTCAAAGGGTTGGGTGCATATTGATAGATAACCAGAATACACGGCACAGAATGAGCACTGACCAATCAGAACAGATGCCGACTGGTGGTAGTAGGGCTGGGGCAGGCCTCGGAGGCCTCCTGCTCTGCCAGATGTCTGCCTTTAATGCCTAGAAATTACTGGGGGGCGGGGAGCCACAGTGGCAGAAGGACAGTCAGGGAGATTGGGGCAGCAAGTGTCTCAGTATTTTAACACCAGTTGGGACATACTCTGAGCTCCAGCCGGGCGTCATCCCCGGCCTCCTCACCCTGGGATTCATACCTACGTCCCTGCAGGGCTCTGTCAGGTGTGGCAAGGCAAAAATACCCAGATGGGAACAAGTAAGTAGGTGCCACTCCTGGGATCCCAGAGTTCCCTGAGGACAACACTTTCACCTTTTTAGAACTTTTTTCTATCTGTGACTATATTTGATCTTTTTACAGTGGCCCTGGGGGGAAGATGTTCCTGGCCCTCATTTGACAGGTGAGAAAATCTGAGGTCCAGAGAAATTACAGAGGGACGGGGGCAATAATGGAAAATGTATTGGTCAGGACATTTTATTTCTAGTTCTGGTTCT
This sequence comes from Desmodus rotundus, assembly GCF_022682495.2. Classification (NCBI taxonomy): domain Eukaryota; kingdom Metazoa; phylum Chordata; class Mammalia; order Chiroptera; family Phyllostomidae; genus Desmodus; species Desmodus rotundus. The sequence continues at coordinate 156,878,067 of NC_071391.1, forward strand.
GACGCTACCCCCGTCTGGGACCTTAGGCCACAGCTGTGATTTCATAAAGCCTTCCCATCTCTGAAGTGGGAGAAATAGAAAGATGACCCCCAAAGGCATCTCTGGCATCATCCAAGAAGGGGATGGGATGGCATGATTAGGACATGGTCTCAAGGCCCTGACTCCTTCTCCAGTGCTCACGCAACCGTCCCACACTGCCTTCCTAAGACGTCTCAGTGTCATTACGCAGTGGGGCAGCCAAACCCTCTCCCCAGCTCCTGGATGGGAGAATGTCTCCAGGTGCATGCCTACAGGGGAGTTTCTCTGCCTGTGCCTCTGTTCCCGGGCCTTCTATCCTGACACCTACATCCCCACACTCATGCTTTGTGGGGCAGTGTGTATGGGGGTGAGAATGGGGAGAGAGATGAGGAGGGGCCCCCTCTGGACCTCAGCCAGATCTGCCCTGGTTGGCTCTGAGTAAACCCTGCAGTCCCCACACAGGAAGCTGCTAATCCGGGCAGACACTGTCTCATTCAGGGGTCCAGGGCCCCTGTCCTGACCTAGTCCTCAAGCGCTTCAGGAGGTGATGAATCTCTCCTGAGATTGTGTGGTTTCCAGGAAAGCATTCCAGAATCTGAAACCGGCTTCAAAGGAATGTATATCTGCTCACTCCCGCCCTGGCTGGGCACCAGCCCAGGGCGCCTTATTCTTGTTAGGCTGGAGATGTCTTAGACACTAAGCTTGAAAAATGCACCGAGGATTTCAACACAGATGGGGAATGGTGTGAGTGTGGAGAAAACCCCATTGTTGGCAGCACGAGATTTTCTCTGAAAGATGTTTTGGGGCAAGTAATTCAATTCCTCTCCATCTCACATTTTCCAACTTTGAAATGGAAATGAGAATTTTTTTTTGTCTTATAACCTTCCTATACCTGTGAGGCTAGATGGGATAGAGTGGGAGCTGAAGCTTCCCTTACATGCTATTGGAAGGTGCAGTACAGGAAACACCAGAATCAAATGTGAAGGAGACTCTCCAGGTAGAGAACAAAGATGGATGTCCAACAAGGGGTGTCAGAGGACAGGGGGCCTGCAGTGAGAATTAGGTTGGAGGATCTAGAAGGATCGGGTTGGAATGAGCAAGTGTGATTAGAGAGTAATTAATATGGACAAACTCCCAATGAGGGCACCAACAGCCTCATTCCTCCACACACTGATGCATGTGCATGGTGAGCAAGGGTGAGGAGAAGGGGACTTCGGGCCATTAAGCAACTTAGAAGGAATAAGTTATTCTTTATTTGTTATTTATTTAACCTCATCTGGACCTAGGAATTAGACTCCCATTGGGCATCCCACCTTGTAATGATTAATTTTATGAATCAACTTCAGCGAGCTACAGGACCCAGATATTCAGTGAAACATTAGTCTAGATGTTGCTGGGAAAGTATTTTTTAGGTCATATTAACATTTGAATCAGTAGACTTTGAATAATCCAGATCACCCTCCATAATGTGGGTGGGCCTCATTCAACAGTGGAGGGCCTTAAGAGGAAAAAGAGATTAACGTCCCCCAAGAAAGTAGGAATCCTGACTCCAGACTGCCTTCAGACTTCAGACTTTCCCACCAACGCTTCCCTGGGTCTCCAGCCTGTTGGCCAACCCTGCAGATTTTGGGCTTGCCAACCTTCATAATCACATGAGCCAATTTATTAAAATAAACCTATCTTGATATGTCTAAATCTGTACCTATAGAACATAAATCTATATATCTATAGATAATCATGCAGCACTCATTGACAGGAATACACTTTGAAAAATGCACTTTTTCAACAATTTCACCATTGTGTAAACATCACTGAGTGAACTTACACAAACCCAGATGGTTTAGCCTACATACGCCTGGGCTATCTGGTGTAGCCTATTGCTCCTAAGCTACAAGTCTATACAGCATGTTGCTGTACTGAATACTGTACGCAATTGTTACATAGTGGTAAGTATTTGTGTATCTAAACTTCTCTAAACACAGAAAAGGCACAGGCAAAATATGATGTAAAGATTTTAAAAAATGGCTCACCTGTATAGGGTGCTTACCGTGAACGGAGCCTGCAGGTCTGGAAGTTGCGCTGGGTGAGTCGGGGAGTCAGTGACGGAATGCAAAAGCCTAGGACACTCCTGCACCCCACTGTAGACTTTATGAACTCTGTCCCATAAGCCCTCTTTGGTTTTGGTTCCACTGACCCCATCTGGCACGAAGGGCTTTCTCTCACATTGAACTGATGAAAGAAATAAGAATTATCAATGCTTTACCTCATTACAACCTGAAAGTACTTCCAATATACAAGGACAGGCTGGCTCCATGCCACCTCAGAAACCGTTTCCTGAAGTGGCGATGGCACTTAATATTTATGACAGTAGTTCCTGTGGACCTACATCTTTGTACGAGGTCTTAGGCTCTCAACAAAGAATGTGCAGCAGTGTTCTCTGAAGACCATCAGGCTAGATCTGGGACGGCTGGAGCGCCCTCTGCATGTGTAGCGCTGGGGGCACAGGTTCCTCTGTGCTGAGCTGGGTCGGGGACTGGCTGACTGGGATAAAACCTGTGCACTCAACACTGAGGTGCTGTGAGTGAGGGGGAATCTGTGGCTAAGCCCTGCAGATACTGCTCCCATCAGAGAAAAATGAACTCCTCCTGAACCAAAACTCCTTCCATTCCTTACAGGAAATTCAGCTCCATTATAATCTTATGGGACCACTGTTGTGTATGTGACCAAAACGCAGTTATGTGGCACATGACTGTATATGCATCAGAGGAGAGGGAGAAGGAGATGTTGGAATGATGCCGGGTTGGTGATGAAGTGGCCCGTGAGCAGACGAGGAGAGTCCTGTGGCAGACTGACTTAATAGCCCCTCTGCCTCAGCAAACCCAGAAAACCTGGACATTCCACCAAGCTTCTGTTCTCAACCCTCCTCTCCTCTCACTCTACACATTGTTCCTGGTTGATCTAATCTTATCCCATCTCTTAAACCATGTCCTCTTCTTGGATGATTCCCAAATCTGTATTGCTGGCCCTGCCTTCTCTGCTGAGCTCCAGAACAATGTACCCAACCCTTTCTGGATAACCCATCTGGAAATACCATTAGCACCTCACCCTTAATGTGTATAAACCAAATTTACCACCCCCCCCAAAAAAACCCCTGCTACTTCTCCTGGTGAATGGCATTACCAACTACTCAGTTGCCCAAGCTATTAATTTGAGAGTCAAGGATAATTTCTCCCCTCTCCCCTGCTATACCCAATAATCACCAGGTCCTGTTGAGGCTGCTTCTTAGGTTTCTCCCAGTGATAAAGTGATTGCCCTAATTTAGAACTTGTCTCTGACCTAATTACTCAAGTAGTCACACCCACAGTCAATCAAGAGGATGACCCAATTTGGCCTACAATGTTAGACTCTTGCTAAAAGTAGCATTTTTCTACTTCTCAGAGATTATAAGACTATACTGGTGTGGACAATTATGGTTCAAGGGTAGCTAATTCCAAAGTATTTCCTGAGCCAGGCTCCTCCAAATATCTTAGAGACATATCACTGTTACATTCTCAGATCTGCTCAGAGCCATTGGTCAGCCTTCCCACACCAATCAGAAGACCCTAAGCTCCATCTTCTCCCACTCAAGGGTATCAGAGAGTCCTCCTGGTCACACAAAGGGAGGCAAAGAAAGGCCCCACAGCTGACTTCGGTGGGAGCTCATCTGCAGTGCAATGTGCCCTCTGGGGGAGTTGGCCTGGGACATCAGCACCTTGGAGAGCTCCAACTCTGACCTCTGTTGGGGAGCTAACTGGACCAGCGTCCTGGATTCTTTCTTCTGAGGGTGGTGGTGGGGAGAGAAGAGGGTTGACGCTGGCCACCCCCATTGGCCAGATACCCAGCTCAGCAATTTCAAGGATCTCAAAAATACAAATGGCCCCGAAGTAGGCTCAGACTTGGGCTTCAGGGGCTCCACAGAGCTTCTGTTCAGGTGGTCCACAGAGGTTAGTGGTTATGATCCTGGGTCATGGCCAAGCCAGCAGAACACTGAAGACTAATGCTCAGACTGCACAGAATTCAGCAACTTTCATGATTTCCTTTCAGATTAATTATCCATGAAGAGACAAGCCACCTTCAAAAGTTGCCCTACTTTTCTGGATTACCACCCTCTGTGCTTCATTTGATGGAGCCCACTCAGCAGTTCTCACTGTGGGTGTTCCAGTGTCCACTGCCCCAGGACCGTAGAAGGAACTGAGCAGCAAGGACTTCAGGGAGGGGAGGGCTCCCACCGACCCTTGGTTCAATGTGCAGGGCCCTACACGTTTGGGGAAGGAGGTGTTGCCTTTGATCACATGCTAGGGGAACCCTGAGGAGGTAAATACCCACTGGTCTATCTCCGTAGCATCTCTTTGTTCCTATTGGACCAGAAGACCTCTAAGTCTGGAAAACAAAAAAGGAGTGGACTTCTCCGTGAAGACAGCGCATGTCTGGAGACACAGAGGACGTCTTTGCTATCTGGAGTCAACATGAAGGCTCTTCTACTCCCCTTTGCTCCCTGAGATTGTTACCACCGCCCTCTCCAGCCTGCCGCTCTGCTATGGCCCCACTGAGGTCCTGCAGCTGAGCCATCGCAGCCCCCGACTCACCTACACAGTGTTTCACACCTCCAGTCTCCGATTCAGTTTTCACAACAGCTCGGAGACATAGGGTTTTTTGGCTGCCCCACTTACAAAGGAGAAAACCATGGGTAAAAGATTATATGAGGCCTAAACACACAGGGCTCCTGACTCCCATCAGCTGCTCTTTATAATTTCTTTAAAATAACCCTCAAACCCCACCGGGGTACCCAGAAACACTGCAGCATGCTTGGAATTCCACCGGTGAAACAAACAGAATGTAAGAAACCTACCTTTTGAAGACTGCACTCATCTGCCTGAGGTTTGTCTAAGCCCATCTGTTTCGCTCTGCCTGCAGGACATAAACAAAACCCCAGTTCACTGGAAGCTTGTCAACAGCTTCCTCTGAGGTTTGTGAGACTTCCTGGGGACATTTCCACCCCCTCACACATAAAGGTCAACCGAGGCTCCAAGAGAAAGAGCAATTCTTTTTTTTAAAGGTTCGCTGGCAAACATTTTGATCCCTGTTTATTTTGTCAGGCTTGCCTTTAACTCTTCATGTACGACCTTCGCGGAAAGAGGATTTGAATCCAATAAGGAAGAAGCATTCAGTTTTCTCTCGTCTCCAAATGCATGAGAGATTTGGCCACACTGAGATGTTTCTAATTAGCCAAGGATACTGGTGGGGGGGGTGCTGATCACCCACAGCTGTGATCATCAGCAGCCATAACGATGCGTGTGTCTGTCTCAAAGGATGACATTTTCTTTTGAGTATGGTTAGAGTGCGTTGCCCCAAGTTATATCTTTAGCCACACTGGACCTGCTGAAACTCAAGGTCACATGGGGAACCCACGTTGACAACACTCCCCTCTTCTTCAGGTCCCTGCATCTATTATACAAATGTGACGTCATTCAGATTAGCAAAGATTACTTATATGGAAGACATGCCTCATTCTCTAACAAGGAAAAAAATTTTTCTATTCTTTGTTTACTCTCAAGACTCAATTAGAATTTTGCTTTGCATGGGAGGTGAGGGGAAAGCATTTTCAGAGGTGAGGGGAAAACATGTTCTGTGCATGTGACTCAAATCCTGTCTGAAATTTGCTAAGAAAGCCCAGCTTAAAACCCTTTTACAAGGGAGGATATCTGCTGAAAGTGGAAGAATTACCATTACCCTTATTAGTTAATGGTCTAATTAACTAATAAGACGGTCTGATAAGATGGTCAGATGGTCTGACCCAGGGCTGTCCTTGTCCCCAGGGACAGAAAACAGCCTCAGCTCACAGTGCCCCAGAGCATTGGGCTCTTTCTCGACGTGCTTTTTCCTGGGGCAAAATAGGTCAGGAGGCCGAGTCCATCCGGGGACCTCAAACTCCCCTGCTACTTCCTCTCTTCTCTTCTCAGGGATCCTGTCCTAGAATTCTGGCCTCTCAAGGAAGAGGCAATGCCAGCCACTTACCCCATCATGACAATCGACACTTAGCTCCATCCTCTGGGGCATCAGCATCCCCCACCTCAGCTCCAGTGAGGGCCGGAGAGGCCCTGTGTCCTGGGAAGGGTTTCACGCCTTCATGGGTGAGCAGGAAGAGAAAGCGTGCCTGGCGATGAAGGAATCTGGTGGCGGCCATCCCCATTCTACCCCAAACAGCCCCAGAAAGGGCTGCCGTAAGACAAGAGAGGTCACCCTTACAATGCTGCCTGATTGGATGCTGAGCACCTGCCAATCAGAACCTGAGGTCAGGAGTGAGATGTTGAAGAACCTACTGCAGCGGCTGTGGGTGAACATCCAGCACAACCCAGAGAGAGGCTTTTTTCCTGCCTTTCCTGGGGGAAGAGTGGGAAATTTGGGCACCCTCCATGACCCTCTCCCCCTCACTGTGGTTCACTGGGCAGGTGCCGTCCGTGAGCTGGAACTTCGCAGAGGCTAAAACTGCACGTGGAGGCTCAGTGGGAGATGGGCCCGGCTGGGAAAGGCCAGACTTGGGGAAAGAAGCTGCACGGCTCTTGATATCCAACCCGAACACTTGGAAAATGACCCATCATCTTGGCCTTAAACTTTTCCATACGCTCCACATTATTAGAATTTCTCCTTAACTACACCAATCATCCTCAGGATCCGGGACAGCTGTACAAAAAAATGTGGTGTTCCCCACCCTTTCCCTTGAGTTCTTATAATGAAAGAGCTTAGTTAACACAAATTACCAGCTTTGCTTTCTACTTTTCTGACAGATGCACAAACATCAGATCATCATTACTATGGAGGCCCGGCTGGCCAAATCCCCCCCAGTGGTCTATCACCAGGGCAGAAGCCTCTTGGTGGGATGAGAGGACCAGGGGCTGATTTCCGGTTTGGACCAGTAATCCCAGGAAGCAGCCTGTTTCATGCTCACCGCCAGGATCTGAGAAGGCCTCAAATATAAATCAAACTCTAATGTTGGGGTATCTAACTCATTAAAAAAACAAAGAACAACACAAACACTTTTTTACTAACACAGATTAGGAAAGAGAGAGAATATCTTCAAAGAGCCTTGGGGTGAGGTGCAGGAGACCTAAGTTCCCACCCCAGCCCACCTCCGACTCTCTGTGTAGCCTTGACATGTCCTTGTCACTTCCCAGGCTTCACTCGACTCATCTGTGGTATAAGGGGGTGGTCTCAGTCAGTGATTTCATATCTCACGTTCTGGGCCCTCAAGAGCCGAGAAGTTACTTTATGGGTCTCAGAAATGTTTTATGTTAAAATTTTATATTTAAAAAGATATTTTTAGCCCTGATAAAAGTAAGACAGGTGGGACAGCCATTTTTAACACCATGCAGACTAACAACTTATGTGACCAGGTTAGCTCACGTGTGGGAAGCCTCAAAGCCGAGCTCCCCTTGTGACCTGCCTGGCTGGAGGGCACTGAAGTGGCCGGACAGACCATTATGAAACAGTAGCCACCAGGGTCTACTCATCACTGTGAGTTAAGGTTTTTCCAGACGGAGAAAACAAAATAAAAGATGGAAATGAATTGGATTCTGACAAAAGGGATCACCAAAAGGCCTAATTTCCAATTTCTGTGCAAATCAAGACAATCTCATTGAGCTTTTCTATTTTTATATGCTTAAGATGATAAAATAAATGCTTTTGTCAAGGTGATTGAATTAACTTATCATTAATCAATAATAAATATCAATATATGCATAAATAACACTTATGTGGCTTAAGCTTCCCTATAAGATTTCATTTGAAAAAAACACTTCCTGTCCTATACACATTTTGAAGACCACTGGCCTAATCATCTCTCATTCTCCTTGCAGCAAGAAGATACCGTACTTTTTGCACCATAAGACACACCTAGATTTTAGAGGAGGAAAATAGGAAAAAAAAAATTGAAGGAAAAAATGTGGTAAAATATTTAATAACATAAATAACATAATATCTCACCAATGTAAATGTAAGCTACATTTGGACTATACGATGCACCCCAATTTTCCTCCCAAATTTGCGGGGGTGGGGGGTGGGGGGAGTGCATCTTATAGTCCAAAAAATACGGTAATTTATTCAAAGCCCTCTCTGGGGTTAGGAGAATTGTATGACTTCAGGAAGTTTCAGGCTTCATCAGAACACTCGCAAGAAAAACAAACAAGAAAACTTGATTCCCACACCAACAAATCGCCCGGAGCAGCTTTGCCCCTTCTCTACGGGGCAGGAAGGCAGCAGAAGTAGGTTGTCAGGTACTGTGCAAGACACATGGGTGCCAGAAACATAGGATCTACCCCGGGGGTCTCACAGGCCAGTTGTGGCCACACCTGGACGTGGCTGACGGCGATAGAGACAGAATGCGGTCAGGCAGCAGGAAGGAGCCTGACCTGGTCTGAGTGGCTACTCTGGGCCCGGCTCCACAGCAGGCATCACACACACGTCATTTGATTTCTCCCATTTACTGCTACTCAAAACTCTTTGCAATATTTCCCCTCTTACAGACAAGGAAATCGAGGTGGTTACCTTAGCAGTGCATGGCAGAAACAATGCACGCCCCCAAACCAGCTTTCAGAGAGTGGTGAACAGCAATGCCACTTCCCCAGTGTGGGATCCCAGAGGGGGGCTGGGTAATTCATGCAGATCATGGCAGTCAGAGAGGGCTGCATGGAAGAAGTGGCATTTGAGCTGGATCTTGAAAGACGCAGAGAAATTCTCTAGGAAGTAAAGCGAGGAAAAGTTTCCCAAGTGGAGGAAACAGTGTGAGACAAGCAGAGAGAAACATTTTAGGAGAGTGGCTGGTCAGGTGGCAGAGAGAGTCTTGTGTGGCAGGAATGAGAGGTGTGGGTAACGCAGGGATGAAGCAGGCAGGGTGGTGATCTGCAAGCAGAGTGCAGCTCCAACTCAGCCTGGCAGGCTTCCTGTGCTCCCAGCCCATCTCCCACCCTCCGGCACTGGACGCTGGCCACTGATGATTCAGACTGTCCTCTATGCCTTTAGGATCCCTGCACCATCCACCTGGTGAGCTCTCCCTACCCAGCTTCTACCTGGGAACGTCACCCCTGCCCTGCCAGATCCTGCCAAATCCCACCCATTTCTGAGCCCCTCAACCAAGTACAATCCCTCTTGACTCTGAACACCCAGCATTCTTTTATTTGTTCAAAGGAGGACCTCAGTGGGTGAGCACACAGTGAATACATTTCTTGGCAAGAAACATTTTCTGGGAAAAATACTGAAATGGAGGCTGGGGTGCAGCCTCTGTAACATCTGACTGAAAGGCAGTGTTGACCTCACCTTTCAACAGGGCTGACAACCCCCATCCCCCAGCGCCTGCCCTTCATGGCTCCAGACACTGGAATCCCTCCCTGGGGAGTTGAGGAGTGGCCATGGCCCTGGGTGGAGAGTGTTCTAGCCCTCTGATCTGGTCATTTTCAGGGCATATCCTCTCCCTGTGGCAGAGGTCCTGGCACTGGGAGGCACCTGGGAAGGGTTTGTTGAGCCCAGTGGATCTCTAGTCCCACTTTCCCCACTTGCCTCTCATCCCTAAGCACTGAGCATCTTTTCAGGTAACTCGGGAACTCCTGACTATGACCATGTGAATAACTTGCAGAAAACAGTCATCTTCAGGTTAGACGTAAAGTTAGTTTTTCTCACATTTCTCCCAGCAAAAAAGGATTTTCATTGCTGCCACTGCTTCTAGACCATTATCCGATGGCTTCCGTCTGCATTCAGGGTCAGCTTAGACCACATAGTAGAACCACACAGCAGCATCGCACACAGAGCTATCCCCACCTGTGGCCGCTGCTTCCACGATTCCCTCTGTTCTCTGCCCTCCCCCAGCTACCCAGCCACCACCCATCTATCCTTATGAGAACACATACTGAAGATCCAGTGGCAGTCCTTCCAACACACATAAATTCAGTCCCACTGGCCAAGTGTCTTGCAACAGAGGACAGAGGACAGAGTGAATCTCTTCGCCTTCTCTCAGATCCCCAGGGCCTGGCAGAGAACTGGGCCCTAGCAAGTGCTCAGGACAGACCCGCCCTCCAAGCTCTGTTTCCAGTGCAGACGTGGAGCTGGGCCCCAGAACTCTCCTCCACTGGCCCTGAGGGAAGCTTTCAGACCGAGCCTCCAAAACAAAGCCTGGTCTTGGTGGCCAGCCCGGCATGCACATCAAATGGCTGCACATGAAAGGGCTGAGGAGGATGCTGGAGAGGCACTTAGCCTGGAAAACCTGAAACCATTCACTTGACTGAGGGCCGCTAACCACAGCCTCAATGAATGATTAATGATTATGGCCGGAGCTTATTGCAAACAGGCATGTGACAGCAGAGCCACTACCCACCCGCAGGACCTGCCGCGTGATTGATGAGCCACCGAGGGGTGCAGAGGGGCTGCTGGGGGAATGGGAGGCTCAGCCTGCAGCTGCCAGGGAGCACCCGTCCTTGTGGGGAGCTGGAGGGACGCCAACGCCTGTGTTCTGGGTGACAGGCTTACCTCACATGTGCCATACAACCCAACCTGCACTGACTATCTGCCTGGGTCAAGGGAGGCAGCCTGGGATAAAATCTAACGAGGGGAGATAAGCCTAAGTGAACTGGAGGAGACGTGACCCCTGGCCCTGCAGGGGTCCCTGCCCAGTGGGGTGCATCAGACAATATAGCTCCAGTTCCAGAGCTACCAAGAGTGTCCAAAGAGTTCTGAGAGACAACTCAGCGTGGACGAGGCAGGCTGCACAAATGAGCTGGCTGGCCTAAGACACCTCCCCCAGCCCTCCCTACCATCAGAGACAACTTCCCCAAACCAGACATCTTTCCAAAAGGATCTGCAAAGAAGAGAAGAGGGGGGCCGAAATGAAGTCTCTACTCTCATCTTTTGTCTTTCACCCGAGAGGTTATGCATCCTCATGCTGTCCCCTGTCCCAACCTGCACAGAATGGCCAAGCCAGGGCTTCTGCATCCCCTGCTGAAGCCTCATCAGCAGGGACGCAGGGCCTGAGTGACACAGGGATCCAGTGCAGTCCAGGTGGATTCACTGCACGCAGAGCGTGGGAGGTGGGGGAAGCACAGCTCCGGGCTTCAGTTTGTCTTGTTAGCAAGACAAGCTTCCCTCCTGTGGAATCAGCACACAGAGAATAAAGCACAGCCCCAGATATGCTGCCAAGAGAAAGGGAGAAAAGGGAGAGTGATATTGGCTTGTGAGGCCATTGGCGGTGGCCAGGGAACCCGAGAAGGGCCCCTGAGGCCCCGGTGAGGTGCAAGGCCTGTTCTGTAGGCAGAGCCCCTCTCCTGTCTGGGCCACTGAAGTCCCCAAGGCCACCACCTCCCACCTGGGTCTCCACAGGCACCTCTGAGTAGCTGTGGGGAAGTGGCAGCAGCCAGCAAACTCAGCAGGGACCGGAGACCTGGAGTAGGACAGACTCCGAGACAGCCCAGAGAGCCAGCCGGGAGCCTGGGGACGACCCCTGGGGCGGCCTGGCCATTCTGCAGACTCTGACTCTGTTTCATCTTAATACACTCTTGCATGTACCTGACATCGGATCCTCGTCCTAGAGCATGCAAATCTAATAAATTCTTGGCTCCTGCAAGTTTCTTTAAAAAATATAAAAGAGGATCATATATAAAGAAGTTGATTAATATACACCCTACTAAAACAGCCTGGAACATCTGTGTATTAAGTTCATTTATTAAATTACACCAATCTGTATTTTAATGAGTGAAAGATACAGTACTTATTCTGTCATCCATCAAAATAAACTCAGGAAATACTTAACATTATAATCATTTTTCTTGTTTGAACACGAGTTATGAAATATGAATCCCGCACTAAGAATGCTGGACTTGCCATCATGATCAAATATGTTTTCACAGGTGCAGCAACTATTCAGTTTTCATGTCTCTCTCCAACTGTTGAAAATATAAACCATGTTTTCTAGTTCGGAGCTGGGTAACACTGCCTTCCCTCCACATGGCAGCCATTACTGCAGACTTATTACCCCACCATCCTTCTTTACCCAAACACACTCCTCTTAAAGTTGCTTAGTAATGAAAACACAGGCTTCTGTGGGGCCCCCTGGCACCGGCTCTTCCCCGCTGGGGCTCTTTCGGCTCAGGCTGTGCACCGTCCCCTTTTCCTCCACCCTGGGGCACCTGTGTTCTCCTGGCTAGGGTCTCAGCTTGGAAGACCATGAAAGCTAACAGGACATTTGTCAGGCACACCAATGGCAGCTGGCCTCAGCCTCACTGCGGAGCAACTCCTGGCCCTGGGGTGTCCCTTGCCCACTCCTTGCCCCCCAGAGATCATTCCACTCAGAGGAGGGGCAACTTTCATATGGGCTGAGACCTCAAGAGCAAGTCCAGGCTTTACCTGTGCTCAGCTGTCCTAAAACCAGAGGTCCCGGGACCCTCTAGCATTCCCATTAGCAACGCAGCCAGTTTCCAGGAGCCGAGAGGGCCAGACCCTCTGCCCAGCAGCCAGCAGGAGCTCACGGGAACCCAGGAGTCTGGAGAAAAACCCCAGCTGGGTAAGCTGCTGAGCAGGGCCACAGAAGGTGGCTGATGGTGCCCAACCAAGAGCCGGCTGGGTTCTGCCTGTGTCCCTACTCAGGGACACCACATTGCCACAGGAATGCCACACTTGGGCTGCAAGGTCCCTGCCTATCTCTTTGATCTCATTCCTGGCCAGCCCCACCAAGACCCCCAACATATACGCAACACCCACTCTTCTCTCCAGCCCTCCTGAACTACCCGTCACCTGCTGGTGCACAAATCCTCCACGCTCCCTCCCACCCCAGGCTTCTGCCCACGCTAGTCCCTCTGCCTGGGATATTCTTCTCTGTTCTCCCTTTTCTTCACCTGGTTCATTGCTTAACTTTGATCTCAGGTGCCTCCTGTTAGGAAAGTCCAGTGGGCGACCCACTCTTTTAAACCACTAGGAATCAGGGAAATCTCACATGGGAATTGTCCCCTAAGGGAAGAATGGAACTGCATTCAAGGCAAAGGGAAGCCTGTGAGCAAAGGCGCAGAGGCCTGGAAGCCCTAGAGCTGTTCTGGGAATGGATCAGAGACAGTGAGTGATGGCTGGGGCAACGAAGAGGGTTGTGGGGCAGGGAATGGCGTTCGGAGCCAGTTTAGGGAGGGTCTTGTGTACCCGATTAAGGGATTTTATGTGATAGCCACCAGAGAGCTGCTGCTTCTTTTAATTACAAACTCTCTTTTTTCTTGGCAGATTTTTAAACAACAAAAATCCAGCACTGTGGACATTAACAATGTAAAACAAAGAATGCAACCATTTTAGAGTACTATGACCGAAAAACAATTTTAGTGATATAAAACAAGAACTCCTTTTTTATGTTTTCTAAATGTTTATGCCCAAAAGTTCACTATTCTAAACAACTAAACTATACATAAACTTCCTTTTTTTGGTGAGGAACATTTATATTTTTACCCATCACGTAGGGCCAAAAGGACCCCCACCAATTACGCTTCAGGGGAAGTGGACAGGGGGCAGGCCATGAATGGTGACATCGTTCATGAGGACCGGGGTTCCATGCAACTGAGCTGCCACATGTAGCAACACGTGGAGTTCTCAACACAAGGCTGTGTGAACGACAGGAGCAGAACTGAGACAGGATCCCAGGGCAATCCGTTGCCGGGGTCCTGATCATGGGAAGCGCTGGCGGTGAGAGAGGAACTGAGATGCAGAAGGGAACGGGAAGGAAGTGGGGGAGGAGCTGGTTGATGAGCAGGGTGCCCCTTGGGCAGCTAGGGCCACATCCCCAGGGGAACTGCTGAGCTGCAAGGAAGCTGGGTATTGCCTCGATTGTTGATTGAGGGCTGCTGGGGGGGATGGTCGATGATCCCTGATCACCCTGCACTCCCAGCCGGCCCCGCCCACTCCTACAACAGAGAGCCCTCAGAAAATCACAAGGGGTGCAATATTCAGTGAGTGACAAGGGTACGTGACAAGACCCTGAGAGCCAGCGTGCTACAGTAAGCAATGAGATTTATAGCATCACGCCTTTACGCAAAGTGAAATCTCACAGTGCCTTTTAAATGGCTATACATGTGTCTGAATGAAATCGCAAAAGCTGGTTTGGGAGAAGGTGCATTGAACGCACTGGAGCGCCGTTCCCATCACCTGCTGTTCAGCCCTTTGGTGGAGGAGGGCCGCCCAGCACTGCACGGATGAGAGTTATTAGTCACAGGTACTCCCAGCCTGGGGGAGGAGGGCCCCACAGCCACACGGCCATGCAGGGCTGTGATCCCGAGTACAGTGAGCCCGAGGGCTGTGGGAGGCGGCCGGGGTGCCCCTGGTTCCCACAGGAGGATGGGGTGGGCTCGTTGTAATAACCCCATAGGCTATGTTGGACTGGACCGGGAATCCTTGCGCAGGAGGGGAGCCTTTCCCGCTGGGTGGGGCCTATCTGGTGGGAGCAGGGGAGCGTGCAGCTAGGCCTTTGGGGTCCTGTGAGCCTCAGAGATGTCAAAGGTGCACGGTGATTCAGGCCTTCCAATACCTGTGGGTGCCTGCTGAGGGAGGGGATGGGAGAGGGAGGGGATGGGAGAGGGAGGGGATGGGAGAGGGAGGGGATGGGAGAGAGACAGGATAAACAATCGAACAAAAGACGAGCTGTGACGGCAGGGTGGCATGGACTGAGGCGTGTGTGCACCTCAATTCTGTACACCTGAGGCCCTCAGGAATGAATAATATTGCTTAGAAAACTCAAGGAGCAGGAAAGAATGAGGTTCAGATGGCTGGGGGAAGGGATGGGCTAGGCTCTCAAACCCGACCCGGCTGCAGGCCAGGGGCCTGTGTTCTCCGCAGAACAGAAAATGCTATGTTACCAAATGTCCTGGGAGTGATTGCCCATTGAGATAGCAAGAAGAGAGGGAAATAAAACTTCAAACAGAGTTTAATGGCTGAGCTGACCCCATTGGGTGGTGAGGCAGGCTGCTCCGTGTGTGACCAGAGCGGGCGAGGAGGTGGTCAGCAGAGGGGCCACAGCACGGCTCCAAACGTGTTTGCTCTGTCACTCAGACACTGTCCCCAAGAAAAACGTCAGCGTTACCTTCTGGAGTCTGCAGGGAGCAATGCGAGGACCTGGACACCTAATAAAATATAATGAGACAGGTTATAATCGTGAAGCTTCCAGACGGCAGGACTTTTCAGACAGAAACTTCAAAGGGACAGACTGAAATCGGCCACTACAGACATCACCCCGGCCCTTGCCCCGGGTGTGGGTGGGGAGAGGGGGAAAAAACAAACATGGACGGTCTGTGCACCCCCAGATGAGCTGCCATACCACCCACCTGAAACCCAGGAAACCAAGGCCAACCTGCTGCACCACAGACCTAGTGTCCCCAAACTGAAGCCAGCTTTTCTACCAAGGAAGTGCCCCAGCCAGAGATGAGTGGCCTCTTGTGTCCAGCCTCCTCTTTCACTGATGCCAGGAGTACACTGAGCTGGAAAGCCCCCAAAGCTCCAGAAGAAGTCTTTTAGTACAGACCTGTAAAGTAATAGTCTTCTCCCTCTCTCCCTCTCCCTCCCTCTCTCTCTCTCTCTTTCTCTCTCTCTCTCTCTCACACACACACACACACACACACACCCTATAGTAGCCTAAGGACAGACACACATGCCCCAGTGGGCAGAGTGGAGAGAGCCTTCACAGACCTGGAATCAGGAAGAAGTCTAAATTCCAGTCCCTATGGCCTTGGGAAAGTCACTCTTAGGCTAGGTGGCCTTGGCCAAGGCACTTCTCTCCTGAGCCTCTACCTTACGATGAATGAGAATAAGGTGTGTCTGGCTCCTTCTTACAGCTGGGTGGAAAATCAGCCAAGATAGGGTGAGGAGAACTGGAAGCATGGAGCCCTGTTCGGTGCAGAACAGGCTGCAGCCACAGTCTCCTCTGTGTTGACTCCTTGTGGAAACTGAGGCAAGAATAGTTCTGCTGATTCAGACAGAAGCCTGAGGTTCTGCCTCCAGCCCTTAGGGACTGATGCCACCCTGCCCCATCCACGGGGCCCACATTTCCCTCAGAAGACACCTTCCACTGGCCCACGAGCTGCTGCTAATGTCACCAGCAGTGGGGCCGACAGACATTTGTCCTGCTCTCTGCTTTGATGTGGAAGCTGCTTCAATGTCCTTGATTGTTTCCTGAGCCAATGACCAGCTCCATCACGCTTCCCTTCAGTGGGACGTGCAGACACTCCATAAAACAAAACTGCCTTTGAAATCAGCTCTCAGGGCTGCTCCCAGGAAGTGGCCCAGTTAATTATTTTTCTACAGGGTCATGGACAGAACTCAGACTTAGATGTGTCCAAAATGATTTGATATGTACATTATTCTTGAGCTATGTTCCAGATTACGTTTCTCCTACTTAGACAGCAAAATGCCAACGCCAAGGACCAGAGTCTGAGTCTACTGATGCTACTTCATTCTAACTCAGTGGCCCCCCAAGTGTGGTCCTTGGGGCCCTGGAGTCCCCAAGAGCTTCTCAGACAATTTTCAAGCTAATACCAACAGAGCAGTTGCCTCGTTCTGTGTTGATGCTTACATTGATTGTGCAATCGCAATGGTGTGCAAGACTGCTGACAAATGAGCGTGAACACAGGTAGTGGTCCATGTGTTGTCAGCCATTGTATTCTTCACCCACTCACACTCATGGGAATAATAAACAGCTCTGATTAAGAATGTTCTAGTAAAGCTCCACGCCTGTGCTAGTACAGTAGCCCTCTGTGGCTATTGCACTTGTTCTAGTCTGAACTGAGAAATGCCACGCGGGTAAAATGCCGACCAGAGTTCAAAGATGTAACACAAGAAAAGAATGTGAAATATCTCAATAGTTATTTTATCTTGATTATATGTTGAAATAATATTTTGGAAATACTGGGTTAAATAAAATGTGCTATAAAAAGAATGTTCTTGAGGAAGTAGTACAAATAATTCATTTCATTCCAGCTGATCTTTTTGATATTTCCTGTGATGAAATGGGAGGTATTCCTCTAGGACTCCCGCTGTGGACTGGAGTGCCGTAGTTGGCCCAAGAGAAAGCCCCTGTGCTGCTGTTTGAGGTGTGAACTGAATAAGCCTTTTTTCCCCATAGAGCATCACTTTTACCTGACAGAAAAATTGATTATGGTTATTCAGACTTGGGTACTCAGCAGATAATTTCTTGAAAATGAAGGAAGTGAGCCTATCAGTTCAAGGAGAACTCACAGTTTTCGTTGCCCATGGTAAAATTCAAGCTTCTCAATTAAAATTAGACTTTTGGAGCTCTCGTATCTGCCATTATGAACTTGAAAGCTTTCCAACACTTAAACACCTTTCTGGTGAGGTAGATGATGGTAGTGAGTGTGATTTTTGATATTGCACAATGAAATGTTGCAGCCACCGTTTGGAAGACTGGCTTAACTCCGCGAACCAATGACTTCAACATGAGGAATATCATAGTATGTTACAAAATTGTACATGCGGAAAATTTCTGTTCCAAGGGCAAGACAGAGCGATAGAAGAATGTAATAGGGTACAAAAAGTTTAGTAAGGTGATTTCAGATTCCATGTTGTTGCTAGCTTTTAAGAAGCCAGCACAGTTGAGTTTTGGTGTAACTCTAAAGAATTACAAGGATCAAAAGATATTCTCAGAAGAATATCCACAATTATCTGAAAAGGCCATTAATATTCTCTCCCTTTCCCAACTATATGCCTGTGTGATGCTGAATTTTCTTCATTCACTTCAACCAGAACAACATGACTCAACAGTCTGAGTGTAGAGAACGGAAGCAGCTCTGAAAACTGAACAGTCTTCCAACAGCCATATTCCAAAAAGATTTGCAAAAATGTGCAACAGTGCCACTCTTCTCACTGACTGTTTATGGAAAATGGAATTATTTTGCACAAAAATGTGCTGTTTTTATTAATATGTCACTTTTATGATTGGTATTTTTAGTGAATTACTAATTTTTTACTTCTCAATTTTATTTCTAATATGGTAAATATTCATAGGTAAAATAAACAAAAGCCTCTGGGTCCTCCATAATTTTGATGTGTGCAAGGGACTCCTGAGACCACAGGAGTCCCTTGCACACATCAGTGTTTGAGAACCGCTCCTCCAGGGGAATTTTGTCACATCTGCCATTGATTCATCAAACAAATATTGAGCCTCTAGCACTCCATGGTAGGTTCTCAGTTGAATGTTGGAGAAGCAGACAGTAGTGATGTTTGCACAACAATGTGAATGTAATTAATGCCACTGAGCTGTACCCTTAAAAACACTTAAGATGGTAAATTTTATGTTATGTGTATTTTACTATAATTTTATTTTATTTTATTAATTTTTTTTAATATATTTATTGATTATGCTATTACAGTTGTCCCATTTCCCCCCCCACTCCACTCCATCCTGTCCACCCCCCTCCCTCCCACATTCCCCCCCTATAGTTCATGTCCATAGGTCATACTTAAAAGTTCTTTGGCTTCTAAATTTCCTACACTATTTTTACCCTCCCCCTGTCTATTTTCCACCTATCATCTATTCTACTTATTCTCTGTACCTTCCCCCTCCTCCCTCTCCCACCCCCTTAATGACAACCCTCATGTTCTAGTTGTTTGCCTAGTTTGCTCTCATTTTTGTTTTATGTATGGCCGTTAATAACTGTGAGTTTGCTGTCATTTTTACTGTTCCTATTTTTGATCTTCTTTTTCTTAGGTAACTCCCTTTAACATTTCATATAATAAGGGCTTGGTGATGATGAACTTCTTTAACTTGACCTTATCTGAGAAGCACTTTATCTTCCCTTCCATTCTAAGTGATAGCTTTGCTGGATACAGTAATCTTGGATGTAGGTCCTTGCGTTTAATCTTGGGTAATGTAATTATGATGTGCCTTGGCGTGTTCCTCCTTGGGTCCAGCTTCTTTGGGACTCTCTGAGCTTCCTGGACTTCCCGGAAGTCTATTTCCTTTGCCAGATTAGGGAAGTTCTCCTTCATTATTTGTTCAAATAAATTTTCAATTTTTTGTTCTTCCTCTTCTCCTTCTGGCACCCCTATAATTCGGATGTTGGAACGTTTCAATGCGTCCGGGAGGTTCTTAAGCCTCTCCTCATTTTTCCAAGTTCTTGTTTCTTCATTCTTTTCTGGTTGGATGTTTGTTTCTTCCTTCTGGTCCACACCATTGATTTGAGTCCCAGTTTCCTTCTCATCACTATTGGTTCCCTGTACATTTTCCTTTGTTTCTCTTAGCATAGGCTTCATTTTTTCATCTGTTTTTCGAACAGATTCAACCAAGTCTGTGAGCATATTGATAACCAGTGCTTTGAACTGTGCATCCGATAGGTTGGCTATCTCTTCGTCGCTTAGTTGTATTTTTTCAGGAGCTTTGAAGTGTTCTGTCATTTGGGCCATTTTTTTTTTTTTGTCTTGGCGCGTCTGTTACTTTAAGGGGCGGAGCCTTAGGTGTTCACCGGGGCGGGGTAATGCTGGTCGCTGCGCTGTGACGCTGTACGTGGGGGAGGGGCCGAGTGGGAGCAATGGCGCCCGCCTCACTCTCCTCCGGATTTCAATCTTCCACTCCGATACCCACAATCAAACTGGGCCACTCTGGTGCTGGTTCCCGAGTAAGTGGGCCTGTGCACACTCTAGGCCCCTGTGCGTCTCTCCAACAACCTCTCCTGTGAGGCTGGGAGTCTCTCCTGCTGCCGCCCCAGCCCCCACGGGCGTTTTCAATCAGAGGTTTGAGGCTTTATTTCCCCGAGCTGGAGCCCTGGGTTGCGCAGCGGTCTGCTTCTCTCCCCGCCGTTCGTCCCCTTTATCTGTGGGCGAATGTGGTGCCGCGGGTTGCTACCCGCTGTTCTGCCTGCCCCGTTCTCCGCCACTCTGAGTCCGGCCCTCTGGGTTTATCTGTGCAAATGTCGGGCCGCAGGGTCTGCTAGTGCTCAGACTGCCTGTGCCATTTGTCCCACACTCCGCCAGTCTCAGTCCCGCCACAGCCACGCGAGTCCTCTCCACCCCAGTGCCCGTCTCCGCCCCTCCTACCAGTCTGGATGAATGTTTATTTTCTGTTTTCTTGGTGTTGGTCCCCCTTGCTGTTCGATTCTCTGTCAGTTCTGGTTGTGCGAGGAGGCGCAGTGTGTCTACCTACGCCGCCATCTTGGTTCTCCTTTACTATAATTTTAAAGAGCAAAATATAATAATAAAGGATAAAGGCCTCTCTTTAAAAGAAAACATTTGACTGCAATGGAGAAGATGAATTTGCTGTGGAAAGACTGCACACAGAGAGTCCTGTAAAGAGATGACCACAGGAACCAGGTGAGAAGGGACAAGGCCTGAACTGGCCTGCAGAAATGTTGAGGAGTCCTCCCAGGGTCCAGCAAGAAAAGAATAGCATCTCCATCAATGGCTGAGAGGCTGACTTAGCAGAGAAAATAATGAAGATTGCTTGTGTTGATAATGAGATGCCCACAGAGCATCTAAATAGAAATGTCCAGCAGGTGATTGATGTCAAAATCTCAGAGAAGTATGGGCTGAAGATTTTTTTTAAGCCATCAGTATAGGTGGCAGCCCAAACTATGGGACAAGGTTGTCTGGAATGTGTATTTATTGTCGATAGAGAAGGCAGCCTGAGACAGAACTCCAGGAAACCAAGGAATTAAGGAAGCTGGGCTCATGAGGAAGCCCTAAGGAGAAAAAAGCAAAGGGGTGCCAGGGCAACCGAGAAAATAAGGTGTCATGAATGAGAAAGAGCCTCAAGAATGAATGGGGGGACGAGGAACATTGTGAAATGCAGCAGAAAGGTCTAGTAAGATAAGGACAAAGGGTCGTTCATTGGTTTTGGAAATTAGAAAGTCAATGATAACTTTAGCAACAGTGGTGTTGGTGGGTTGATAAAAGCAGGAACGCTGAACATGAAGAAATTTGGGGAAAGAGATTAAAAATGGAGGGTATTAGCGATCCTTGGAAACCCTGGATAAGGAGGAGTAAAGAAGATTAAATGCTAATAAAAGTCAAAATATGAAAGAAGGGCTTTAGGGTTCTTATTTTATTTGTGTGGAGCTCTGTTTGTTTGTTTAAGATAACAGAAACTTGGGTATGTTTACAGACTGAGAAAAAAAGAACCAACAGAGAAGGAAAGGCTGAAGAGCTCGGAAAAAACTCCACGGAGGGACACCTGAGATGGCAGGGGCCGGAGAACTTGCTCCGTGCGGACACCTGAGCCCACATCTCACTCACTCTCGTCCAGGGCTGCAGGAGTGTGAGGAGACCCAAGCTGAGCTGACCCTCCCCAGATGCTTTTCCTCGAACTAGTTTTATGTTCAGTGGTGTCCAGGCTCAGCCCCGAGCCCCTCACCCTGCCCCCACCTCCAGCAGCCCCACGGCCTTCCTGGGTCTCCTTCACAGGATGTGGGTGTGTGACAGAGACACAGGCAGCAGCACAGAAAGACGGGGCAGAGAGATGGGGGTAGCAAGAGGGCAAAGGTGGGAAGAGGGTCGGATTTATACAGCTCCTACAGCAGCTTGGAATCCTTGCAGAGCATTGAGGTGTGCAATTCACCTGTTTGTCTAAAACTTTGTTTATTTTGAGATTCACGGCACTGGGGTGGCCGAAGGTTAATCTCAAGCACCTCTGTTTTCCTCGGTATTGTGTCTATATTCTGGGAAGCTTACACAGTGCTAAGGGACCAGGTGGGAGGTAGCGGTGGTCCATGCAGGTATTACTGAAGTGCCCATCATCCCATCTGGTCATCAGTTTCCAGTCCACACAAGTCCCCAGAACATCCCTCATTCCAGGCATAAGACCTTTTAGATCTATTTTCTTAGCTTTCCTGTGTCACCCTTGAGGGCTCAGGACTTATTTGGTGCCATGTTGGAACAAGGGAATCCTCCCAGGCAGAATTACCAACAGGCCGACCAGAGAGCCATCACCCAGAGGGCCCCTCTCTGGAGAGGACAGCAGTGGGAATCTGCTCCCACTCAGGGTGTCTATGCACAGAGTCCTCCCTATGCCCCTAATGGTATCGGCTTCTGGAAACACACGTCAAGACAGCTCTTCATGGTCTCTGCTTCCTACTTTTCCCCATCCCTTTCCCAAGGCACTGAGCACAGAACAGCCTGGTTGTTCAGCCTGGCCGAGTGGAGAGAGAAGATGTTCAACTGTAGGGGGGAAATAGAAGTTTATGTCACAAAATGTTATCATGTTGTATATCACATTCCTGTAGGGTGTGGATATGCAAGAGAATCCTTCCTGTGTGCTGAGTATTTGTGGGCAGGAATCTCACCGAAGAAGATAAAAGCACGTAGGAGAAATCAAAAACTTAGGAGAAACTGTGTTTGGGGAGAAATTCCTTGTCTCCTTGGGTGTCACTAAAGAAACCCAAATGTCACCTGGAAGCTGGGGGCACTGGAAACACCAGGCATGGTGAGGGCTATAGCAGACATACTGTGTGGTGCTTCTGGCAAAAAAAGGTGTGTTTTTCTGAATTACAGAAAGATGTTCTATCCTCTGGGCTGACACAGCCCAGGACCAGAGAGCCGCATTCCAGCTCAACACACCCCCATGGCCTTGACCAAGCACATTTATTTTCCATGCAAAATTGTATGACCCTAAGGGGGTACCTCTCATTACCAAACCACATTGTACTGCAAGATAAGATTACAAGGGAGGCCATGGCTCCATACTCAATGATCATGGATAGTTAAGGAACTCAAAATACTCAATGCCAAGATCATCAGACACTGGCTGTCTAAATACTTTGTTAGCTTTGCTTTGTTGTTTTTGTTAAAGGGATCTCCACCTTCCAAGGAATGAGCCAAAGCTTGAGAATGAAACATTAAAAAAGTGTAATGCTCAAAAGCTTACTTGCTACCGTAAATGGTTTTTATGTGGCTGTGTAGCTCTTCTCCCGTGTCAATGCCACAAGACACTCTATGGGGAACACAGAACTTTGGAATTCAGCTCCCAAAGTTAAAAAATGATAAACAAGAGCAGAGAAAAGAAATTTGTTAAGCCAGGCTCGTGACCAATTTTCTGGTAACCCAGATCCTATCTGAAGCAATAGCTGCTTCTAATCCAAGGTGGTTGCATAGCTGTTGTAATACTTTCTACATTGGGCAATCTAACCAGGGTGGACCAGGGAGCCTGCTCACAGGCAGACTGCCAGATTGAGGAGGTAAGCTCTCTCAAAGGAAAGCCTGTGAAAGCACATACAGAGTGGCAGCCCTCTAAGAAATGCCTCCCACCCCCACTCACAATGACCCAGTAAAATATTGCTGTGCAGGTTGCCAAGTTAACCTGATTCTAGGCTGCTGTTCACACTATGGGAATGAACAGTTCAACCTGAGGAGCTTTCCACTATCAGTCCTGAGAGGCACTAAGGACATGGGCCCAGGACTGTAGACACTGCCAAGGCCATGCCTTGTGGGGCACAGCAGTGAGGACTCAGGTGTGAAGCTCTCTGGGATCCTTATGCCAGAGAGATGGTCTGATTCCAGGGGAGAGGTTACAGGGACCACAGTCCACCAGTCCCATCTCACACCAGACCCTGTTGACCAGTCTCTCTCAAGAACCTGCCCTAGGGAGCCAACAACCTCTCTCCCCACCCGCAGCTCACTCCACAGGCTGAGTAGGGTCACTCTGCATCACCATTCCCATGGCAACTGTGGCAGAGAAGCAACTGTTTCTGTGTTTGCCAGACACTACCTCACTTTTCCCCCCCAGAGCACACAAGAAGATAACATTTCCCAGCCCCCTTTGCAGCTGGTGGAGCATATGATTGAGTTTGTCCAGTGACTACGAGCAGAAGCGATGTGGGCTACTTCTGGGTTTCAGCCGTTAGAGCTGGTGTGCCTTCCCAGGGTTCTCTCTTCCCATGTATGTAAGATGGCAGCATCATCATATAAAGGAGCCAGGATCCCTGAGTTACTGCGTGGAAGGGTACAGGCAAGAGAAACCATCTGATCCCCATCAGACTACGTCAGTAAGAAGGGAGCCTGTATTGGGTTATGCAGCTGAGTCTATAGGATCTTTGTTATAAAAGTTAGTGAAGGCTGCATGGACTAACACAATGACTTTCCAAGATCAATAATTTTTACTGGCTCAGCCAAGGCGATTGAAGTTGCTCCCTCCAGTTCTCCTGGAGACACTGCAGGCAACAGCTGTACCAGATGAGGACATTCAATTCTAAGGACTCAAACTGCTGCTGGAACAGAGCAAGCCAGTCTTAAACTTAACCTGGGTAGAAAAGGCATCATCCGGACATCTGGGAGTTACTCTGTGGCAATTATTTATCTTTGATGTGTATTCCCATCTCTTTCCTAGGAGAGGCAGAACCTGCATCGACATTCCTCAGATGCCCCCCTCCCCCTTACAGCCAAGCACAGCACAGGGAATAGGGGAAGATCCTAGTCTCATGAGGACTGAAGTCTTTTCAAGTGGAGGGGAGACAAAGTTCCCTTTAAGAAGAATATTTTTTTAATTAGAAATATAAGATTAAATACCGTGTCTTTGAAGCAGCCTCTGTGCAAGTGAGGAACCATGTTGCCTAAGCTTTATTCCCTTCTTGGTGAACCCTCCTCTGCCTTGTACAAGGGAGGAGTTCAATAGCCATCTTTGTGGGTGGAATGATGTTCGATGGTTCAGCATTCATCCTGCCCCTGGTTACTCCACCTTCTTCTTTCCTTTCTCAAGCAGGTTGCTCATCTGAACCACAGAACACAAAAAATTATTATAGCAACCCTTTTTCTATTCTCCTAAGGATGGTACTTTAACTAGCACCATTCTAGATGCACACAAGAGAAGTTAGTTTATTCTATACACATGAGGCGGCTAGACACTCAGTCAATGGATGAAAAGGTGTAGATGGAGGCCTATTGAGTAGCCAGAAAAATGTTAGAGAACATGGGACATGCAGAAACACTGATGTCCCAAGTGTTGCCTTCCAACTGAGAAGATTCTAGTTTTGCACACAGTAACCAACAAAGGAGAGCTAACTCTGCTTTTGGAAAAAATGGCTCCCGGATGTTGTGGCTATTTGATGGGGCACCACTGAGAGGGTGGCTTCTATGGTAAGGACGATGACTCTGGAGGTCAGCCAGCTGTCACCCTGCCTTGCATTACTCCAGGATAGAAGAAAAGAGAGAGGTGAACACTTCATGCAAAAGTTATGTGGAAGGAACAGCGGTCAAATCCCTCCAAAAAGCATGACTAGGAAACTTTGGGAAATGGAGGGTGGGTTAGATGTCAATGAGGGATTAAGATAATCTTTCACAGAAGACCCAGGGCCTGCCATGCCTTTGAGGGAAAATGTAATCAGTGCCGGGCTGTGGATTGTTTCCATGTGTTTATTTGTCAACAGCCTAATGAAATAATGCAAAAGCGGTGAGAATGTTCCAGCCCTGGATCTTCCAACACAGGGTGCTAAGCAGCCCACCAGGCTTGAGGGAGCTGGGCTCCATTTCCTTCCCCTGCTCCAGACAAGCCTTCCAGGCTCAGAGCCAGGATGACAGGGTTTTACTACAATGAGCACTTTGCCTTACCGCCCCCCACCCATCAATCTTCTCCTCATTCTGCCCTAGCATGCAAAGGACTTGAATGGCTTCTCCCCTTTGCTGGGCCTCCTTCTTTTATGTAGAAAAATCTACCTTTCCTGTCATCATAGGGTTAGGAAGGGGGCTTTTTAAAAATATAAAACCGACTGGAAAAACTCTTTGGTGTGATGAAGAGGGTGTTACATTGGGGATCCTGGGCTCTATCTCAGACCAAGTAATGGCCTGACCCAGGACAAGTGAACCAACACTGGCCATCATTATTAACAAAGACCTGCAATCATTTTTAAATGTTTTTAATGAACTCATTAGGTTATAAATATGCCTTTATCAGAGACGCTCCCTGTAAGTGGATCAGTCTCTTTGAGAGAAAAAAAGTAGAAGAAATATGCAGAAAAACGCAGAACAACGCAGAACAAAATAAACACAAGTTTGCCTGTCCTGCTTAGTTCTTATGTAAGTCTGGGCCACGCATTGGAAACAGGTCTTCACCGGGTAAGTGCCAGCATTCAATGTCATCCTGACCCTTCGCACAAACATTCGGTGAAATAACGGGTGCTCATTCTCAGGGGCCTGGTTACACAATCCCAATGTCCCTCTTGCTTGGTAAGTCCATCGTTATGGCACAATTTCCCAGTCTGGCTGTTGAGAACCAGTCACCTCAAATCTTTATTCATTTATTTACTCAAAATTTCCTGAGGACTTTCTGTGTGGTAGAAACAACAGTAGGCATCAGAAACAGATGCCCTGCCCTCAGGGAGTAAGCAATCCAATGGATGAGACAGAGGTGACGAGATGATTAGGACACAGGTAAAAAGATCAAGTGGCAGAAGGGCATGCAGAGGAAACACAGAAGAGGGGCAGGGAAATCACTGTCAGGCACGGGAAGACCTCACAGAACCGGGGGACACAAGCTGAGTCTTGGAAGATAAACAGGAATTGTCCCGAGAGAGAAAGGGAAGGGCGTTCCCTACACAGGATTGTCAATCACTCCCAGGGGTTTTGATGTTCCTCGTCCCCATGGGGACTGATAATACAACAGTTTACAATTATAAATATGTTAAACCCTCCAAAATCCTTCCCTAGGATGCCAAGAGTTACTGCCAGGGCTGGCTAAGTGTAGCCACAGTGTTTGGACATTGGGCAGCTGTTGCCAGTTCTGCAATCACCGGACCCTGAGTCAGCCAACCCCCCCCAAGGGAAAACCCTCCCCAGTCCATCTCACTCTACAGAGCCCTCCAAGACCCCACTGTGTGAAGGACCTGTGCACTCCTGGTCACTGCAGGCTGGGTAAATGTCAGTTCTTGTTAGAAAAGAAGCAAGTAAATCCCTGTGGGCTTTCTACCAACTCCTGCGCTCTTGCCCACGCCCATCCTTAGTCCTCTTTTCTTTCCCCTCTGCAGTGTTGAAAGCCTTCACTTTCCCACTGTGCTCCCTGAGCACAGTGGCTCCCTTCTCCTGTCTTCTAAAATAGTAGATGACGAGGCTGGCAGCTGCAGAACCCAGCCCTACTTATAGGAATCAGGGAGAGTCCTGAGGATGGCACAAAGATGGGAGGTCAGTATGTGTTCCCACATCTGCGGGCCATCTGTTTTGCCTGCAGTCAGTTGGGGATTTCTTCTCCCTTTCATACGAACTACAAAATTAACTTGTCTGGGCTGTCAGTCACCAAACCTCCCAACATGTCCAGCTCCTCACCAACCAGACACCCTTCAGTTACCTCTGCTACTGGGTTATTGATACTAGAGAAGGTCATGTGAGGTGGGGGGTGCTGCAGAATATTCTCTGGAGCATCCCTCTGCTGGAAAAGGCCTTAGGCTTAGACATTCAGCCTCAGTACAGGGGTGTCCCATTATGTACTTCAGTGTAGGGACCTGGCCAAAGCTCACAGAGAGCTGTGGGCACATTCCCAAGGAGCCGTAGCATCTAAGGCAGAGAAAGAGGACCCCTGAGGGAGAGTGAGTGCAGCCAGATGGGTGGAGAGACTGAGAGACATGGGAAACCACAGCGCCCAGCAGTAGTCATTCCAAAAGGAAGCGATGCCTCAAACAGGGGCACATGCCGCAAGACGGTCCATGAGACAAGACCTCAGGAGGCTGTTAATGAGCTCAGCAAGGGCAGCCGTGGTGTGGTAGTGTAGGTGACAGCCAAAATACAGCGACTCAGAGAGGGACTGATGGGGGCGATGGTTGTACAATGGGGATTTACTTAACGCCACTGAACCATACACTTAAAATGATAAAGTCTATGTTACATATATTTTACCATAGAAAATGAATATAACAGCCAAATCTGGGGCAGCTAGAATGTAAATGGGAGGTAAGGATGGAGATGGGAGAGGTATGATGCCATGAATTTCTGTTTTAAGACAAGAGTAACTCGAGCATGTTCATTGACCAAGTGTTCGGAGCTGCTAAGAATACATGACAAGAGGCAAAATGGGGAAAATGAAGCCAAGGCAAAGTGGAGTGGCTGGCCTTGGCAAGGAAGAGGACCCACTGTATCCACTGAAACCAGAGCGGGAGGGAGGAAGGTACAGAGGGGAGGTGACACCTCTGCGGGGTGAGGGAGGTGAGCAGGACGTCTAGGGGCAGCCGGTGTGGTGGACAAGTTCGGGAGGGCCACTGTGGGGCTGGGGAAGGTGCTCATCTAGAGACATGAGAAAGGCCCCATAGTTTTTGCACTGAGTTTGTCAAGTAACAAAAGGGATGAGAAAATGCTTTTTCTGGTGCGTCTGTCTGCTCTCAGTCCCTGGCTCTCAGCTGTGAACTGGTCATGTGACTCTGGCTGCTTAAGTCTCTGCAGGATGAAACCCAGACAAATGCTGCTCAGCTCTCTAGGTGAGTGTCTCCAGGAACCTTAGGCCAGCTTTTCTGGGGAGAAGTCCACAGAATGCTGGCTGGACTTCCAGGCTCAGCTTTGGTCCACCAGACACAGGCCCAAGGACAAGCCGGGAGAAGCATTGGCAGCACCTCCAGCAGACCTGCTGGGAACTACTGGCTTTGCCATCCCTGGGTGCCACCGCTTGGGCTTCCTGTTTAATCAGCAAGAACAATACACACGCACCAGACAAGTATCAGGATTCTCCCTTGTGTTCCTACTTTTCCTCTTTTACTGTCACATGGTGGTTATGATTGCTAGTATCACTGTTATCATCATCATTATTGTTGTAGTCGAATTCGACCCAATGGGACTTGGAGTCCAATATGGAACACTTATGCAACCCCAAAGCATTTTTATCTTGCCTGCCTCATATGTTAAGTTTCAGTTTTATAGGATTAAAACCAGCTGAGGTCTGAAGGCCTCCTCAGGCCCACTTGACTACCTTCAGGCATCCCGCTGTGGTTTGCCACCCACAACGGCAAGGGCCCTTCTGGGATGCAGACGGCAGGGCCTTGGAGAGGCTGGCGGGTGGGTTCTGAAGAAGCCTCTAATTAAAGCTCTTCAGATGTGCAGCCATGAGCTCCTAACCTCTGCTTCCTGGTGTCTGAACACGGCTGCAACCCCAGACCTCAGGTTAGACTCCGAGGGCCAGAAAACCCAAGAAATGAGAGCGAGAGGCTAAGGGCTCTTCCCTGAGGGAGGGTAGAGGGGTTAGTTTAGCAGAGGAGGCTGGGCCTGGCTCATGGACACCCCAGGTCTTCAGACTGCAGCATCTGAGCTAGCCCAAGAGAGGGGCGAAGGGAAAAGAAGGGCTAGGCAGCGAGAGCCATCATCAGGGCCTGGGTTCCACCAGCAGCACTAAGCTCCTGAGAAAAGGAAGCTAAGTGCCCCATGCCAGGGGGTCTCCTCAGGGAATTATGCCACATCCCTGGGGCTCCTTGGAAGACCCAATGTGACCTGTGGCTGGAGCTATGGAGTTGAGATTTGGACACTCCTGCCCCTCCTCATTTCCCCGCAGGCTCTTGGAAGCCCCTGCAAGGCTCCTATGCTAAAAGTTCCTCTTTGTGGAACAATGCCTGGTGAGAAATCTGCATTCATTCCATAAATATATGTATGGAATTCTCACATTCACCTACTTAAAACACAAGGCCCCTAAAGACCCTGAACTCTGAGCACCCCTCAGAGATGGCTTTCACATGGGGAGTGAGTTTCAGATCTCTATCTGATAGGCAGAGAGCCAAGGCTGTGTGGTGGTGGTGGACTGGTGGGCAGGGAGCTCAGAACAAGATGGGGCCTTGTCTACCAAGTTCAAAGACTTGATGAACTTCTCATGGGGAAAATCCCTTTGACCTCATAGCAGACTCCAGAGGACAGGTCGAAACCACTTTCCACTTTGACTTTGCAGAGACCATAGTGAGTGTCCCTGGAGCTGGGATTCCAACTCAGGATGCCCTGGTTCCAAAGCATGTGATCTCCCGGATTTCCTTTTCTCTTACCTGTTCCTACAGGATGGCACCTGGGACAACTGGCATTCCCTAGTTATCTTGGGAGATATATGTCCCCATGGAATGTGCTTAGGAGCAGGGCTGGAATTAGAAGGTCTGCAGAAAAGAAGAGGGTGGAAATCAAGCCAGATAGATCCTTGCCCTTCAGGGTTTTTTGTTCTTTTTCCCTAGAGGAAGAATCCAGCAGAATCCAGGGGGCACAGGTCACTATTTTCAGAGAAGCTATTGGCCTCCTGGGTGCACTTTGCTGATATTGTGAGAAAGGGAGAGGACAAAGCTCAGGTAGTTCGAGAAAATAGCTCCACCGTCGGAGTAGCTGAATGTTACTGAGACATCCTAGAAAGGTAGAGAAATTGGTTACTCACAGGGAAAAAAAAGACAGTAATGAAAGGAATAGCTTTTACATAGAAGGTATAGAAGAATACGATCAGAAGGAAGGATTAGAAAAAGAAAAATATAAGCAAAATATTAAAAATGAAGAGACATTATATGAAGATGCTAACAATGATGAAGTGCACAAGAAATACAACTTTGGAGAACATCCAGCCTCTACTTATGATTTTCTCCAGCTCCTCTGAGATCTCAGCCTTTTTGACAGGCCGTAACTGAGGAGGGTCATCCAGGCTTCCGTGAGCACGTGCCTTTAAGGAAGCTCGTGACACTGAGAAATGCTGCGATGGGGTCAAGTCTAACCTGACTCCACCATGTAAGGCCAGACCTTTCCTTCCACTCGCTTAATAAATGCCTGTGAGTTCATGTCATATTTCTGCCACTTATAGCCTTGTGACTTTGGGCAAGTTTATTTAAACTTTCTGGACCTTAAGTTCTTCATCAATAAAATGGATCAAATATCTAACTCATATAATCATTGTAGCAGCTACATTAAATAAGAAAATGTTACAAATACCTTAGTAATATACCTGGCATAGAGTAACCCCTTAATAAATGTGGTCATTGTACTTATCCATCTGGATTTCTTGCATTTAGTTATGTCTCCTGGAGCAAAGTATCAGACAGCTTAAAAATCAGAGTAAATTTGAAAACAGGGAAAAAGCCAGTCAGCACCTACCTACGTTCGGCCGTGCTTCCTCACAGTGGTTTAAAATGGCCTGAAAAATAGATCCCATGGCCCCCAGCCCCCACCACAATTAAACAATGCTTAGGTTATTGTTTTAGCGCATACTTTCCTGACACAGGACTCTGAGCTTGTGAATGCCATGCTGCAGCCAAAATATTAATGGATCCTGTCTTGTCTCTCAGCTGAATGTGGTGAACGGCTGGGCTGCAGCATATTTCCCTCCGTGCTCCGGCGTCACTACCCCTGAATTATCTCAGCTGTAGAGTGTGCAGTGTGGGTTTTGGTTGAAGATGCAAAGAACTTAGGATAAGCTCTTCATTCAATAGGGCTTACAGTGATGAAGGCAATGTGTTCCACAGCAGACATTAAAATCAGTTCTTTGCTGTTCTTTGTATTTTTATTGGGGAAATGGTTTTCCTGATGTGATTGCTCCTCTAAAATGGTGATGGAAATTAGAAGGGAAATATATTTTTCCTTTGCATTTACATATGCATGCAATGTGCAGTATGCATATATGCATAACGTACTTTATGTCTACAAAATGTGATACATATTATACATCGCATATCAACATAAGACATTATGGATACCTAAAATATTTCATTTTAACTACGGCAGAGACCCTAATGCTTACCACATGGTCCTACCAGCCTACTTCTGGTCAATGGATTCTGGTCAGAAATGATACTTGTCCCTTTCAAACTTAACCTTAGAATCGCAGATGTGATTTTTCTGGGCTTCTCTCTTCCTCTGCGTTGGTGAATGCGGGGTGTTCCAAATAGGTGTAGCTACATGATGGTGGAGCACCCATTAGCTGGATCCCAAGAACAGAGCCCGTTCCCACCCCACTCCTCTGCCGACTCACAATGAACAGGTCGCTCCAGGGACCAACCTTCGCTGTGTTAACCCACTGGGGCCCTGCAATTAATTTGTTATCACAGTAAATCCTATCCTTTCCTGGCTGACACAATAATTACACCTTGGAATTCTCTAACCAAGCCTCATGGAGAGCTTTAAATCCGGAGTCAAGAGCAGCAAGCTTTAGGAGCAATGATCGCATTCTATTATTCTTTTCTCAAATGAATGTTAAAATCAAGTAATAATTCAATTTCATTAAAAATATTTAAAGATTTTCCTGTTCCATCTGAATAATTTTGTTTAAAATTCCAAACTCTTTCACCTAGATGAGGTTTAAATGCTTCCAAGTCTCCAAAATGTCTCTAATTTCTCAACTGTCCTTCAAGCAGAGGGATTTTCCATAACAACTGAGGACACTCGCAAATCTAGTTTTCCAGTATGAGAACGCAGAGGCCTAGGAGCTGTGTTTCACTTGTGTTACAGAAAGTACCCACTGGATATATTTATGACATTAGGATAGTTAAGCCAATGTTTATAATGTAGAAAAATAAATGTAAGAATAAGAACAGAGCAGCACTCTGCCAGCTACATGGATTATGTGAGAGAAAATGAAATGGTGAAGCAAACATTTTTCACAATCCATCCACCTCGGCTGGATCCAAGTGATACAGGAGGAAGCGAACACACCTCAGTGGTTTGAGTTCAAGACTGTGAATGTGAGAATAATGGACTGCTTGCTGAGTTCCTTACTTCATAGGGGTTTTATGAGGGTGAAACAACTTTGAAGATGACAAATGCGTAAGTGCTAAGCATTATTGTCTGAAATTATTACTACATCAGTTGCTTGTGTAATCAAGTATTATTATTGGAAGCTCTGCAAGAAAAGCTAACCTTTGGAGATTTTCGGCTCTCTTTGCAGAACAAAGAGGCATGGGTATCATTTATCCTAAGTACTTCAGACGTGTAGATCAAGAGTATTTAGACAGTGAGTGAGTATTTCTTGTATGCCCATATTTCAACTAATAAGAACTTTGTATTTATTGGCATCACCCAAAAAGCAATATGGTACTTTGGCAAGGAAAAAGTATATAGGATTTAGATTCTAGAATAAGGTGAAACTAACATGGAACCTACCCAAACATTTTCAGCTGAGATTAAACCCCTCCTGGCTATTTGAATAAATTGCTCTTTAAGTAATTAAAACTGTAGCCTATGGTCTTTAGTAAATTCTAGTAATTTCTCTGTAGTCAGTTTCAAATATGTTCTGGCTGGCTTCCTTCCAAACAGTACACCTGTGTGTTAGTTGAACAATGTCTTACTGAAAGATGAAATTAACTAATTTTGTTTGATTTGGATCTTGGTTGAAAGTCTGAAGTTAGATATTTATATGCAGAGCCACATAAAGAATACTAGCTTAAATTATTCCACTGGGGACTATAAATAAGATTTCCATTTAGCTAATACAACATTGGAATATGCTTAGCTAATGAAAACGATTCATCTCTGTTTTTCTATCAAACACAAGAGCTGGAGGAGGGGCAATGTACTATTATTTTAAGTATAGAACTTCTAGTATTTTAACTTTCTTCCCTTCCATGCTACATCTTCCTCCTAAATTTATTCTCTTTTGTTTCTGAACTTTGAAAAGACTGTGATCTATTTTAACTCAAAAAAAACCAATAAAACATTGCTTTGACATAAAGTAATGGGTCTTTAGTGCCTTTGATCCCCCTTTTCCATGTAAAAGAAAAGCCTAATGATCCCTATTAAATGGGATGAATAAAGTTCATTTCAATAACCATTTTCATTTTATGAGGACAACTCAAGTTTTCACTTTTGCCCATTAATTATGTGGGATATCACAAATGTTGGAAGATGGAATTTGTTTATGTTTCCAATTTTTATCTCAATTACAGTTTTCACTGTATACAGAATGAACACATAACTGAGTAGGGGTGCCAACATCCACCCTTCCACCACCTCAAGGGTGCAGGTACATGCTGTGAGAATCTGGCGCTATTCACAGCTGTGCTAATTTCTGTATACTCATGCTTTCCAGTGAAACTGCCCCAGAATGGCCTCAGAATGGCCTCCAAGGAGCCCCGACCTTACTGTCAGAACATGCAAATTCTCCTGGCACTTCAGTATGTGAGCTTCACCAGGCCTTGACCAGAAGGAATGCTGCTGATTTCCCCAGTCGGGCCATCTGGGGCCCAACACAAGAGACCTGGTCAAGACTGGGAGATGAAGTTCAGTTTAAGAAGGAAGGCTTTTCATTGTGCCTAATGTGCTTCCTATATCACATCCAAATGTTTTGCAAACTGCCTTGGGGAAAGCAAGGAATGGTTGCAATTTAAAAATTACATTCAATTGTACAGTAAAAAAAATAGAGAAACAAATAAATTTTAAAAAATGATAGGCAAAACTAAGTTTAGAAATAGGTATCATGTGAGAAACATCAGGCAAAAAAAGAAGTAGGACATACATATGCTAAACAGATTGGAACAGATGCAAAAACAAGTAGGCACTCAATATTCATGAAGCATGTGATACATCAAATTTTCATGAGGCCCAAAATATTCATGAGATCTTTAGCCACGTGTTGGTGATACCCGTTTAAGCTCCACTTGTCCTTAACACACCACTTAGTTGGGGTGCTTGTTATGCAGCAGTAGCATCCATGGGACTCTAGGGACCCACCAACCTGATGCCCAGAGAACAGAAGTAGTATCTGCATCTTCGAAGGTGATATGTCTCTAAAACTTGAACCACACACATGCAAAAAAAGGCCTAATTGTAAAGAGCTCTCACAGATCAATAAGAAAATATAAACACAATAAAAAATGGCAAACATTATTAACATGCAAATTCACAGTAAAATAAATATATGTTAAGACATGTTTTAGACGTGTATAAGATCAAAGAGAGAAATGGAAAGAAGGTGTAGCCTAGCTTTCAGATACTCCCATAGCTGCCCTCTTCTTGCTCCTCCAGCATTGGGGTGGGAAGAGGGTGAAGGAGGAAAAGGCAGATGGATGCCGCACTCTGCTCTCTGTAGCTTGTCCGGCAGGCAAACCAACGGTGGCTCTCCTGAGCAGCGCACATGTGGTTCCTTGGAAGGACATGTATTTCTCTAATTCTTATCAGATTCACCAAAAAAATTCAATAAGTATTCCCAGGAAGGTCTTAGGTGTGCTCACTAATACATTTGGATGTCATGTGGCTTCTTTGGTCCCAGCCCTGTCCATGGGACGCTGGTGTCTCTGCTGAGAGGGTTTGCTACCCTAGAGTTGTGGAGTCTCCCTCCACAAAATGGGGAGAATAGACCCTTCCAACACTCCGTGTCCCCCTTTGTCACCCAGATCTAAGAGAAGTGAACGGCTACAATTCTCACAAAATTCTGTCATGGACCCTAGTAAGGAGAGGCATCCTCTGGGAGTGGCCCCATGGCATGAACCACAGGAAAAGTATTGGGGTTATGACCCTCCTTCCCCCGCTTCATTTCTGTCTTCATTCTTTTTCTACCTTACCTTCAATTCATAGCCTTGCTACTCAAAGGGGGTCCAGCAGATTGCATCCCCTGGGAATTTGTTAGAAACACAGAACCTCAGCCCCACCAAGTTCTCAGAATTTGCATTTTAACAAGACCCTCAGGTTATTCTGAAACATATTAAAGTTGGAGAAGTACCAATTTATAAAATTTCTGGATTCTACCACTTCAGTCATTCACAGCCACGTTCATTTTTAGCTGGGTGCTCTCAGGAAAAGAAAGAAAGAGCCCTATTCCTCCTTTATTCTCCTTCATTGGACTTCATCTGCACAGAGCTGCTCTGGCAGCATTTCAATTGTGGACCCATTCTTTCCCGTTTTCTTGTTACCCTTTCGTGTGGCCCTTCCCTTCGCTTCCTGTTGATAGATGGCTGCACAGACTCCTTGGATCCACTTATCCTCCTTCCAGCGAGGCTGGAAAAGCACCCCAGGATCAGCTGTGGCCGGCCTGACGGGCCCCACCCTGCCTCTTCTCATGCCAGATGTAATCATTCCCAGAGTTCAGAGGTTT
Organism: Desmodus rotundus; assembly: GCF_022682495.2. Classification (NCBI taxonomy): domain Eukaryota; kingdom Metazoa; phylum Chordata; class Mammalia; order Chiroptera; family Phyllostomidae; genus Desmodus; species Desmodus rotundus. The sequence continues at coordinate 156,914,059 of NC_071391.1, forward strand.
ATGACTTGTTTCTTGTAGTTCCAAATGTGCGGTCAAGATGCCCTGGTGTTGAGTTGGCAGGACTGATGGCTTATTGAAATATTTTCCAATGCTGCCCTTCCAGACCACTTCTTCCACATCGGTATCTCTTGCAGGGGAATATGAATGTAATGAAATCATATGGCTCACGTCAAGTTTGCCTTTAAACTGTTGTACCGATTAAGTCATTATGCCGACAGTTTCCACAAACTAAATCTACTATGAAAGAACGAGTGTCTGCAATTGGCCTCCAAATCTTTCCGTAGGTTCTTGGATGCACTTTGTGATTTTGCTTCCTAAACATGGCAAGGAATTATATTTGAGGTCCAGAAAGGGCAAAGACGGCTTTCTGTGTTTCTCGGGTATTTGGGGAATCCACCTGCAACCACAGAGTCAAATGCTTTTATCTTAATGTGCACACACTTCCACGTGCGCACACACATGCACCTGACTGCCCAAGCATCTGGTCCCCTTCAGAGGGAGGGGGGAAAAACCAAGGTTATCTCTAGAAAGAAAAATAAACTGTAAAACTGGTAATATTATGCACCTTATAGGCATTAGAATTCTGAAAACAATTCAGCTGAAAAGACATCCCAGTTTATACAACTCAGGTGATAGCCTCTTGATGATACAGAAAATAAAAGGTATATTTGAATGACAAGGTACCTAGAAGATTAAACTTAACTAATGAAAAGTGAAACAGAAGCTGGTGTAGTTTATTTTCTCTGTGCATGAGTATCTCTGAGAAGCTAAAAAGTACAGGATAAGAGGGAGTCTTGAAAAAGGTTTAAAACAGGCTGCAGATAATTTTCCCCCATAATTGAGTCACCTAGTTAGATAAATCAAGGCCATTTGAGACTCATGGAGAGAAAAATGGTCCCCAAAAGTACTCTTTGATGAGACAAAGGTGACATCTGCACCCTCCAGACTCTTCTGCCATCCAGAGTGAACAGCTGTGCTGTGGGTCCATAAACATCTCCATAAACAAGCTTATTTCTAGTCTGCTCTGGTCTTGATCAAAGTTCCAGATGTTCTGCAAAACCCACCCTGCTTACCTAATGTCAACAAATAATTTCTCTTAAAAAAAAAAAACACTCGCACAGGCAACAAAAGGAAAAAACAGATAAATTGGACTTAATTGAAATTAAAAACTTTTGTGCATAAAAATCACTGTCAACAGAGTTAAAAGACAACCCACAGAATGGGAAAAATATTTGCAAGTCATATATCTAATAAGAGCTTAATGTCCAGAATATATAAAAAGGATCCTACAACTCAACAACAAAAGGACAAATGCTAATTAAAAATGGGCTTAGGACTTGAATAGATATGTCTCTAAAGAAAATATATAAATGGCCAATAAGCACATGAAAAAGATATTCAACATCACTAGTCATTAGGGAAATGCAAATGAAAATCACAATGAGATACCTACCAGGACTGTTATAATTTAAAACATAACAAAACAGAAAATAGCAGGTGTTGGTGAAGATGTGGAGAAATTGGAACCCTTGTGCATTGTTGGTGGGAGTGTAAAATGGCGCAGAGCCACTCTGGAAAAGTTTGTTGGTACGTCAAAAAAACGAAACATAGAATTACATTGGAAGAAACAAGGAAGGACTGTCCCCCAGAGACTTTAGAGGGAATGAGGCCCTGCTGACACCTTGCTTTTGAACTTCTGGCCTCCTGAACTGTGATGGAATAAACTTCTGGTATGTCACCAAGTTTGTGAAAATTTGTTCTGGCAGCCCTAGGAAACTAATACTCTTCCAAAGGAAAAAACAGTTGTGGATGTACGTTTTTAGCTTCTACTTCTTCTCAGCCAGGAGAGAGTGAGGGATGCTGCTCTCAATACAGCATCTCTTTCCTCCATCTTTATAACATGGCCGGCTCTCTAACCATCCTTGCTGGCAAATCAAGCTCAAGGGTGTTCTCACCATCCCTCTGATCGTGACTCTCCCATTGTTCCAAGGAAGGAAGGAATGGCCCACTTTGGCCCTCGGGGTGGGCCATTCACTTCAGAGAACTGTGCTCGGCCAGCTTTCCCTGAGACGTCCAGACACAAGAATCATGTTTTGGTTTTTCCTGTGACCTTGTTTGATCTCCACTACGTTCCCTGATAGATTGTGGTTCAAAGCTGTAGATGTGTCCTTTTTCGTTGAAGATGGAGCTTATATGTCCAATTTTTTGTTCTCTTTGTTGCTCTGAGGTGACTTCCAAGATGAAAAGGTATCATCATCTTAACTTGACTCTACCATTTAAAAACTGAGAGTCCACATCATGGCGACTAAAATTTTGATATTCTATAGCAGGAGTCAGCCAGTGCTTCTTGTTGAGGGCCTAATAGTAAATATTTTAGGGTTTGCATTACCACCACTCAACTCTGCCACTGAGGTTCAAAGAAGTCACAGGCCACACAGAAACAAATGAGCAGGCTATGTTCCAATTGAACAATGGAACACAGCAACATGACTTTTGGGGCTAGGTCACAAAACCCTCGCAGCTTCTGCCCTGTTTTTGGACACTGAGTCACTGTGTAAGCAAGGACTGAGACCCCCTGGGCGGTCATACCCGAGGCCCCAGAATCCCTGATAAGCTATTACACAGAGACACATGAGGAAGCTCCTCCTAACTGCCACCAGCACCAAGCATTTCTCTAGCACTGTGCTCTCCATTGCCACAGTCGGCAGCCACATGTGGCTATGGGGTATTTAAAATGTGGCTGGAGCAAGTGAGGAACTGAGTTGTAAATTTTAGTTTAATTAATTTAAACTTTACTAATTTTTATCCTGATTGCATGTTGAAATGGTAATATTTTGGATATTTGCGGTTAAACGTAAGATATGATTAATTAATCTTGTTTCTTTTGCCATTGCAAAAAAATGTGACTACTAGAAAATCCTTAATTAATTATGGCTCATATTATAGTTCTATGGAAAAGAGATAATTTAGCATCATCTCCAAAAGGTTCTGGAGCCCAGTGCTGGTGACTTTGGGCAGCCATCCCCACCTTGGCCATGTCTGTCACTTGAGCCCTATGACCTTCCATAGGCCTTCCGGGGCTCTGCTCTGCACCCAAGCATAAAACAGACCCAAAGTTCACAAGGGCTCCTTGTGGAAGCTGAAGAACATTTTAGAGCAGAGAGGAAGAAGGACCTACCTTTGCCTGATGCTCGCTGGTCCTCTGGGGCAGTAGGGCATTTTGGAAAGATTTCAGTTGAACAATCTTGCTTTAAACACCAGCTAGGATAATTACTTGCTGTTGGATCTTAGGAATGTTTCTGAACCTCTCCGATGATTAACTTCTTCATGTTAAAAGAAAAAAAAAGATTGTGTTTACCCCCCACCCCCAATTAGATCTGTGAGTTTCTTAAAGATGTGATTCGATCCCCACCTGGCAGAGCTGTTGTGAGGATCAGGGATCAGGGTGTAGGTGGCCCAGCATCTAATGCTCAATAAACCAGTAAATGACACTTAGCACTTAAGAGTTCTGAAGGGGTGGGAAGGACAAGTCCTGAAGAAGGCAGTGGTGACTAGAGAATTTACATCTGTGTGTTCGTATGTGTGCACACGTGCAATTGTGTGTGTCTGTGCTGTGGGCGGCGGGGAGCAGGAGACAGACGTTAAGCAGATAAATAAATATATAACCAGGAGAGGATGACTACTGAGAGAAAAATAAAGACAGGCAAGGAGCTGTGCGTGCAGGGTGGAGAGGCTGGCTGGGGAAGGTTCTCAACTAAGGGGGCTCCGCTGAGGGTCAGGTCTTGGCCCTGTGTCCACTTTAGCAAGTGCCAGGCTGACAGGGATATAACCTCTGGGCAGAAACCTGTCCTTGAACATGGCCTCATTTTATGTTCTCTATACTTGCCTATATTGTTTTTCTTTTATGCCCCAAAACTGACCTTCTAGCCCCAGAATCACCAGAGCAGTGCAGTTTTCTGAGACAGCGATTTAACGGAAGGCAGTTGGCCCCAAACCATCCCTAAAGTCGGTTTGCATGTGGCCAGCTCACTCAGGAGTCGCCACCATGTGAGAGACTCCACCCACCTTATTTTCCTAATGCCTAACTTTTACAGCATTTTCTGTGAAGTTAATTTAGCCTCTTGTAAAGTTTTGTATTGGTTTTTTTTGCTATTTCTACCACTTGCTAAAGATATTTCTTATTTTCCTATTTCTAATAAGCATTTATGCAGTTATCAAATCAACCCCTTTTGAGATTATTTTTTACCTCTGCCTCAGCTTTTCTGTTTTCCCATACTTATGTGAGAGGTTTACTAACACAATTAAGCCCACCTGTGTTTGACGCAATTACTATTTATACCAGGGGTGTCCCACCTTTTGGCGTCTCTGGGCCATACTGGAAGAACAGTTGTCTTGGGCCACACGTTAAATACATTGTGACATGAAATCACAAAAAAATCTCATAATGTTTTAAGTAATGTACGATTTTGTGTTGGGCCACATTTATAGACATCCTGAGCTACATTTTAGACCAAGACAAACCGTTCTACAGAAAGCTTCCTGGGGGGAGGTTTTGCTACGTGCCTTTAGGTTCATAAAAGTGGGAAAATAAAATGCTGACACCTGTGTAGGTGTACTGCTCAGGACCACATTAAACCCATTCAGACTTAAGGCTTCAGGGAGGTTGAGGTGCCACAGCCACACAGGTGAGCAGAGACTGGACTACAGGTGTGCCGACTTCAAACTCAGTGCCTCGGTTAAGCACTGCTACTGCTTCATTAACAATTGTGCAAATGTACTAAGTGTGCTGCCAGTGAGCTAAAGAACACACGGCGGATCTGACATTTGCTCACTGGCTGATTTGACCTTTCAAAATGTCACTTTTTGCTACCATCACCCTTTACGAGGCTTTAATGAGATGGAAACTTGGGTGAATGAATGAACAAATGAATTAATTATGTAAAGCAGGTTTTGTAAACTGAGTCCAGTGATGAAAGAAAGAAACACTGAGTTCGGGAATGGTCGAACAAAGTAACAAAGAAACAGCCACCTTTAGGACACTGAAGCTGGTGGTTCTCAGACGGGGGAGGTTTTGTACCCCCCTGGCACATCTAGAAAAGTCTGGAAACATTTTCCTATTGTCACACTGGGGAGAGGGTGCTGCTGACATCTAAAGGGTAGAGGCCAGGGATGCACAGGAGAGCCCCTCAAAATAAACATCTGGCCCAAAATGTCAACAGTTGCTGAGCTGGCAACCCGTTTTCAGGTGGCTTGTTTCAGGAGGCGCCAACAGGGTGCCCTGAAGACAAACACTGATCTTGAAAGGAGTAGGTTCTCCGTACCATAATCGGTTTCCCCATCGTGTCCTTCACACCATTTATGGGCCAGCTCCCATGAAAGAAACCCACATTCCTGTGTTCATTTCCTCCGCCTGAAGTCTTGGGTGAGGCTCTGTTTTGCTTGTCTGTTTTCTCTGGCACAGTCCCCTCTCCGCCAACTCGCTTCAGGAGCTTGACTCTTGCTCTCCATGGAGACAAAGGCCATTATGGCTGCAAGTGGTATCCCTGCTCCCGGCCCCATTGTCTGGGAGGGGCTCCGAGGTCAGGCAGAGAGCCGGGGTCTCTGGCTCCGTCTAACCCTTTTGGGCCAAGGCCAGCCCAGGAACCCAGGCCCACAGGGGGTTTTCTGCTCCTTTCCTGCTGTCTTTCCAACACCACGCTCTCCAGTGTCTCTAGTCTTCCTTTTCTGCTTTCCCAGGCTCATCCTTCAGACAGACAGGGGAATCCATGCCCCTAGCTCTCTGACAGGCTTGCCCCATCAGGAATCCAGAACCAGGACTCATTTCCTTCCAGCTTCCCTTTAAACCCCATTCTCAGATAGGGACACTCAAGAAAGAGTCGAAAAGTCCTTAACTGACAATGAATGTCTGACCACTCCCAGGACAAGCTGCCTGTTAACAAAGGCTTTATAGCTGGTGGGGTACAAGACATATAAATATAAAGTGCTTAAACGCTTTCCCTCCCTTTACCCCATTGGCTTTTAAATCTCTGCCCTAAGACTAAGAGAGCAAGGATTCCTGATGCCCAGCAGGATGATGGGAAGACATGCTCAGGGCTCCAGGTGACCCAGCTGCCTGCTGGTGGTGCCTGCACAAAACACGAGGCTGCCAACACTAAGCCTGGACTCTTCAGTTGAGGAACTGGCTTGGCAGGGGTCGGGGGCAGGAGTGGAATGCTCACAATGTGTCTCAGGCGCTTCTTTATCTGCATGCCCCTCTTCTGCTGACACAGACGGACAGCTCAGCACCCCAGGAGGGGGTCCTGTTCTCCATTTGGGGAAGGCATTACCCTCTCTGCCCGCCAGTCTCCTGGCCTTGGCAATGCATGGTTTGGTGCAGTTCCGAGTCCCGAACAGCTCTCTTCTCTCCTCCACCTCTCTTCCCCTCTCCTCCCTTCTTCTCCCTCTCGATCTGGACTTATAATCATGCAGTCAGCACTCTCTTCCTCAGACGATCCTCAGCAGGCCCAGATCCCTTCAGGACGGACCTTCAGGCTTTCTCTTGTCGGATGTCTACATTTCCTCTCGTTCCTTTCTGACCTGGGTGGACTCCAGGTGAACCGGCTTCCACTCTTCCTCCTGATTCTCACCCTGCTCTCTGGCCTCACTAAAGAAAGGTAACTATAAAAAGACAAAACAAAACTGAGAATTTCATTGTCAGGCAAAATGCAAAAACATTTAAGGAATGCCTGAGAGTCCCTAAGGGGCCCTTGTCTAGAGGGGAAACAAACGAACAAAAAACACCTAATACAGTCTGAGAAGTGCGGTGACGGATGCGTGCCTCCCAGGGCAGGGAAACAGTGCCTGCGCAGGGTGCCTGTTCCGATGGCACCACTAGTTTAGTGAATGGTTCTATCTCCCATCATGTAAATGACGTCAAATGTCAGTATTAGTTAACAGGTCGCATTGCTTTTCTAGAAAATCAAAGCTTTGAAGAGATTTTCTATATAATTCAAGAGGTCAAATATAATTGAGAAAATATAAAGTTTTTGCTATTGTTGTTGATGTTCTTTTGGTCCAAATTTCGCTCTACTTTCTTTGCTTTTTCGCTCGGTTGAACTCTACCCTGGATTAAACCTCATCTGAGTGCAGATATAGGTCTACGGCACCACCCAGGACCACAATCACCTCCATACCGTCACATGTTTGCACAGCAATCTCGGCCAAGTTGTTTCATCTCACACCAGCTGTGGCCTACTAGGACAATTGCCTAATGCAGCCCAATGACGTGACAGTTGTTTAGTGACCTGCCTTGATGTTATCACTGCTATAGTCATCTCCTGTTATTGAGATGCTAAACCTCCTAGTCCTAGTGAGCCGCGTCCTGATCCATCCCTCTAAACTCCCACGAGGAGGTTACCGTACTTGGCCCAAGGTTTTGCTTTGTTTTGTGTTCACAGGACATTCATGTGTTCCAAATAACTTTTTTCTTTTTAGCTAAATCAAGCAGCAAAGCTCCTCAAGGTACATTGGTTTGGGGTGCTCTCCACCCACAGATTCAGGGTATGCTGGAGATTATGGTCAATGACGCATTCCCCTATTTTATGTTAGTGGTGGAACCAGACAGACTGTAGATATCGCCTGTGCCCTCTGGTGCATCACACTAAGTTTTTCTGGGATGTCTGTGACCATTACAATCCAAAGCAAACACTCTAGAAGCATAGGAGAGGCAGATAGATGACTATAACCTAAGGAAATAGCGAAGACTGGAAATTTGGGGTAGAGCCGGACCTTTTAGGCTGGGTTGGATTTCAAAGAGTTTAGAAGAAAATAAAGGCCTTCAAAGAAACGGACACCCTGAGCAAGGCACCATGGTAGAGAAAGACCCATTAAAAAAAATAAGTCAGTCAATGTTGGTGGAGATTGAGTTTCTTGGGTGGGGCATAGAAATAGGGAAAGCTAAGTAATTGGGTCAGAGCCAGATCATGTAGGGCTTGGGGTGGCAAGCTGGGTGTGGACTTTATTCTGGGTGGATTCCAATGATAAGAGTGACAGGTTTTAAAAACTTAATAACTAGGACACCAACTATGGAGAGAAAGAGGAGAGGGAAAACAAACTTTGTAGCAATCAGGCTGACCAAACTGAAGTCAGGTTAGATATGGGGAAGTGGGCATAAAGGGCTGGTATGAAGAAGAAAAAGCTGAAGGTTAGACAATATATATCAAAATATTCTCCCAGCGCAAGGTCCAAAGGAGGCAGTCGACACATACTCATTGAAGTTGGTGGTTCCGGGATTTGGGGTATAAGTGGCTGGTGATGACATTTGCTAGGATCAGGAAAAGAAAACTGAGCATTTGGAGGAAGGTCACGGACATGTATTTGTAGTGCTTTGGTGACAACCAACTAGAGATGACTACTTGGCATTCAACATACAAATCTGGAGCTCAGGAGAGAAGATGTACCCCCCATCCCCACCCCTGCCACGCAAGTATCTCTACTCAGGAGACCACGTTTAGTTTCACTAAGTTTTTAGAGCATAGGTGAAACCACAAAAAGTAAGTGCTACTGTCCAAGAATGTACAGAAGGAAACAAAGGCAAGGGCAGACCCTCGAGAAACATCAATATTCACTGCTAGTCAGCATGCTCATTGTGCCCACCACGATTCCCACGGCCTCTCCAGAGCCCAGCAGAGTCCTCACAAAAGAGCAGACAGTAAATGTGAACTGAGTAATGGAATGACAGTTCAGGAGTGGGGAGGCTGCATTTCATCAGAGGAATGGCCAGAAATGGAAACTTACCTTTGCTGAGTATCAACCATCTGCCAGATATGTACTGGCTTTACTTGTGGTTTCTCCTTTCAAATAATACAATGACATCACCCAGAGCTTCACAAAGCTTAAAAGTCCAGCTTTATAGTTACCACAGCATTAGCAGTGTCTGCCTTCTCATAGACTCTCCCCAGCTCAGGATATTTTTATGTTTAATCTTCCCTTAAGGAGTCAAGGCAAAATGAAAACCCTTGGAACCTGGGGCACTGTTAACATTTTATTCCATAAAGAGAACTCTCAGGCAACTATAAACCTGTGGTTCTTCTGAGACTGTTGCATTTGTTCATTTAGTTGACTGAGTCATCATTCTCTAAGAGCTAGCACTGTACAACATGGGGGGGAAGATATGGCTTAACCCACAAGAAGCTTCACATGCAGACAAGATGTGTGTGCACATGTGCACGCGTGTCCGTGAACATTTAGCTATAACATAATCTGGACACACTCGGAAGAGCAAGACTAATTCTGGCTGAGAGGTAGAGGTATAGATGGAAGGTCAAGGAAGTCTTCACAAAAGAAAAGATACACAAACACAGCCTGGAAAGCTAAGTAGGTTTGGAGGGGTGTTTTGTTTGTTCCGTTTTGTTTCTAACCAGAAGGGGCCACATAAGCAAAGATGATGGGACACAAGAGTGCCAAGTGTGGACTCTGAAAAGATGGGAGATGAAGCTGGAGCGGTACCCCAGAAGAGTTTTAAATGAGGGTGACGTGACTAGATTTATGCTTGGCGACGACGCTTCTGCCAGCAGGTGTGAACACTGGATGAGAGCCTGGAAAGATCCCTGAACAGAGAGCTTTACGAGAAGGTTCCTCCCTTTTCCTCCTGTGGTCTACCTCACCAAGGCTTCAGGAGAGTTGGATTTTGCAGAATGACGTGTAAATGGAGTGAACCATTAGACTAGGTTGCAGGCCCACGTGTATGCAGAAATGGCTTTGCATCCAGCAGAGTGCAGGGAGGGGACGGTTACAGGGGCAGAGAGAATAAAAATAAAGCTGCTCAAGAAAGCAGCTCAATGACTTGGTCTAATTTGTACTTATAAATGTTGATTTGTCATAGATGAGATTTCTTCCGATTGTTACTAGGTTTACACTTAACTTCCTAAAGCCCTTTCTGTGTTCTAAGACTTTGCTTTATGTGTCAACACTGGCCCTGGCCCCAGCCCCAGCTCCAGGGGAAATGCAAAGCTCTCTTAACTTTGAGGGGCCCAAAGGGAGATGCCTTCACTTGGCACAGCTTCCCTCACCAGGCTCTGCTCTCAGTAACTTGCACTTTAATAACTCTGTTAACACAGACCGTCATGCTATGAAATTCAAGTGAGGTTTCTGAAGAACTCTTATGGCCCTAATACATTCCCTAAATCATACCTTGGAATATGGTTTAATCACCTCATCAAGACTGAAGAGACTTAACTACCCAAAACTGTTTTTTAAAGTGGTTTGATTGCCTTTCTCACATGTGCTTTAAGCATTTTGTCCACATGTAACCAAATAACCAAATGACCAACTGACCTAGAGATTGAGTTTCTAGAGTAATTTCCTAAGAGCCAAGAAATAAGAATGGGAGGTTCAGTCTACAGTTCAAGATGCACAAGCCCTAGCACGTCTGGAAACAGACGGAAGCACAGCCATGTGAAGGGCTGTCATTTGCCACCCTGTGAAACTCTTCTACTTGTTCATTTTCTCTCCAAGAATAAAAATGCACGCTCAGTCTGGACCTTGGCAAGTGATTTCTATGCCACAGCGAATGATGGTGTTAGGTCAGGATCTGCACGAGATTTTCAAACAAAGATGAGAGCCGAGTGTGTGCCTTCTGACTCCCATTAATGCCTCCCCTTATTCTTGGCATCTCCTCTCCCTTGGTCTAGAACTAAAGCCCCAGAGGGAGGTTTCTGAGGCTTCTTGGTAAGCAGAAACTCAGGTTTGTTATCCAGAGCATGGCCACCAAGCCACCTGATGCAAAGTGAGAGAGAGAAATGCCTCCCTAGGAAACCCCCAGCGAAGTCTGCAAGGACCTGCGATTTCCCTGTGCTTGGGAATACTGTGTGGTAAGGGTCTCTCTAGGAAGAGGTAAAAATAGACCCCCCTAACCAGTAGAGTCAGTGTTACCATTTACTCCCCCTAAGGGCTTTATTAGCCCACAAAGCTTATTTTCACCTTACATCTGATTTTTTTTAATCAAGACATTTTCTCCCCAAGAAGTCTATTTCAATGTTCCCCAGATTTATTGCATTGGAAACGAGTTTTAATACAAACTTATCATTTGTAACAACCTATGATATTAAACTGGTTCTCCTTTCCCCTTCTCCCTAGGCTTTAAGTCTTATTTTCTCCTGATGTTATCATAGGAAAGAGCACCAGGTGAAGAGTCCAGAAGTCTGTCTGTGAGTCTGGACCCTGCCAATAACACTGGAAGCCTTAGAAGATCAGTCGATCCTTCCCCACCCCTCAACGGGCACACTGTCTGAGCCACTCGCCCCACGAGACTATTGTGAGCTTCAGACAGGAACCAGGTCTGTGAGAGCAGTCAAAACCCACCGTAAGCCAAAGCTAGAAAAGGGAGCTTCGATTTTTCCAAAGATATTTCACACCAAATTTCATATAGTTTTAATGAACTTATTTGCCTTTCATAGCATCCATAACTTGGGCCCTCAAATAGTTCACATTCTTAGAATTAATTTAATTATAATCCGACTGCTGCATGTATTTCTGGCTGTATTTAGAGTCAACTATGAAAATCAAAGACAACAACTCTCTCACCTGGGAACGAAAGACTTCCATGGTTATTATTCCATATCAAACTTGATTTAAACTATATGGGATCAGACCAGCGCTGAAACCACTTCAGATCTGAGTTTACCAGCATGTCCTCGTGTCCTGTCCATCACTGTCGGATTACTGCTGCAGTCACCTCTGCTTCTGTGGCGAACACTGCGCAGTGCCAGCTGTGGAGAACACACAGCCTCTGGGAACTAGGAGGTGGGTGAGGAGCAAATAAAGGAGGAGCACACTTCATATAGATTGTGAATTTTGGGAGGATGTTGTGAGGAAATTTTTCCTTTTTTTTAAAGCAAAGATTCTTTTCAGACTTCCACACTTCATCATTAAAAATTACGAGCATTTTCAAAATGTTTCTTTGGCAGAGAAGATTAGGTCTGGTCTGGTCAAAATCCTAGCAGCTTTCTCTTTTAACCAACAGCTCATCTAAAACCTTTTACCTAATCCAGAACATAACAGAACTTAAAATGAAGTTGGGAAAGTAGGAGCCCTCAAATCAGCTGATAAAAAAACTAAGCTTTTCTTGGATGGTGCCTGTGTAAAATCTTTTGCACTTGTGTATAAACTGCTCAGAGCGATGTCTGTGGAGTTGAATTCAAAATCTCCAAGTGCCAGGAACAACAATTGCACAAGAACAGGTCCAGGAACATATATTAAAAATAGAAAGAGCGATTTTCTAAAAATCTGTTTTGAGACTTCTGGCCAAGATGCAGGCATAGGTAGACACACTGTGCCTCCTCACACAACCAAAAGAAGGACAACAACAAATTTTAAAACAAAAAACAATTGCCAGAAAATTGAGCTGCCAGAAAATTGAGCTGTATGGAAGTCCAACAACCAAGGAGTTAAGGAAGAAACATTCATCCAGACCGGTAGGAGGGGTGGAGAAGGGCAGCCAGGTGGAGAGGACTCACGGCAAGGCAGGGGCTGGAGGACTGGAATAGGCAAGGCGATGGCTGGTGGAGAGGGCAGTCCCACATTTGACTGCAGACAAACTAGGAGGAACAACCGGAGAACGAGACAGACCAAGCAACCCAGGGTTCCAGTGTGGGGAAATAAAGCCTCAAGACCTCTTACTGAAAACACTTGTGAGGGTTGAGGTGGGGGGAGAAACTCCCAACCTCACAGAGTTCATTGGAGAGACCTACAGGGTCCTAGAACGTACACAAAACCACCCACCCAGGAATCAGTATCAGAAGGGCCTAATTTGCCTATAGGTAGTAATGGGAGTGATTGAAAGCCAGCAGAGTAGAGCAAGCGGCATTGTTTCCTCTTGGACCCCTCCCCCACATACAGCGCCACAACGCAGTGACGTGCATTGCCCTGCCCTGGTGACAACCTATGGCTCCACCCCTTACTATATAACAGGTGCACCAAGACAAAAAAAAAAAAAAAAAAGGCCCAAATGAAAGAACAGATCAAAGCTCCAGAAAAAATACAACTAAGCGACAAAGAGATAGCTAACCTATCAGATGCACAGTTCAAAACACTGGTTATCAGGATGCTCACAGAATTAGTTGAGTGTGGTCACAAAATAGAGGAAAAAATGAAGGCTATGCTAAGTGAAATAAAGGAAAATATACAGGGAACCAATGGTGACAGGAAGAAAACCGGGCCCAAGGACTGTCTTCAGGCCCAAGACAGACACAGGCTCTTGCCTTTGCTCTCCTGAATAATACTTAGATGCAGCTGAAACACTTAAAATACACAGAGAGAGCAATAAATTGACTTATAAGCTATGACTTATTCTCACTTGGTGATCTACAATGTCCCACTCAGTTTAGGTCCCACCCATATGCATCCCAGGATAAAAGGACCACCTTGAACACTGCTTACCTGAAAGTGTCATTATGGAAACATAGACTCCTCATAGTTCAGGCTGAGTGAGGCTCAGGGAGGGTGAGAAAGGCCCAGTTATTTCTTTTATCAACTGAATTGCCCCTTACGGTTGTTCTGGCCTATTTTGCCTCTTATCTATATGAGAAACATCACGAATAACCTTTTTGGAAGACTACCCTTAACTTCACCCCCATCATCAATTCAAGAGTCATGCCTGGGAGGACTCAGTATGATGCTTGTATTATATTAGAGCACAAGCAACCCCTGCTCTTCTACTTGGAAATAAAACAATGGGAAAGAGATGTATTATATATCACATATTACATATTATATTGCATTATGTAGATGTGTTGGTCAGAATTAGAGACGGTGCATGTAAGAGAAACTCAAATAAGGGCAGGTTAAACACAATAAATAAGCCTCTTTCTCTCGAGTAAACGAAGTTCAGAGGTACACAGTCCAAGCTGTTAAGGCAGCCTCACAGTGCCAATCTCTAAGGCAGGCAAGAGAGGCTTCACTGAAAAGGTTTAACATTTGAGCTAAAAGAAAAGAAACAAAAGGAATTAATTTGCCTCCCCAGTTGCCGAAGAACATCCCAGGCCACACAAACGGGATGTATAAAGACAGAGGGATCAGAACTGGACTTGGAGGGAATCTCTAGATCATTTAAACTCCTGGAGAGGGGAGATAAGGGCAAAATAGAAGATGAGGGTGTGATTATGAAGACCTTGTACGCTGAACAGAGAAGTGCGGATTGCAAGACGGAGCCAATGAGCAATTTTACGCGTGGGAGTGACAGTCTGATTTCCACAACCGAAAGATCACTCCGCACTTACACTGGGAAATGTTCACCAGTGAGTGGTGCAGGGGAATGCTGTCTCGTCCTAAGTGGCTCACCCCAGTACAGAGTCTCTAGCAGACGCTCAGGCTATCTCTGGTGATGGGGGAAATAAGGAGAGCAAGGCAAATAACTGGGCTGAAAACACTTGCCAACACTTCCTTGCAAAGGCAAAACACACACACACACACAGCAAGTCCAGTATAAACACATTCCAAATTTGTGGAAGTTGTCAGGGAATCTTGGGGCTCAGATACACATAAAGGAGGGAAACCATTAAGAGATGGATAAAAAAGTAACAGATTTCATTCTGATCCATTCTTTTGTTCTGTCTTTTATAGATCAGTCTCCCCCAGCACCACTTAAGTGCTATCTCACTCTTAGCATAATGGAGAGCCAATTTTTTAATCAAAAGCCATTTTTAGGATCAAAGAGAAACATATTTCTAGGCAGATAGTGTGTTAGTTATATCACGTAACATCATATGGTAAGGGGTATTCAACTAAAATTAGAGATGATATTCCCCGAAATTCTCAAAAAAAAAAATCAAATGCCTCCAAATCGGGGGAAGAAAATTGAATCTTTTTTCTTCCAGGATATTTTTCTCAAGTACTAGCGGAAGTGCTAATGAGAGACAGGCCTCCTTTCCATCCAGTGACAAATGTAATAGGTTACATGAAACCACAGAAAATGAGTCTATTTAAAAATGTCAGATACAACACTAAAGGAAAACTCGGTCTTGTATTTTTCCCTCTTGATCATGGTCTAATAGAGACAATTCAGAAATGATTTCTTCTGAACTTGGTGATATTCATGATTGAAATAGTGTTGCTAATGATAACAATGTGTAGAATTATTACATGGAAAGTACTAATAATGCAAATCATATGGTCTGTAGTTGTAGTTTCCCTGCAGATTATTTTTCTTCCCTAGGCATATTTGATTACTCAGAGATTAGCATACTGAAACTCAGATTTGTTCTAACATACAGAGAATTGGGGTCTCTGAGAACAAAAATTAGACAATTAACCAAATTTTCACTTATGCCATCTTTGCCACATAAAATGACAATATAAGGCAGAGGGTATTAAACCAAAAATGCTATTTTCAAGTATTTTTGGCATCTTATGTTTTTCCTTAGATCTATCAATATGTAGTGTTCTATAAGACTCCACGTTACAATAATTGCTAAATCAAAGGCACAACTCTTAATCTATGGTATAAAACTAAGATGCATATTTTGGAATTAAAATACCGCCTGACTTCTTGACTATGCTTTAAAGAAAAAAATTAGAATATTTTCTTTTCTCTATTTAAGAATTTTAAAAACCGTCTTCATATCTCATACTATTTGTATCTCTGATGGTTACAGGAGAGTATAGTTTCTTTCTGTAAGAGAAAACATTTATAAAGATACATTATGTCATTGTGAATTACAGGTCATTTCCACTGGTTTTAAGGAGTAACAAAATCTCAGCATTAAAAAACTGCAAATATCTAAGTAAATTTCTAGAACCATATGTCAAAACTGATGGATATAGAGCAATGGGATTTTCTCCAAAAAAAGTTGTAATTGAGGAATGTTTTTGACCAAAGAGTTGGCATCAAACAAATCTTGACTATGACCATAAATGTGTCATAAAGTAAAGGAAGCACACAAGTACAAATTACTATAATTTAACTAGCAAAATTTATCTCAAGTTCCATAAAATGTACTTATTATTTGTTCAAAAGATGTTGCTATATCATATTTAGGTATACATGATATATTATATAATATAGTATATAAAGGTACATATAAAGGAATATAGAATACATATACAAATATATTTATTCAATACATGCAGTGTCAATTTTGCTAACTTATGCTACACTAACAAACAACCCCAAAATCTCAGCAGTTTACACAACAAAGATTCATTTCTTGCTCCCACTGCGTGTCCTTCAGTGGTTGGTTCCTCCTCTACTCCACATCTTCTCCATTCTGGGACCCTGGACAAAGGAACAACCCCAATCTGGGACGTACTGCTCTTTGGGTAGAGAGAAAGGAGGAATGACACAATTCCACCATGGTGGATCCCACCATGGACCAACTGTTAACACTTCACTGTCAAAAACGAGCCACATGGTCAAGCTTGATATCAATAGGGCACAACATCCCTCAGTAGGAAGGGAAGAAAATTATTAGAAATAACTTTATCACTTGAGAAACTTCCTGAAAACATTTATCCAAACAATAGATCATTCAATTATCTTCTTCACAGGGCAATAGATCTCTCGACTGGGCAAATTGCTTGCCTATTACCAAGTGACTTTCCTCATCAGCACATCAGAAACATGGGATATACGCAGAGCAAAAGAGAAAAACTCATAGCTGGAAAATTTCTATTTACAAATGAGACTCGAGTTTGGGAAAAATGCCAAGAAAAGAAGAAGGGAAGAATCATAAATTAAAAAGCATTCAATAAAGAATTTAAAGAGAAAAACATGTAAAACTATTCTGTAAATCCAAGGACTGCTTCTTGCAAAAACCCACTTTAAAATATATAAACATAAACCTTTGGGTCATCTGATTAAATGTGGGAAGTGCGAGATCCCACAGAAGTACAAAGTTGGGGAGAATGGAATAACCACAAACACAGAGGAAACTGAGAGATTCATAAGCAACTACTTTACTCAACTCAAAACAAATAAATTTGACAAACTGAATTAAGAGAATGATTTTTAGGAAAATATAAATTATTGATAATTCTAATACTACTTATATTGCTCCAGAGCATAGAAAATAAAAAAGAGGTTAAACTTCTAGCTAATATTCTTCACTTGCTGCAAAACAGAAATGGCCAAAGCTTTTCTTTAGTTGGTACATTAGTTGCCTATTGCTGCTACAATAAATCACCATAAATTTAGTGACTTAAAACAGCACAGATTTATTATCTTAAATCTCTGGAGGTCAGAACTTCAAAACCAACTTCACTGAGCTAAAGTTACGGTGGCAGGCCTGTGTTCCTTCTGGAAGATCTAGGTAAGAATCCACTTCCTTCCTTTTTCCAGCAATGGACGGGCTGGCTGCCTGCATTCCTTGGTCTGTGGCCCCTTCCTCCCACTTCAAACCACACCATAGCCTGCCCCTCTCTCTCTCCCTCTCTCCCCCCGCCCCGCCCTCTCTCTGACTATGACTGTTGCTTCCACCATCATATTTTTTCTCTCCCTCTGCTTCTATTGTCACATTACGGTCTCTTACTCCGGCCTCCTGCTTTCCTCTTATGTGGACTACATTGTGATTACATTGGGCCCACCTGAATAGTCCAAGATAATCTTCCCAACTTAAGATCCTCACCACATCATAATCACATCTGCAACGTCCTTTCTGTCATGTAATGTAGCATATTCACAGGTTCCAGGGACTCAGACATGGGAGGCCATTATTCAGTCTATAGGAGCTGGATAGGTGGAGGATATGAAAAGACTTTGATTTATGAAAAGTTCCATTCTTATTTCACTGGGGAATA
The DNA here is from genome assembly GCF_022682495.2 of Desmodus rotundus. Classification (NCBI taxonomy): domain Eukaryota; kingdom Metazoa; phylum Chordata; class Mammalia; order Chiroptera; family Phyllostomidae; genus Desmodus; species Desmodus rotundus. The sequence goes on from NC_071391.1 coordinate 156,931,828, forward strand.
TACAGACTCCACTAAGAAAATAAGGAATGAAATGTAAAATTACCGTAGCGGTATAAATAGCTCACAAAAACCTTGTTGAACAGAGCAGTTTCTAAGGAATCCAACAAAACGGGAACATCCTGTCCTCTAGAGGAATAGTCATCTGTACCTAGTCCCAGTCTCTATTTTGTTTTTAATTTACAGAGACAGTTGAACAACATCTCCCATATTTTTCTTATCTGTACCCTGCCCTACCACTAAAAGCTTCTTTCATGGTATGGTTTCATCGAGGGGGACTAATGGATTATATTGATAGATTAAAACAAAACATTTGGAAATACAATTACATTATATATGGTGAATGACCTTGAAAGTCTTAAAATAAAAATACTTTTTTTCTTATTTTTTGTTCTTTTTTCCTCCTGTTCCTTTTTACATAATCTTCAATTTACATATCCTAATTCAAAGGATGTCCAAAACAGTCGTTTGAACTTTCTGTGTAATGGACTGGTATGGGAGGTGGGAGGATATTTTACTAACAAGTGCAGGTCCTTCGGACATAACATAACATCCACCAGAAATACTCTTTCCTCTCATAAACATCTGAGCTTTACCCGTCTCTCTGTCTCACTCTCACTGCTACTGTGGGCCTTCCACCTCTTCCGCAAAGTGGCCCCAACTCCTCTCTTACCTCCATTAAATGGTCCCCAACAATTGCGGCGGTTTCTAAGAATTGTCTTCAACAGCCCCTGCAGAGTTATCTGGGCCATATCAGAAATGCAAGCACTTTTCTTCTCTTCCTCCTCAATGGTGTTGCCCATGAAGTGGTACAAGGCTCTGACGCTACCTCCACCGCAACGTCCTCCCTATACACACGACACGTGCTTAACGGCCCCCTGAAATCATCTCACGTCCAGGGCACCCTGCTCGAGGCTTCTCTGCTCATCGAGAGGCAGGTTTCCTTGGTACTATACTTTGTTGCAGTGGTTCCTAAGGAGCACTGCCTTAGCACTCCAACGTCTCTCATAGATTTGAGGGGAAATGACTTCTTCCAGCTTCTTAGGACATGGGCCCATAGGAATTGGGCAAAAAGAGGACCATTTATCTGAGACTATCATCCTGAACTCTGTCCTCAAGCTTCTTTTCCCCTTCTAGGCCTATGTTAAATATTTAGCACAAAACTCGGCACATAGTAAATGTTCGAAACTCTCTCTCCATCTGGTCATCTACATTCCTTAGAGTTCCATAAATAGCCTATTCTACATAAACCTCTACCTATATCTTGAAGCTTTCTTCCCATACATTGTCTTACCATTGTCTTTCTGAAGTTACATAATCAGAAAACCCACATTGCATCTTTCTGTGGACACTGATAGATAAATGAAATGTGGAGTCAGCCCCTGAATGCTTTTATAATGAGTCTCCAGAAGCCCCAGAAATAGGACAGCCTCTGACCAACAGCCAGTGAGAAACAGTGCTGGACCCCAGTTACATGACTGAGCTTAGCAGTGGATTCTCCTGCCTCATTGGAACGTTCAGATGTCTGCATCCGGACCAACCAACTGGGCTACAACCGTGAAAGACTATAAGCTACATTCTTCCAGCTAGGCTGAACCCCCTGGGTTACTTTTTCAGGCACTGGCTTATGTAATGAAATCAGAGACATAAATCACTTGAGAGAATGCATCACAAATGCATATGCAAGGATTGAAAGAAACGCTGTACTTGAGAATAACACTCACCCCAATTTTAGCACACACGGAACTGTGCATTAGTAATGAGGCACAGCACCTTGAACAAATATATCATGCGGTGTAATCACTCATTTATTTTGTGTATTTGTCTGTTTCCAGACTCTATGGCCACATATTAATTTTGACATCAATGGGTAGCTGTGAGGACTAAAATTGAGTTAAATCATGAAAAGCTCTTAGGAAAGCTAAGTAGCTGAGTAGCTTTTTCTAAACTCATTGTGTTATCTATCATATTTAGAAAGTAAAACTGAAAAGGGGGGAGGTGATGAAGAAGAGGACCAGTCTACTTCTTCCAAAAACTGGTTAGATGGTGGTTCGTATCACTGAGACGCTGAATAGAAAAGGAACAAGTCCTCTTCCCTAGGTGCAGGTGAGAGTCACTGATGACTTGCTGGTCTACTTGTCCACTGTCCCCCCTAGCTATAAAACTACGTCACACTCACCATCGCATTTTTGTACAGATATATACGGATGCCCCAGTTCACAAGACGAATATGACCTTTATCTTCATGGAGTCTGGGTGCGGCATGTTCCAACTACCTCATAATAGGCATCTTCAGCATTTTGCTTCAGTGTGAAGTAGCACAGGCTGGCTATATTCATGCTAACGAAGTCAACTGAGAATCAACTTTCCAGTGTTTGTGAGGAAGGGAAGAGATACAACCAGTACAGGAGGAAGAGAAAAACGAGAAGAAAAAAAGAGGAAGAAATGGAGAAAACGGGAAGGGAAGCCGGAAGCAGATCATGGATGACTGAAATCAGAGAGGGTTGCCATTCAAATGAAAGGGGAGAGAAAGTTCCAACAACGCTACACCCCTCCCAGGGATCTCGCTGTGTGTGGACCACAGGCGTCGAGCCAAGGTCAAGAACCTCCCAGCCCGCCGCCAGCCGCGCGTCGGGGAGGCGCCGGTTCCCCGTCGAGGTTCGCGTCGCGGAGCTGTGACGTCAGAGGGCCAGAGACTTCCGGACCCGTTGACGCTTTGGCAGGGAGGTCATGGTAGAGTCCGCTGCCTTCTAGACGAGCAAGCGAGCTTCTGCCTGCCGCTCTCTGGGTGAGTTTGCAAGGGGGAGGACGGCGGGGCAGGCGTGCGGGTGCCGGAGCCCTCGCTTCCTCTGGCTCTGCGCGGAGCCCCCGCTGTCCTGGGGCAGACGGCCCGCTGGGGCGAAAGTAACCAAGTAACAGTGCTGCGACCACTCGGGGGTCCGGAGCCACTTTGTCGGGCCGGCCCTTGGGCTGCTGGCCCAGCGATTGCTCCTCCAGCGAAAGACAAATTATATATATATATATATATATATATATATATATATATATATATATATAATTTCACAGGTATGCGGAATCTAATGAACAAAATAAACTAAGAGACAATATAGGAACAGATTCATAGATTGACAATCGAATAGAGAACTGACTGACAGCTGTCAGAGGGGAGGCATTAAAGAAAAAAACTCAGACAACTGTATGGTTAAATATTAACTGTATGGTGATTACCAGTAGGAAGCGGCAGAGGCGAGGGGGGGAATAGAGAAGAAGAGGGCAAAGGGGGATAATGGTGAGGGAAAGAAACTTGACTTTGGGTGTTGAACAAACAATATAGTATACAGATGATGTATTAGAGAATTGTACACTTGAAACCTGTATAATTTTATTAACCAATGTCACCCCAATAAATTCAATAAAAATAAGTAAATAAAGAATAGGAGCCCAGAATATGGTTACTATAAGCAGTATACAGAGATCTCTTGCATACCAATAAGAAGAATATAAATAACCCACTTGGAACCCAGACAAAGGATATGAATTAATAATTCACAGAAAAGAAAGTCCAAAAGGCTAGCAAACATGTAAAGGTGTTCAAATAGACTGGTAGTCAGAGAAATACAAGTTAAAGAATGAGAGTGTACACCCCAACACTACAAGAATTAAAAATAACGGTAGTACTTATTGATGGTAGGATTGTAGGGAAAGATAGCTTGCTAGATTGCTGGAGGAAATGTGATTCTTAGAGTGTGCCAAGCAATCTGGCTACGCCTATTAAAATTCAACCCAGTAATTCCACACTTGGGAATCTGGCCTTCAGAAACAAAAAGTATTATATGTGGATATATGTAAGAACATGGGGATTTAAGAGTATGCCAGGAACAGTCCCTGACACCAGACAGGGAGATGGCCCTATGAATTATGGTGTATCCACATTATACAGCCGTTCAGAATAGTGACTTAGAGTTATAGTATTTGACTTGGCAGGATTTTCATGTACTATTAAGTATAGAAACAAATGCATAGACGTGTGTGTAATATGCTCCTGTTTCTCAAACACTGACAATTCATTTATTAAGATGTGTATAAATGCTTATGTATATGTGTGATTATAGAAAAATATGGAAGACTATACTGAGTTAATAACATAGGTTTAGAGGTGATATGCATGGAGGTGGGGAAAGGTAGAGATGACACACAAAAGATAAAAAATAACCATTTAAAATTCTAGCATATTATATCTAATTTATCCATTTAAGTGAAATTTTTTTTTAACAAAGAACATGACACCTGGCTTCAAATGCTGCTCTACCACATTCCGTGTAAATTTTTGGAATATTTGTCCTAGTTCTCTGAAATACACCATTGATATCTTGACAGGAATTGCAGCTGATACATTCTTTCAGAATCTCAGCCACCACCCACGGGAGTAGGGCCAGCCCTTTTCATGACTCTCTCCTTCCTACCAGTCTTGATGTAGCTTCTCCTATAAATCCTTGGTTGGGAGACGTCTGTTCAGTTAGTCTTCAGGTGGTTATCCAGGCAGATTGGTCCGTGTGTTAGCTGTAATTCCAGTTTGGTCCTGGGAGAAAGTAAGTGTGACATCCCTATACTCAGTCACCATCTTGGATCCTTTGCTTGTGTCTCTTGGCGTTGTTTTTTAACTTTAGCAATTCTAATGGTTTTATAATGGTATTTTTTTGTTATTTTAATTTGTATTTCCCCATTGATTCATGGTGTTAAGCATCTTCTTAGCTGCTTATTAGTAATATATATATATCTCCTTTTTCAAGTACATATTCAGAACTTTCTCTGATTTAAAAAATTAGGCTGCCTTTTTTATTTAGTTGTAAGAATTCTTTATATATTCCATATACGACCTTTTGTCGTGATTATGTATTTTCTGATGTAACATGTTCTCCTTTCCAGTGTCCTAGATGTTTCGCTTGTTTGAAGAGCAAATGTTTTCAGTTTCGAAGTCCAGTATGTCATTTTTATTTGTTATTTTTGTGAGTCTCTGTCCTATCTAAAAACCTTTTGCCTAATCTAAAGTTACAAATAGTTCCTCACATATTTAGCCATAAAAATGTTATAGTTTTGGCGTCTACGTTCATATCTGTGATAGATTTGGGTTAATTTTTCTGCATGGTAGGAAGTAAGGATAATTGTTCATTATTTTCTTATAGTATGATGTTTTTCAGGTGATATATGCTGAAAACTTTTGAATTGCATTTAACATCCATCCAAAATAAATTGGCGTGTATATATGGAAATGTATATGGATATGCATATATCCAATATGTATGTGGATCTGGTTTTGAACCATCTTTTCCCTTTCTTTGATCTTTATGTCTGTCATTTCACCAGTGCCACACTGTCATGGTTACTTTGGTTTTATGGTAAGTCTTGAAGTCACGTAGTGCTAATCTGCCGAGTTTTTTTGTTTTTAAAAATTACTTTCACTATTCTAACTGATTTTCATAGCCACATGTAACAGGCTTCTCTATTCATATAAAAAGTCCTTCCAGACTCCGTATCCATGTTGCATTGAATCTATACATCAATTTTTGGAAGGTGAGCCCCAGAATGATATTCAGTCTTCCAGCCCATAAACATGGTACAGCTCACTCCATTATTCATGTCTTTCTCATTTCTCTCATCAGTGTTCTATAATTTTTAGTGAAGAATGTTACACAGCTTTTGATAAATTTATTCCTAAATATTTATGGGTTTTGGCCTATTATAACTGTACTTTTCTGTGTTAATCTTCCCATTGTTTGCTGCCATTACATAAATATAAAATTGTTTATATTAACTTTTTACCCCACAGTCTTACTAAATTAGCTATAGTATATGTTTTGTAGATTTCTTAGAATTTTCTGCATGAACATTTGCCTACAGGTGGAGTCAGCTATATTTCTTCCTGCTTCATCTTTATGATTTTTTTACTTGTGATTGCCTTATTTCAACAGCTGGGACTTCCGATATCATGCTGACTAGAAAGGGTGAAGGTGGACTGCCTGCCTTTTCCCCAAATGTATAGGGAGGTCATTCAGTATTTTATCATTAAGAATAATGTAATCTAAAAGTGTTTCATAGATGCTCTTTGTCAGTTTTTGTTGGTGGTGCTTCACATCCCCCAACATGTTTTCTTCACATCCCCTTTTCTGCGGCCTTCTGGGTATATGATCAAGGTCATTGCTGTAGCAAGAGTGGCTTGATTCCTCTGGGACACTTGAAAGGCTAGCGGCTGCCTTCCAGAATTGCCCAGCTTACTGACCGGGAATAACCATTTATATGCTGTGTTCCAGCCTCATTGGTTGCAGTTGCCCTGGGGGCCCTAACAGCTTCCACCTGGGATATACTTACCTGTGAACTAAGCAGGGTGCTAGTGGCTTCCCAGAAGGTCTTAGTTTTCAGAGAAGGGAAAGAATTTAAAGTGGAGATTTATGGTTAGTATTGAATGTGGAAAACTAACAATATGCGCCAGAATCACCCAGCACAAGTTGCTTGAACTCTTCGGGCTCAGGTCTTCCATCTGAAAAATGAGGAAAATAAAAGTACCATCAACTTAAAATGGTAGTGAGGATTAAATATGTCCAAAATGTTAAGCACTTGGCAAAAAGTTAGCTCTGAATGAATGTTGGTTTTCGTTATTTTGTTGGTGGTAAATCCCAGTTCCTCAAAAGTGGGGCTTCAGGGATTGAAGTAGCAGAATATTATTTTCAAGAAGCAGAATGGATTGCAAAAGCCAGAAGAAGAAGGAGCAGGTTGCAAATCCAGCAGAGCTGCAGATTGGCTCCCCAAGTCAGCGAGCCCATGGGACTGGGAGCCACACACACCCTTCCAGCCAGCCCCACTTCCACATATTAGGGGTCTCATTCCAGGTGGGCTCCCAGGACAGAGTGGCTGCGTAGCAAGAGGCCAGAGATGCAGAGGCAGGCGGAGGCCAGGCAGATTCCGAGGGACCCCGGATGCGGGCATTAGCCTCCAGCGGGACTGCAAGGGGCCTAAGCTCATTTTTTAAAAATGGACCTGTCTTGTGACGCAGCAATTCCCCTTCTGGTCATTTATGTGAAGAAACCCGAAACACTAATTTGAAAGAATACATGCACCCCTGTGTTCATAGCAGCACTATTTACTGAATACAATTGCCAAGATTTGGAAGCAGCTCAAGTCCATTAGTAGCTGAGTGGATAAAAAAGCTGTGGTGCATTTACACAAAAGAATACTATTCAGTCATTAAAAAGAAGGAACTCTTATCCTTGGCGACAGCATGGATGGGCCTGGAGGACATTATGCTAAGTGAAGTAAGCCAGTCAGGGAAAGACAAGTACCGTGTGATCTCACTCCTATGTGGATCCTACTCCTCGGTAGTGTTATTTCACCAAGGACTGGCCTCCCTGTTTCTTCCTAGTCTTGTGGTTTGTTTTAGTTGTTGTTTTGCAATCTGGTAATGAATAGCTGAATGGTCACCCATCTCCCATATCTCCACGGGGCATTCCTTCTAAGGGTGTTGAAACTTGCCGTTTTTATTCTTGAATATTGTCCTTGGCTCACGTTTTACATTTTAATGACTCTTGATACTGTTTTTCTGCCCTTATTTAGAAATGGACTCCGAAATCAAGGAAGAAATTCCTGTGCATGAGGAATTCATTTTATGTTGTGGAGTTGAAACCCAGGTCCTAAAATGTGGGCCCTGGACTGACCTCTTCAATGACCCAAGTGCCAACAGGCCTAAGCTGCTGATTTTCATTATTACTGGTGAGTTCAGAAGTCTGGATGGGGAGTTATACGCGTCCTTACAACTATTTCTGATTTCCTAGAGAACTTGGTAAATATGAAAAGCCTTATGGAAGGAAAAACACCACTCAGACCATTGATAACAACCACCCTTGGTCGTTGGGTGGCTGGGCTTTTTTTCTTCTATGCATTTTTATATATTATTTATATGTGTATGTATGTATATACACATATATCAATTGTAAGTATACCATATATATAATTTTGTAATTTTTTTAATTTTTACAATTTTTAGAATAGTTATAACTTGGTCAAATTTTTTTCAAAGTTTTCTAAATAACTTCTTTGTCTCATTTCAGATGATTGTAAGTAGAATGTTTACTTATTCTGGGATTTGGCAGCTGGGTCATTTGTGACTTTTGCTGGATCATTGTTAATAGAATGTCAGGGGTAGATGCTTGATTGTGGGTATTCATAGCACTTTCTGAGTTGTGAGTAAATTGAATATATATATCAGCCTTAAAGATTAAAAGTGGAACTGTAAATATGTATTATAGCATATTATATTGTATTGCATTATACTGTATCACTCATAGCTAAGTCTGTGGGCTATTATTATTACATTCTTTCCTTGTATGTTTTTGTTTGTTTCCTCTGGATTAATGATTGTCTCTTTCATTTGCTTAGTTGTCTATGTTTTTTATCACTAATTTATCCTAAAACTATGCCCTAGAAGTAAAAAAAATATTTTCAATGCCCTTGAATGACCTGTCAGTTTTTGGTTTTTTCTCGGCGCCCTATCTCCTAGAACTCCGTGGTCTTTGGCCCCCTCTGGACCGATGGCTCTCCCAGGCTGTGGCACAGGCCACAGGGGGCTTCATCCACTTTTCTCTGGGTTGGAGTCCCTGTTTCCTGGCTCCCCTATCTTCTCTCTTGGTTTATTCCCTTATTTTGGGTGGAGCATATCCCCAGTAGCTTCCTGAGAAGAGGTGCATGGGGAGTAATCTTTTAAATATTCAGCATGTCAGAAAATGTCTTAATTTTTAGGTTGGAGATAATGTTTCCTTAAAACTTGAAGGGCATTTTTATTGTTTTCCAGGATTCGGAGCTGCTTTTGAGAAGTCTTGATATCATTCTGATTTTTGATCTTTTGTATGTGAAGCTCCCCCATCCAAAAAAAATTTTGGATCTTTTCTTTGTTCTAAAATCCTGAAATTTTTCAGTAAAAGACCTTAATATGAATTTTTTTCTCATACATTGCATTTGGGTTTTGGTGGACCCGTTAAACTAGAAATTCATGTACTTTCATTCTAAGAGTTCCAGTCTCTCTTTGTTATAGTCTGCTATTCTGTGGGTACCTTCTCATTTTCTTTGGCTTCTTGCATTTGTTAGAGTTTTTCTGTGTTACTTTTTCTGTTTGCATTAGTGTTTGTTTTTTTTCTAGATGTTTGGTGATCCTTGACTGCCCTTTCATTTTTAAGAGAAAGGCACAAAAAAATGGAAAGGAGCTGTGTTTAAAGGCAGGGCTTGTCAGCAGATGTGCCCAAGGTGACCCACCATCCTGGTCCGACGGGCTTTCCAGGCAGGACATGTGACTTTGGTACTAAAACCACAATAGTCCTGGACAAAACAAGATAGTTGGTCATCCTCGGTAATCCTCAGCTTGGGGTGACTGCGTAGGGACCCAGCAGTTCATTGGAAAATTTCTAGCTTTCAGTATCTGTAGCTGCTTCTTGGATTGTTCGGTCTCCCCAGGAAGAAAGCTCCCAGGATCCTGGCTGAGGAGTGGGGGAAGCCTGTGAGCTACCGCTGGTGCTGAACAGGGAAAAGAGGTTAAGAGTCTCGGGGTTTAGTAACACTTAACCTAATGTCTTCGCAGCCCAGTGCGTCTGCTCTCAGCTGGGCTGAGAGTCCTGATCCCATGGTCCCAACTCTCTCCTCAGTTTCACCTCTTCCAGAAATAAATGTCCAGTCTTCTGCCACAATGTAACAGTCTTGTGGGGGAAGCAGATCTGTTGGTATCTACTAGAATTAAAGATGCATAGGCTCTGCCAATAGTGATGGAGAGTTTGAAATTGTAGGCATGACAAGTGCTATCTGATGGAGCAGAGATTTGGAGGCCATTGCCAAATATAGGAGTGAGAAAATAAGTAGAAACATCATCCTGGACTGGAGAAGGGATTTCCTCCTGAGGCCAGAATGAAGGAGCTAAAGTTGTTTGCTGAAATGGAGCAGGGTAAAGGGAGTCTTCGGAGTAGTTCTGCCTCCTAACCTCTGTGTTTTCTGTTAATTAAGAGTCGAGGTGATGTGCTGACGTGAAGGATGGCAGAGGGTGGATTGGGGCTTTGAGGAAAGTGGTCAGCATTGAGAATAGCAGAGATGCAAGATGAAAGGAATTATCGACCAAAAACAAGTATAGATTTTTGAGCAGTGCTGTGATCGAATAGCAGGTGTATCAGGAGCAAAGTCTAAAAGGGACGAAGTTAGGCTGAAGAGCCATCTGAGTTAGGATGCTCTGAATGGTCGCCATTTCCAGGCAATGAAAAGATCGAGGCCTGTGGTTCCTGCACTTGGTGTCAGGACCAGCAGTATCATCTACATACTTGTTAGAAATACCCATTGTCGGGGCCCCATCCCAACCCTTCTGAACCTGGGGCTGGGGCAATCTGTGTTTAACCAGCCTGACAGGGGACTGATAGGCACACCCCTGGTCTAGGGTGTGGCTTGAGGAATTATTTGATTTATGGGACGAAGGTGTTGGCTTAGTCAGTCCACCCAAATTTTGAAATCACCTTGGAATGGCAAGCAAAACTGTCAGCTAAGAGTCAAGGTTTTCAGGGAGTCCATGAGGGTGACTAAAAAGTTGAGAGGTGGCAGTAGATGGCTTCAGTCTTAGAGTAGGAGGGGTTGTTATAATAAGATGAATGAGTAGAAGAGCAGACAGCTCACTCTGCTTCCCACTCAGGGGTGTTCCTCCCTCACTCATTTTTACTAGGTGCTAGGAGCACTGTGTTGCAAGTCTTTGCTCTCCCTGAGGTGCGTGAAGAGTTAGAGAACAGTGAGGTCTCCACTGCAGGGGCTGGAAAGGAAGAGGGTCCCTCAGAGGGGACAGCCATGTTTAGGATTCGGAGAAAGGGAAGCTTAAAACACTTGTTTTATACTGTCATTATTTGATAGTGACATTTTGGGGTCACATTTAGTGTCCTAGTGTTCTTTTGTATTTGCCCTTCAATTTGCCCTTGGCCCTTTTCCTTGGCATTCATGGGAGCTACAGGCTCGTACTGCTCATTAGGTTGTGGGATTCAGACTTTTTTTTTGTTTTAATTTTGCAGCCTAGTCTATTGTACTGTGGGGAAAGTAAGGATGACAGTGTTTCAAGGATTATCAAACCACTGTTGACATATGTTTAATCCATCTCTGCTGGGCCGGCATACTTTTCATTTCAAATCTCTTTGCTTTTGCAGCTAGCAAAATTAATTCATCACTTTTAAATTAGTAATGGTAATGAGGAGTGATTGAAATCCACAGATTGAAGAACTTTTAGTTTAGGTTCTTCTTTTCCAGTGAACCTTTGTTGTAGAATTTCTGTTAAGTAGCAATATCCTTGGGCTTTCTTTAAGTAGTGAAATGCGCAGAGGACGGTGATTTGAGAACTCACTGTAGAACGTGTTGGATCATTAAAATTCTCAGGTGGTCGTATGGGGATAATAGAACCATGTGACATGGCTTGTCTTGTGAGTACACTGATTGGAGATGGAGCAGCAGCCTCCAAGGACAAGCCCACAATCTGTCCGTGTGACAACCTTCTGCATAGATGCTATGCCACGTTAACTTGATAGGTGGAAGTTTTGGCCCCTGCAAGGTTAATGGGAAGGCATTAAGTGTACAATTACATTGTTGAACAGTTACGAGTTTATTGACAGTTGAGATCCAGAGACGATCCCTGCAGCCTCTGTGTGGTTTCCTAGCCAGGAAGTTTTGTTCATGGTTCACAAAGGGTAACATAAGCCATAACACTTACGTGACGAAGTATGCCGTGACCGTTCAACGTTTTGCATTACATTGCCCTTCTGTTGTCAGTGGGATCTCCCTGTTACTGGCCATGTGGGCTCTCTGTTTCTTCAAGAGCCAAGCTCGTATTGGTTAAGGACCTTCGCACCTATTCTCCCATCCTAGTTTGCTTTTCTCTCAGATCCTTACAGGGTTGATTTCTTCTCACTTTTGGGTCTTAGCTAAACGCCATCTTCTCAAACATTCTTTTCGGGCTACCCTAATCTCTTCCCTTCTCTATCATGTGATCCTGTTTACATTCTTGAATTATCTTATTTACTTATTTAGTTATGTGTATATATTCTCCCATTAGAATATAAATTACAGAGAGGCCCTTCTCTGTCTCGCGCTTAACACACTGATGTCCACATAGTAAGTGGTCAATAAGTAATTGCTAACTAAAGGAATATGCAAAAGAATCTGTAGTACTGACTAGAATAAATGAACGTGGAGAGTTGGCGTTGTCATTTGCTTGATGATGATAAAGTAGTGAATCAGAAAGTTTAAAGGATTTGTTTAAGATCTTGTAGTTATTAAGGGAAAGAACTCAGGGTTTTTTTTAATTTTAATCTTTATTGTATTTTTTTCCATTGCCATTTAGTCCACTTATATTGCCTCTCCCCAGCAATCACCACACTATTGTCCATGTTCATGAGTCCTTTTTCCTTTTTTGCTCAGTCGCTCCACCCCCTAACCTCCCCCCGCCCTTAGCTGTCAGCCTGCTCTCCACCTATGAGTCTGTCCCCATTTTCCTTGTTAGTTCAGTTTGCTCACTAGATTCCACATATGAGTGAGATCATATGGTATTTGTCTTTCTCTGACTAGCTTACTTCACTTAGCATAATGCTCTCCAGGTCCATTCAGACTGTCATGAAGTATAGAATTTTCTTTCTTTTTCACCCAGATGTAAAGAGAAAAAAAAAGTTTTCCAGCAGCTCCCGTCATTGCACCGATTGCATCTAAATTACGTAGTTGTGATCTTTGGATTCCCCTCAGTGTTCAAGCACTTTTGCCATGCTGTATACTTTAAACTTACAGAATGTTACATGTCAAATTTATTCAGTAAGTTTCTTAAATATAGTAATTCTAGTAACAATAGCTGCCATTTATTCAGCACCTACTGTGTGCCCAGTATTGAGCAAGCGGCTGTCTGTGTGTTATCCCTGACGATAGTGTAGCTACTTCACAGAGCTGCTGTGAGATCAACTAACAGGGCACGCAGATGATCCTAGGCCAGGGAATTTATGTTCTTTTAAGTTCAGCGTGAATGCTTTCTTTTATATGTTCTTTCAGTAATCAAACGTGTATTGAGCACATATTATCTGCATGACCTTGGGCAAGCTACTTAACCTCTCTCTATTTCAGTTTCTTCATCCATAAAATGGAACTAATAGTGCCACCTCATGGGAAGAGTTAGTAGATGTAAAACACTTACATACTGCCTGTCATGTAATGAGTTATAAGCACTTAAAAATATTGACTGTTATTACTTTCTGGCCCTGTGAAAAAAACTACAGAGCTTTACTGAGAAACATAAAACATTTGAATATGAGGCATAACACATTCTGAGGTTATACTCAATCATGTAAAAAAAAAAAACCCAAGTCTTTCTAAAGTAATGTAAATTGAGATGAAATTTCAGTCTGAATTCCAAAGAGATTTTTAAAAATTGAAACTGGTGAAAATCATTCCGAAGTTTATGAGACCAACCTAGACTATTTAGGAAAAAATAAATAAAGAGAAGTGATTTGCCCTACCAGTTAAAAACACAGTGTAGTAATTGAGACAGTATGGTGCTGGCAGAAGAGAAAAGGAAAAAAATAAGTGGAATTATTTGGAATCAGAATTAGCAAACTAATGTAAGAATTCAGTATTGGATCAGAAGACATTTAAATCAATGCAGAAAGAATGGATTACATAATAATGGACTTGGGACACTTGGCTAATTGCTTGGAAAGAAATTGGATTGCTACTTTGTAATTTACACTCAAGAATATTCCACACTTATTAAAGATTTAAATATAAAACATGAGACAATGAAACAATGTCATCCACATCCACCACGGGTGGAACAGCCCCCATCCCGACACACCCTCCTCCCTTCTTCCTCCTCCAGCTGCACAGTGGCCAGTCAGCTGAGCAAAGAGCTTGTGATCGCATCCCGAGGAAGCTTTCACCTATTTAACAAAGATGACACCTGCACCATCCCAATAAAGTATCTGGAACTAGTGTCATTAGGTCAGAATGCGAGAGAAGCAAAGTAACAATGTGGATGATAAGGCTGTCATATATCACCAACGTGGCTAGACAGTGATGACAAGTATGAGTAGCTAACATTTACACAGCGCTTATGTACGGCTTCAGATACTTAGTTCTCTCATGAGGTAGTATGATTTTTATCCTCACTTTATGGACAAGGAAACCAAGGCCCAGAGAGGTTAAATAACTTGCCAAAGGTCAAAGAGTAGGTGACAAAGCCAGGATTCCACCCCAGGCAGTCTGGCTCCAGAGTCTATGCCCTAATCCACTTTGCTACTTTACATATCTAAGAAACTAAAAGATATGGACAACAAAGAAGAAATCCGCGTGGCAAAACCATGTCCTGTGAGTGCAAAGAGGAGAAAACCTAATGGGATAAAGAACAGATAAATTGATTGGAGAAATAGATATTGATGGAAATGAACTAGTATCTGTGAAGACATACAGATGATGATCCTGACATGAAAACCCCATTTCACTGTCTTTTCCCCCTACAGATATATCAGATTGACTCTTTTAAAAAGATTATTCATAACCCTGGCCAGGTGGCTCAGCTGGTTGGAGGTTATATCCAAAAGGTTGTACCAAAAGGTTGCAGGTTACATCCCTGGTCAGGGCACATACCTAGGTTGTGGGTTTGATCTCTGGTCAGGGTTCATGCAACGCAATGAGTCAATGTTTCTCTCTCTAAAATCAATAAACTTATCCTCAGGTGAGGATTAAAAAATAATAAAAATAAATGAAAAGATTATGTATCAGTTCTTTCTCTGTAGCAAACCCATGTCAAAAATACCTCTTTACATACACAGAAAAATCCGCTTGTATTACTTGCTGGTCTTTTCCCCAAAAGATCAAACTAAACATCTGTTTACAATATAAATACTTGTGACAAGTGACAAGGAAACACTTAGTCTCCTCCTTAAAATTCTCTTTGTGGACGATCCTTCACTCATTTGTTGTCGTGTGGCGTGGCCACTGTGCGTAGTCCGGTCTTGAAGGGACTTACAAGTCGTGGTGATTTCAGACCAGCCGGGTGACCATGGGGAGCCACTGGAAGGTAGTCAAGCAGGGTCCTGCTCTGGTTGGATTGGAGGTTTGAAGGTACCTCTCTGGGTACTCTGAAGAATGGACTTCAGAGGGAGGAGATGAAGACCTGTTTAGAAGGCTGTTCGGGAGACCCAGTGGGAAGTGATAATAAGAATGGAGAGAGGTGGACAGAGTTGAAATGTGTTTTGGATGCAGAGTTGACAGGACTTATTGGTGAACTGGTGGGTGAACTGGATGTGGAAAATAAGGAGGAGCCAAGAATGACTCCTGGTGTTAGGACTTGAGGTTTATGACTGGCGGTTCCATTTATTAAGTTGAGGAACTGGGAGGGAGGATTTATTTGAAACAGTTGGAGAACAAAGCAGGAGCAGAAATTTTCTAAGCGATCATTCCCAGACTTAAGTTATAAAGGATATTAAATATGAGGTACATGTGTAAATGTTACTAGATTTATTAAGGAGAAATAAAACCTTCTCCTGTCTGCACATCATCTTATATGAGTTGATTGCTTTGGTTAATCTAAGGTCTGTGCTTCTTTTCTTAGGTAACCCAGGTTTTTGTACCTTTTATGTGCCATTTACAAAGGCTTTATACTCTGCAATCAACAGACGCTTTCCAGTTTGGGTTATCAGTCATGCCGGGCAAGTTGTGGCCCCCAAAGACAAGAAGATTCTCGCAACCCCGGATGGTATGTCTTTATAAACATCTGCTTTCCTTTATAGTGAGTGAGTGTCCATGTTTCTAGAAAGCCCGCTAAGGTTAAAAGTTGCATGACACCAGTGGGAACTTCTGTTTGTGGCATTAGGCCCAGGATGCCACATTTTGGTGATTTTAGGGTTTTTAGAGTCATTTTCATTCTTCTACAAGTAATTTTTTATAAAATTTTGAGCAGATTAAATGATTTGTCTAGGATTTCCCTTGTCTATTTACCAACTAGTAATCAACTATATATTTATTGATCATGCACTGTATCTCCAGGGTTGTCCTGGAAGGAACGTGGAAAAAATTATTATAAACCATGGTCCTTAGCCATGGATCTTCTTCTCAGGAAGCCCTCGGTCTCACTTCTAGAGAATGATTAAGTGATAAACAGCCCTGCAGATCATGGGGGCACTTACGGAGTAAATAAAGAAGAGAGCAGGCATGGGTTTCAGAAGACTTTGTAGAGCAGGGACCTCCATGGGCGGGGGTGGCCTAGTTCTTTATTGGGTCATTTGCCAGTAGCTGTGACATACAGCTGGCTGTGTGTTTGGGAATGGATGCCTCCTTAATCAAAAGCTTCATGTCGGGCACTTACACTAGACTAGGTGAGGTGATGGATGCATTAATTAACTTGATTGTGGCCATCATGTCACAGTGTACATGTTTATTAAATCATTGCATTGTCCACCTTTGAAAACAATCACGTGTTCAACCTAAATACACACACTGTTTATTTGTCTATCATACTTCAGTAAAGCTGGGGAAAAAAATAATCGTACTAAGTGGACAATGGGCACACGAGGATTTATTATACTTTTCTTTGAACTTTTGTGTATGTTGGAATGTTCCTGCTATTGAAAAAAAAGCTTTGAAGAAAAAAGAATTATAGAATCTTAGACTTAAAAGTGTCTACACCAAATCCCACCTTGAGCCCTTATTTTTCAAGGAAGGAAAATAAGGCCATATACAGAGACATATGATCTGTGCCAGCAAGTGTGGCCAAACCTTGGCAAGAAGCCAGCTTTTAACATTTGGTCCGGTGAGTGCTCCAGTGCAGTGGGTAGGCGCCCTCAGCGGGCCAGCGCAGAGCGCTAACCAGGTTTTCAGGGTTAGGTCTCTGTGAGCTAGTTCTTGGACTAGACCTGCCAGGGTCACAGGTTGTACCCTAGTCTGTGACCCTTTTCCTGCTGTGACTCATCAGGGGCAGGGTGGATGGAGCGTGGGCGAAACAATGCAACTCACTGCAGACACCTGCGTCGACACCGCAAAGCGCCTTTCAGGGTACCTCTCTCCCTGTTTGCGGGCGGGCGTGCGTGTGTGCGTCCCTGTAGCAGTGCGGCTCACTCCAGAGACTTATACTTGCTTAAAGACTAGGGTATATTTGAAAAGTAAGTCCGTATTGATTACCTAACAGCGACCAGTTTTGACAGCAGTAGTGACATGAAACTGAATGTTCAGTTATTGGCTGGATTAAAAACATCTATTTCAACAACCATCGTATTGAAATGTGACTGCAAGTGAATAACATGTACAGCAAGTACTTGCTTTTCTACGAAATATTTTAAGATTCAATTTTTATTGTCTTAAGTTACTTTTTCATGTATGACCAAAGAAAGTCTTAAGTTCAATAAAGCAAACATTTGAGCAGAATGTGAATAGCAACTTTGAAAATTGAAAATGGACTCTTGAAGGGTAACCCTGGATTAGGGATTCTCAGAGTTGGGCAAGGGGCCGAGTCCCTGGGAGGTGATTTATTACAATGCCCATTACTGGATGCTGCCCCCTGAGGTGTGGATTCGGTTGATGTGGGGGCAAGACCTGAGAACTTGCATCCCGAACACGTTCCCAGGTACCGTGGATGCTGCCGGTCCGGGGCCACGTGTTCAGAACCGCTGCCATAGGCCTTCACCAGGAAACACCCGTGAGGAATTCCAGTGGAAAGTGCCTGTTGTGTGCCTGGGATTCTGGGAAATGCCTTAAATTCTAGTTTTCCATTGACATCTTGTTATTTATAACTTTATTTTGAGTAAGCTTATGGCTTAGGCTGCCTGTGTGCTATGGAGTTAATACTTGGTAATTAGAGCCTGGGTCCTTTGCTACTTAATGAGGACAGTGCCACCTAGAGGCATTAGCCCACAGGGCCACCACAGGGCCAAAGGAAGGCTGTGGTTTCCAGAGGGGGTGAAAGGGCAATCGTCCTCATCAAGGGTTTATTGAGAACCTACCAGGTTATTCTGTGGAGAGCAGCAGAGGTCTACAAAGAAATAGGATTGCTGCCTTCTATTCACTTCCCACCTGCGTTCCGAGCAGCTCAGAAGTTCTGAGAAGGGCAGGCCGGGGTCCGAGCCTCTCTAGCACCCCCCTTCCCCCAAAACAGTTCTCCTTTCATCTGTTTTACGTATTGGAGGTTATGCGTGCAGGCGCATGCTATGGTGGATGGCTGTGGATAGGCAGGACAGACGCACTATTCATCATCCGAGATTATTATTCTAAAGTAGAGGTTTTCTGACGCGCAAAGTATGGTGTGAAAAATATGTAATCATTGAAAGGACATAAGCTATAACCACACATCAAGTGTTAAAAGTATGTTTTGCTTCATATTAGCACATGTTAAAATTATGAACAGTTGGAAATAATATTCTCATTGCACCACATTATCAGTCATAAATTGAGTATAATTGGGAGAACAGATGTTCACCAATGTCAGAAGGGGGTGATTCCAAAAAAAAGCGTGAAAAGAAAATTTGAGGAATTAGAAGTATAAACTCTTTCTGGCTTTGATTTACGGTACAGTCAGCTTCCTTGATGGCAGATTCATTATCAACTATTTTAAGTCATTTGTTCAAAAAGTATAATGTAAAAGCTGGAAATCATAGTGGTTTAGTTTCAGCTGATAAAACATTATCTAAAAACATTACACAGTCTTTCAACTAGTGATGAATTTGGGTCATGTTTATCCAAAGAAACACAAAACCACCCCCATTCCAGTACCCCAAAAATAACCGAAAGAAAGGGAGAAAACCCGGTAGAGCTTTCTCTCTTGTCAGGACTGTGATTGGCAGAAGAAGAAGGACGTAAAATGGAATGATTAGCTGAGCCCAAGGCTAGGGCAATCAGAGCATCCAGTCTCAGGGCTCACAGTCACCAGAAATAAACAAGGAGGTCTCCAAGTAAGTGGGAAGAGTCTGGAAAACAAGGGCAGAGCAAGGAAAGAAGTTAAAATCAAGCCAGTCGTTAGTCTCAGGGAAGCCGGGAGCACAGGAGGGCTAGGGAGAGTAGCACTGCCCTGTGAAGTCCTGGGAGGCAGACCAGACCATGGCCCCTCCCTCCACGGCCTCTCCCTTCAGGACCCTTCCGTGTCTTCTCACTGCTCATACAGTAGGGTCCAGACTCCTTGGTCATGCTCAGTGTCCTCCTCGATGTAGTCTCCGCCTTCCTTTCTACCTTACTTGTTCCACCTCTCCCTGAAACCACAGGCAGCCATGAACATCACGGCTGTGTCCACAATTACACCTCACACTTTCGTGCCTTTTGCCAGGTCTCTGGCATTCTGTTCTCCTTGCTGAATCCGTCCACCTCTGGCTCACTCCCTCAGCCCCACCCCAATGTGTTCCCCATTGAAAGTCTCAGCCAGATCCCTGGTTTTAGATGAGTGGAAGGTATAATTTGATTACCCTGGTTTTCACCATCTGTTTGGAGAGTAATAATTTAAAAATATTCTATAAGACGTGTGTAGCATTTACAGAGTTTTTTGTTTGTTTTTTAAATAAGGTAGCAGTTTTAAGTAGAGTGCCCGCCCACATCCCCTCACTGTGTGACAGTGTACCTGGAAGGCTAGCAGTCACACCAGTGATGAGATGCGGGGCGCTTACAAAAGATTTCAGGAGCTGGGCACAGCTGAGGCCGAACCATGAGAGAGCACCTGCAGGTCAGCCGGTGAACTCGAGACAGTTGTGAAGGGCAGACCTTGGGACCGGTGCACTGAGTGAGCGTAAAGAACTGGGGACAGTTCTCACCCCTGCTTCACCGGTGTTTGGCGTGAGCTTAGAGTCCCCTGGAGCTTGGGTGTTCCAGTGGGAGGAATGACGAAGTGAGTGGAGGGCTCCCCTGTAACATCCGTGTAAGGTAGCTGGGAACAGCACATCAAAGCACTCAATTTATATTTTTTCTTTTAGTTTTTTTAAACTATAGGGACTTACGAACAATTACATGACAGTTCGAGATTCTGTTATTCACTACTCTTTTGACAGTTAGTACTTTGCCAGAATTACATATTTTTGTTAATTAAATAAGTGAAATAAAGCAATACAGAAAAAGTTCCATATTTTTGTATCCTACCTCCAGTTCCACTATAACAAATTTAGAGTAAATTTCATGTCTCTTTTTATATTTGTAGTTATATGCATGTAATGATGAGTAACATAATACTGCTTTGTGTGCTTTTAAAACTTTACCTGAAGAGTAAACTGTATATTCATCTTGCCCGAAGCGTTCTTTAAGATGTGAAGTGCTGCCAGTCAAAGTTACTACTTACGGCTTTGGAGGAATGACAGTGGCAGGATGGGAGAGTGTACTAGTTGAGAAAATTCTGGTGTGAGACTCGGGGAGCTGCTGTCCAGACTCAGTCCAGCAAAAGGCTGGTGGAGAGCCGGTCTCCGGTCTCACCGGTTCTGGAGCCGTAGAGGACTTGCAAATGTTGCTTGTGTGACGATATATAGCAACACTTACACATTTATATTCAATGGGTAGGCAGACGTACACACACACACACGTGTGTAGTTAAATATATATAAATTTAGGCCATTATGATTACAATCAACTATGTAAAGTTGTCACCAAACAGCCACTGGGGTCCTGCTGACCGCCACCCTCGAGGTAAAATTCTAGAAGCAAAGGTTTGGTGATGAAGGAAAGGAGTCTTTATCCAAAAGCTCTATAGTTTTGAAATAACAGCTTTCCGTATGCATTAGTCACTTACGCCTATCAATTAAGGCTACAATTTTTAACTCTTGAGTTCCCCTGTCATTCCCCCTTTTTAATTATCTCATTTCTATAGGATTAGTTTATAAACTAAAACAACATAAGATACAAAAGCTACACAATTCTGGAAAAATGGCAGACCTCTGCCTCAGAGCCCAGCCCCTCCCAAAGAAGGATACCCAAAGAAGTATAGCCCTGCCACCCCCTGCCAGGCCAGCCCTACGCTGGCTGCCCCCGGAGTTCCTTCCCATCCAAAACACTGTCCTTTGGGAAACGCAGGCAGCTGCAGCGCAATCATCCAGGTGCCCTCCAGGAAGACGAGAGCCAGAGAGCCAGCCTCTGCCCTCCTTTTATTTTGAATCTTCCAGCCCGTAATTCTATGTGCTCCAGAGGCACTCAGCTTCTCAGCCAATCCCACCCTAAACTGTTACACATCTATAGTGATGTGCGAGTATTTATCTTGGGTAACTTGGAGAAGGCACAGGACCTTTTATGATGCCCCAAACCCTGTTCTCTTCTCAAGGAAATGCTCTTACTTCAGTGGAATTATAATTGTGTTTTTACTTTTTGTGTGTGTTCTCTTATTCGACTGAACTCCTTGAAGACAAGGAGAGTATATTCTATTTACGTCTATACTTTCAATATTACCACTGGCCGGTTAGTCACTGTTTTCTGTCAGACTAGCCAATTTGGTTCATGTGAAATGGAAGAAAATAGTAGTTCTCAGACCTACCTGGGTCCTGAAGCTGTAAGGGTGCATAATATTTCTATCCAAAATTGACAGAATTTTAGTAACTGCGTCAACCAATTTGAACAACTACAGGAAAAGTAAACGTGAAATACTGATATTACTTAATTTCTCTATGAACTACTGCTGCGGCCACCAGCCCGCAGTGTCCGCAGCTTTGTGGCTGAGATGAGACAAATTCACAGGCACAACTGAGTCCTGTGGAGGAAAGGGGATGGCACGGCCACTCTGGCAAGTGGAGAGTGCCCTGACCCTTGCCTTGACAGGCTTTTATTGCTTTCCTGGGCACATTACATTGAGGGTGGTCCTCATTTACTATGCCCAGTTCGCTTTAGGTAGTTACTTTTTACAGAAAACAAAGGAGAGAATATTGCTAATTACATCAGAAAGGAAGGATATTTGCAAATGTAAAGGGAAAAGTGGTTGAACTGGTTACACTCATCCTTTGGAGGTTTAGCATAGATTTTAGGAAGTTACTTTAAAGATATGCAGTAAACGTTTGCTGCCTCAATCCAGGGTGAGGGCATTTTAGCAAAAAGCAAGTCTCAAAGTGACTTAGGTACAATGCAGGCCTGATTCCCCACGGGAGAACCTATCCCTGGGCGAGGGTCCTGTGTGCCTGACCTCACTTTCTACTGGCCTCTCCAAGTGGGAGCTGGGCCCACGCCATGCAGGAAGGTCTCCTATAAACTACGTAGGAACAGATTAGATGTACTTTTTGAAGCATACCCCAGAATCAACAAGTGAGCTCTAAAGTAAGTTTCATAGAGACAGGTATAAGAAATTGGGTCAGGTTCTAAAAGGGAATTGTCAGTGTTACATTCAGGACCACATGCTGATAAAGCTACATTAACATCTACCAATTCAGGCAGTTCCCTGCTTAGAAACAGAGTAAGTTCCACATGTACTCAGTTGATTGTAACTTGGAGTACATTTTCCCTACAGAAAGATTGGTATAAATCATTTCCATATTATCATTCTTCTAATTTTGATACAATTAACTGTCATTTTTATTGCATTTTACAGAGAGTAAGCTGATGATTCCTAACTTTTTCAAAGTATATTAAAATAATAATAGGCATTGAAATATAGAGTCAAGTATGTAGACAGTCTTTTAACCTGGAGATTTTGCTAGTAAAATAATGTCCAGATGTCACATTTAAATTTTCTATCATTGATTATTTATTTATAGAAAGTACTTCCCCAATTAATCTCATTCCTTCAGCAAACACTAATAAGTAGTGTGTTCATCTTGGAAATCTGAGCAGTTCTTAGAGATAAAGCCCCATTTATCTCTGAAGTATTCATTTGGGTAATTGTTCGAATTATAGTGTTCATTAAATTTCATCTGAAATTGATTATTTCAGGACCTTATTTCTGGTTACAGTGAAGTTTAAAATGTTTGGTGCACTGAGCGCATTTTCTTTCCCTTTGCTCTATCCATGTTAAGGTTCTTGGTATATATTTGACGGAGGGTTTAAATGACAGGAATTGAAATGATAGAAGCATAACTTTCATTTCTCAGTTTATACCAGGCGTTTTGTATTACATGCTTTGAAAGTTATGCAAATGGCATTCCCAGGAAGCTAGAATTATTATCTCTGTTATATATGAGGAGACTGAAGCAGGGGGAAAGATTTGCCCAAGTCACACAGTGAGGTGCTCAGCTGGGAAACAGACCCAGGTTTATCTTGTTGCCAATGCTTGGGGTCTCTGTGCTGTACCACCCGTCCCAAAGAAAGGGAGACTGGCATTTTTAAATGCTGAGTGCTGTGAAAAATAGTAATGAAGAACTTGGGTTGCAAATGCTGTAGGTGTTGGATTGGGGGGAATCAGAAAACCACATGATCACTTGTGTGTGGAGTAACCAGAGAAGGTACACCGAGAGTAAGGGAGTATAAAGTACTCAAACCTAAAAAATAGTATTAAATAAACATTTGGATTTGTAGTCGTCAGGAGTCCTACCAAAGTCAGATTTCCAGATTCTATTTATATCGCTTCTCGATTTTGCTTTACGTTGAACTTCCTTGTTAAGTGGAGAATGAATTCTAGACTCACCTGGGGAGAAGGCTTAGGGCAGAATATGTCTTACCTGGGAGATCGGTAGTACCAGGGAAAGAGGGAACTGATCCTCATTGATTCAATAGGAAAAAGCCCTCTGATAACTGGTCTGCCAGGCACTGGGGAACAGAGATGAGTAAGACTGAATGGTACAGTAGGAGTAAGTCAGAGCAGTGCAGTCCGATGAGCACGGGGTGTGGCAGAAGCTGAAAGGAAGGCTGGTCGTCCAGGTGAACCAGGAGCACTGAAGGAAATGAAAACCGCAGGTACAGGCAAAACTGAAGATCACTGCTTCCTCGTGGGTTTGGGGCACCTTCTGAACAGTCCACACTGTGGCTTCTTACCGTTTCCGTCAGTACCCTGCAGGAGTCGCGGAGGCAAGAAATCTAGTATTCCAACGATCCAAATTTCAGGAAGCAATTGACTCCCTTGTGATATTTTGAAATATTACAGTCTGTCATTAGGGCCATCTGTATGTTCACAGGGAAAACGTGACGTTTTCTGTATTTATAGAATATCAGAGCTGGCAGCATCCTCAGAGCTTGTCTAGTCGGTTCGTATTTTCACTCAGCGACAGTATTTACTGTGTGCTAGTCACGGAGGACACAGAGGTGAAAAGATGGACCTCGCCTTCAGGGAGCTCACAGCCTGAGGCAGGAAACAGACCATCGCACAAGTGTGGTCAGGGGCGGTAGTGAGAGTGGAGCGCTGCTTCACCACAAAGGAGGCTCGTTTATGTTGCTTGGAGATTAGCTAGGTAAAGTCTTTACTAGTCTTGAAGGATGCAGAGGACAGTTCATTTGCGGAAGGAAGAGGGGACATTTCAGGTCAGGACCGTGCTTGTTAAAAGAAACAGCTTACAACATTTCTACTTAAGTTTTTGGTTCGAGTTCTTCAAAGATTATCTAAAATAATGAAGCACCGTCATGGATTTTGTAGTTGTTTATTAACAATATAAATTAGCCTCACCAGGGTTGTCAGTGTGTGGTCCTAGGACCAGCAACGTCAACATCTCCTGGAAACGCAGAATGCAGATTCTCAGGCTCCCACCCAGCCCCACTGAATCAGGGACTCCGGTGGTGGGGCCCAGCAAGCAGGCTGTAAGAAAGCCCAGAGGGTTCCGATGCATGTTCAAGTTTGAGGACCATTGGCACAAGCTTAGAGTAGTAGTTCATGGAATATTTGAGAGTTTGTGGGCTGTGAGGACAGAGAGACCTGGGTCTCCCCCTCTTACTGAACAAGTATGTGACTGTCGTTCTATCACCCACTGTCTGTGAGCTTCTATAAAATGAAGGTACAAGTACTTCCCTTCCAGGGCTATCGTGAGGATCGCTTGATATAATTTATTGGAAGTAGTGCCTAACACTGTAGCTAGTGCCTGGTAGGCTTTAAACAAATGGTAACTATTATTTTTTATAATATTTTTCCCAGTGAATTTATTACTTTCACATACTGAACAAAAACATGCACATATTTTTGGTTTTAGGTTCAAATGCTCAAGAAATCAAGGACATCTATGGACTCAGTGGTCAAATAGAACACAAGATAGCTTTCCTGAGAACTCACGTGCCCAAGGAAACCAAACTGGTGCTCATCGGCCATTCAATAGGCTGCTACATGTGCCTTCAGATTCTGAAGCGTGCCCCTGAGATCCCAGTAAGTATGCCTGAGGCTGACCGGAGGTGCCTGGTCGTGCACTCACACAGATGCCCCTCACCGTCCTTTGTTCGTGAGTCTCCTGTTTAACTGATAAGCAGAACAGAGAGAGGGTCCTTGGCAGCTGCCTTTAGCCTCTTCTCTGTATGACTGTGGGCCTGTGGAAGTGTATGTTCTGCAGTTTCCCTGATGTCTCAAAAATGATGCTGAAGGAGGCGGGAATTTTCCAACTGAAAGTCTTTTAGTCTCAACTTACCTGGAATTCTTAAGTTACAGGTAAATTGTTGTCCTTTATAAAAGAATATGTGAGGTCAGTCACTAGCTAAGACCTAGATAAGAATCTGTCTTTATTGGGAGAGTATTTTGCAAATATTCATGCTCCCTTTTAAAAGGAAGAAAACTTCTCATCATCATTGATAGGCAAATGGCTGTCTTGTCAGTTCTGTAGCCTGGCAGGCTTTTTGAGATTCTCATTGATTCATTCATTCATTCTTTCTTTCAAAAACACTTATTAGGTGCCACCACACACCAGAGACACCAGAGACAAAAACTTCTGCAAAGTGCCCAGGGAAGGGAGTGAACTGCAGGGGACTCCAAAACAAAACCAAACCTCATACTTTCACTAACATATACCATTGAAATAACCCATTGAATGGATGCGACTCACAACATAAATTATTTCTTCATTCAACAAACATATTAAATATTTGCTGTATGTCAGGCCCTGTGCTGTGTTTCGAGGACATCCCAATGAATAAGACAGCTTCGAGGTCAGGGTCTGACAGCTCTTGGAGGGGCCCGACCAAGCCTTTAGTGTGATAACTGCTCCCTAAGTAGCTGCAGGGTGTGTGGAAGCATGATGTGCCATTGAACCTGGTCATCTGAGGGCAACATAGGAAGTGACTCCTTCATTTTGCATGGCCTTCAATTTCTTCTGCGCCTTCTAACTCTCCTCTTGTACTGTGTTAGTGAGGTGGCCATCTTCATGAGCACTGCGACTTCGTGGTTCTGTTTGCACAGCTGCTGTGAGTCCTGGCTTGAGAGGCACGACACCTAAGTTCAAATACCTGCTGTCATATTTCGTCTGTGTGACTTTGGACAAGTTATTGGGTCTCTCCTTACCTTCATTTCTTCCTGTAAAATGGGGATAATAATATGTTCTTCAGAGGACTTTCTTGAGGAATTATATAAAGAATTAGAAGTGATGCCTAGAAGGTAAAAGTTTCCTATAGGTGTTAGCAACTGTTACTATGGAAACAACAGTGGAATCGTTGCCTCTGTCATTAGGTCAACTACTGTGTCAGTTATCTACCGCTGTATAACAAACCGCCCCAAAACTCAACCTCGTAAACCAATGCACATGTGTTCTCTCCCAGTTTCTGTGTGTCTGGGATCAGGCCACAACTAGTCGGGTCCTTGGCTTCAGGGTCTTTCATAAAACTTTAATCAAAGTGTCTCTTCTGAACATTTGGCTCGAGAAGGGTCTGCTTTCAAGCTCATTCACATGGTTGTTGGCAGGACTCAGGTCCTCGAAGGTAGTTGTACTTCGGGTCTTGGTTCACCACTGGCAGTTGGGTGGAGGCCACCGTCCATTCCCTAACGTGTGGAAATGGACTTTCTGACTTGCTTCAGGAGAGCAAGTGTGGGAGGAGACCCAGAGAAAGAGTCTGCCGGCAATATGGAAGTCACAACTGTGACCCAATTACAGGAACGATAACCCCGTTACTTTCACAGTAGTCTGTTTGTCAGAAGCAAATCGCCAGGCCCAGCCCCCACTAAAGAGGAGCGGCTTGCACTCCCAGGGGTGTCCAGCGCATGGCCTGTGGGCCACATGCTGCCCAGGATGACTATGAATGCGGCCAACCACAAAACTGTGCATTTACTTAGAACCTTTTTTTTGCTCATCAGTTTTCATTAGTGTTTGTGTATTTAATGTGGCCCAAGACAACTCTTCTTGCAGTGTGGCCCCGAGACGCCAACAGGTTGGACACCCCTGCTAGCGCACGAATATTAGAAGATAAGCAAGGTGAGCACCCCCGAGGGCCGTGTCAGAAGCTGCCTGTCCCACCACTCCTACAGTCAGGGGTTCACTTGTGTAGTCTACACCCGAGCATGCAGGCACACACACACAGCGCACTTGCCAGTGTAGGGAGTGATGCAGTCCCGTCAAATAAAATGCAGCAAACTGACATGAAACCTAATTTTGATTATTAGTCATTCCAGGTATTTTAAAAGCTTTAAAAACATGTTTTTAAAAAGAGTACTTGCATATTTGAAATAATAATAGCATTACTGTTTGTGACGGCTTATTTTATGTACCAACTTGACTGGGTAAGGAACACCCAGATAGCTGGTACAACATGACTTCGGAGTTTGTCTGTGAGGATGTCTCCAGAAGAGATTAGCATCTGAGTCAGAAGACTGAGGGGAAAAAGATCTGTCTTCACCATTGCCGTCTGGCATCCACCAATCCTTTGAGGGCCCAAGTTGAACAAAAACGCCAAGGGAGGGTGAATTCTTTCTCACTTCTTGAGCTGGGACATCCACCTTCTCCTGCCTTAAGACCTTGAGTCTCTGGGTTCTCAGGTGCTCAGACTCCAGGACTTACACCAGTGGCACCCCCAGTTCTGAAGCCTTTGGCCTTGGACCAACTCGTACGGCTGGCTTTCCCACTTCTCAGCTGCACGTGGCGTGTTGTGGGG
The DNA here is from genome assembly GCF_022682495.2 of Desmodus rotundus. Lineage (NCBI taxonomy): Eukaryota > Metazoa > Chordata > Mammalia > Chiroptera > Phyllostomidae > Desmodus > Desmodus rotundus. The sequence goes on from NC_071391.1 coordinate 156,959,770, forward strand.
CTTCATGGCCTCTGTAATTGCATGAGCCGATTCCTGTATGAAATCTCCATGTATCTCCTATTGCATCTGTTTCTCTAGAGAACGCTGGTGAGTACAATGTTGTATAAACACAGGGAAGAAAATATTTGTTTCCGTGCCCTTCAGTCTCTCCACTTAATCACAGATCTGTAGTTGGGGTTTTTGTTTGTTTGCCCCACATCCACCCTGCATGTGATGTATCGTTTCTCTAAAGAATCTGTGAAAGCCATTGTTCCCCACATTCGTTTCAGACCCATCTCCCTTTTTTGGCTTGCGTTCACGACGTCTGTTGGAAAAGAAGTACAATGCCTCCTACGGTTAGTGTAGCTTCTTCCGACTTCTTCAGCGTTAGAACTTGCTAATTATTGCTTTACTTTCAGGTGGTCCTGCCCTTGTAGGAATAGTGGTGAAAAGGGAAAAGGAAGATAAAACGTGAGCTTAACCTAGTCTGTTTGTGGACACATAACTCATGCTGTGATTACAGGGCTTTCAGAGAGACACGTGAAACTGTGTTTTCTTTAAAAGGGTGTATTTTAGAAAATAGCGTGTGCAATAAATTGTCCATAAAGGTCACACGGGGAGGAGGGTGAACATCTGTATGATTTTTTTACTATTCAAAAGCTTTATCTGGTTTCAATTAACTACATTGTTGGAGGCCCCCCCACCCCTCTGTAAACACCTGGCCCAGTTGATTTTGGTGGTGAGGTCCCTGCTGAAGTGTCGAAACTTCAGTGTCTTGAGGCGACTCGGAGCCGGCACAGTGCCCGCATGCCTGAAGTTAGCATGACACGCTCCATTTAAGATGCACTTGACAATCAAGTAAGTTTGTGTAAGCCAGAGTGTTGCAATCCCTAATCAGTTTGCCAAAAATAAGTTAGCTGTTATGTTTTATAACATATGAAGTGTGATAATAAGAAACTTGTGTTTCCATCTCCTCCGTTATTTTTACTGGAATATTTGACTCCCATAAGATTTTAAGGACATATGTGTAGTTTAGTAGCTGGTTTATTTGGTTTTGTTTTGATTCAATTCTTTACCATACTTTTGTAGCTAATTATAGGAAACTTTGGTCTTAAAATCATTGTAAGAGACGTATTGCATATTTTAAATATATTGCCTGACCTGTATTTTGATACACTTAAAAATTGGCGCTTTTCAAAATCTGGTATTAAAATATTTTTTAAGCAAATTTGGTACATAGAATTGTAGAAATTCTTAATAAGTTTTGACAGCAAAGTCCAGAATAAAAAACTTAAAAAGAGACTGAGAAAACAGCTAATTAGATGTTTGTTAAATATTAGCTGCCGTGACTTATAATAAACACAGTTTCAGACTCATGGGCACTTAGACCTGAGATGGGCTTCAGAGGCGGTCCAGCCCCGTTTTTCATCTCACGGAGGGCACTGCAGGAGAGGTGCCCTGCCAGGATTCCGCCTGGGCTCTGTCGGACTCCAGGGCTGGGGCAGAGTTATATTGGCTGTGGGTATATGGAGATATTTGGTGGCTCCTTCAACCTCTGGATATAGCAGAGCCTACACATGTTCCTGCAGTAGCCTCGTGTGACTCGTTTTGTCTCAGCTCAAGGGTTAAGAGACCCCAATTTGGGGTGGGGCAGAGCCGGGGGTAACGTGGGAACAGACCAGTAGTAGTCCTAGCCCTCTATCTAGAATCTTCTTTCTCTCAACACCAGTCCTGCGTATGTTCAAAATGCACCATCCGATTTTGCCAGTAGATTGTCTGCACAAAGCCATGGTTGGGGGTCGAAAGCCCTTGATTCTTACCTGGGCTCTGCCCTGAGACATGAGATGAACTTCCAGTAGTTTCACCTTTATTTTCCTCTAAGAATTTACATAATATTTAATGGTAATACCTCCTCTCCTTCCAGGGCTATCAGATCCTTCGAAACTTCATTTTTTGTATTGTTTGGCCTTCCTTTGGGGAAAATGCACAATAACTAGAGCTTCCTTTGTCTGTCTGGTTGGCAGAAATATCTTCTCTCTAATGAAATTTCCAGATTACTTACACTCACTCCCTTAAGCACCAGGCTATTTTATCCAGTGGGATAGAGATTTGTCTAAAATATTATTTACTGATGAGCCTTCTTCAACAATGCATATTAGTTATGGCAGAATCAGTGACCCAAGGACCTCACTTTGGTAGTGTTACACTACAGTAAAGTACAACTAAAGGGATTCTGCCTCTGTCCTGAAATGTCTTAGCTAATAGTGCTTTTTTTAAAAAAATACTTCTAGTGTCTGTTTGTAGTTTTTCTACCTCCTCCCTTAGTATTAGGTGCCACTTCTGTTTCCTACTTATAGTTTGTGGCTACTAATTTGCTGTGGGTAAAGAAAACGGGTAAGTATGTTGGAATCTTGTCTCAAGAATGAACAAGTCTTAAATGAAGACGTAAGAGGAAACCTGAGTACCTCTTTGACCTAAGAGGCAAAATTGAGTACGTGGATCTGTCACTGTTCAGAGCCCAGAACTTTAGAAACTCGAGGGACACCCCAAGTGCAGTGAGAAGCTTGGACAACTTTCCCGGAGGGTCAGAACAGCATGTTAGATGGTGTGTTGATTCAGGAGCACCTCTCATCTACGTTAGGGGAAAACGTCAGTTCCACTGTTCTGCGGACAGCGTGGTCAGTGAGACTGCGGTGGGCTTTCGCGGTTGAGGGACCTTCGCGTCTACAGTTAGGCGTGCTTGTGCGAACATCCCGGTGGCAGGCAGCATTGCTACCTTGTGTCCAACTCTCAGGTAATCTGGAGCGGGGCGGGAATAGCTGTCGTCAGAGCCCTGTCCCCACACTAAGTGTGCGAAACGCAAGGCAAATGAGGCAGTGCTGTAGGCTCTGAGTGTTTTGAAGAGCGAGGTGGCTCCTACCTACCTGGGAGTGTCAGAAAAGGCCTGATGAAAGAGCTGGTACTTGAACGGGAGGAGGGTGAGTCCGAGTAGAAGGGGAGAGTTGGGGGTTGGGTGATGGGGGCCGCCATGAGTTGTGAGCAGTGGTTTTACCGCTGGGCACGTGAAGAGAGCGGTGAGCGGTCCGACTTGCACGCAGTGTAGTGTGCGTGAGCAGGGCGGGGGGGGGGGGGGGGGGGGGGGCTGAGAACCTAGGCCGTGGGCTCGGGACTTTGGACTCCTATTTTCCTGACACCAAGAAGCCACTGAAGGGCCTGGGGTGTTAACGGTCCTACATCGGGTAAAGCAACCTGTACTGAAAAGAAATGGGGAGAGAGTGTAGGATACAAAGTGAGCAACCAAGTGATGGGTGAGTTTACTAGTCCAGATAAGAAATAATGAAGCCAGGATATGGGGTTGCCAAGGGCAGTTATTGAAAGACAAAAGAAACAGGTCACAGATGCGTGTGAGGGGCATGACTTTATTTGGCGGAAAGGAGGCTGGAGACAAGGAAAAGCAGAAGGTGTCATAATTTTCCAGACTGTGGGCTGCAGTCGTTAGTGGCCCCTGAAATCGCCTCAGGGCGCTGCAGCCAGGGGTCCGGTCCCACAGGCAAGGCCGCACTACCGCCGCCCCGTGCCCCGACACAAGTCTCCGGAGGGCAGGCTGCCTGCTGTCACTCTCCCCGGGCTCTCTTACTCCAGGATCCAGACTGTCGAAGTAACTGCTCTCTAGAGTGTTCCGATCTCATGGCAGGGGACAGGAGAAATAGTGAACCACATACTGTATTTTAAAACCTCTGCTTGGAGGGGGCTGTCACTCCTCACACTGCATTGGATGAGCAACTTACATGACCAGGTCTGCCAACAGTGAGGCTGCAAAGTATAATCCTCTACTGAGAGGGAACGGCGAAACAGTGTCTGGGCAGGGGGTGGGGAATATATATATATATAAAGTAGAGTAAACAAGGATAGAAAATACTGCAGTGTTGGATTCTATTAAAGGCAAGTATCGTGAAACTTTTGTTTCACTTTTTATGAGTGTGTGTGTTGATGTCCTAGATTACAATGTAGAAGGTATATCTTTCTGTGGGTCAAGGTAAAAAAAAAATCAAATAGACTAAAATATATCACAGAAGCTAAGTGGAGAGAAGGAAAATGTCAAGAAAGTTATGGATATGCGGTAAAGATGGCCACCGATTCTTTGCCATTCCTCTTAAGAGGTGAAGTCTCTTTTCCTTCCACTTTCAACTTGGGCTGGACATGTGACTAGGTTTCACCAATGGGGTACAGTAGAAGTGATGTTCTGGCACTTCTGAGCCCTGGCCTTAAGGGTACTAAGGGTACTGGGAGCTTCTGTGTCCTCCCTCTTGGAAGCCAGCTGCCACGTAAAAAGTCCACTGGATGATGATGCACCAGGTGTGCGGGAAACCTTGGACTGTAGGGCTTATCCCGTCTGCTGCTAAACACATCCAAGGGAGTGACCCATTGGAGCAGGAGTCCAGCAGAGCCCTGTCCGACCTCTAGACCACGCAAAATCAGAAAGAGTGATCGCTGTGGTTTTAGACGGGGGGTGGGGGTGGGGGAGGATGCCATGTTATGTAGCAGGAGGTGAGGGTTGCAGAGGGAGTGTAACAAAGGCTAAAGACAAAGGGAACTTAAGGCTCCAGGTATTAGTAGTCAGAAGAGAACATTTTTAGTGAAATAGTGAGAGGAGGGTGCAGGTGAGAAGTGGGTAGTTATCCAGGAATTGGCCAGCGAAGGGGAGAAGACAGCACGATGGCTTAGGGAAGAAGCCGGGGAAGAGAATGTCTTTGTCCTGTAAGCGGGAGATAGTGTAACATGTGCCGAGGCAGCAGTCCGTGCAGACAGAGACGTCGGAACATTCGTTGGCATGGGTGTCCTTCTGTTTGTTTTTTAGGCACACTTGAAAACTAGGAAAATTGAAGTTTTCTTAATCTTTGCATCTTGCAAACATGTTTTTGAGCCTCATCTTTGTTCCTTATTTAAACCTAGAAACCTCAGTTTCTGAAATTGCTGTACTGTCTTTTCTAACAATTACACCCAACATTTGTTTGAGGTTTACAAAACATGTTCACATGTAACAAGGTCATTTAACAACCTGATTTTTCCCTTTGTACAGAGAAGGACAGAAATTGAACTCAGAAGACAGTGCTCAGAATCCTAGAATCGAGCCGGGGCAGACAGGAAAGTAGAGTGTGAAGGGAACTGGAGTGTTCTGCACGACAGTGCGTAGCAGTTCCACGCTGCGTCCACGTGACCCATTAGTGACCCCTGGTGTGTGAAAACCACGGGGTCAGGCAGTCAGCACCTCAGTACAAACTCTGGTTCGTGAAAGACCCTCCATTTCAGGAAGCGATACATCCCCTGCTGCGAGGAAAGTTCGCATTGAGGATGATAAAATGCTCTTCAATCACTTGTGAACTTATTTAAATATATAGTCATGTTTATGATTGTGCACACACGTTATCTTTTCTGAACTACTCAGAAGACTGACTACCTTGCTGAAAACCAGACACATGGAAAGTTTCAACTTTTCAACTTCAGCCATTTTTAGTTATCTGCATGTTTTTTTTAAATCCTGAAATTGCTTTCAAAGTGGAAAAATTGTGTGGGCTTTTTTCATCTTTTCATAACTCCGAAAACGATTTAATATATTTTTCTCAAAGTTTGCAAAAAAAAAAATTACCTTTGGGCTGAAACCAAGCATGGAAAATTTCACCACAAAGGGCTAATTTTTTTGGAAAGCTTCAAGAAAGTGAAAACAGGGGTTTATAATAGAACATTCTTCATGCATGTTAATACTTAGTACTTTATCTAATGCATTTCATCTGAGAATTTCTGAACACTCTTCAGATTTAAATATTGAACCATTTTAGTATTTTCTTGTCCATGACACTGTCAGATATGGAAAATTCCCCTCATCCTCTCCAAGGTCCAGTATCTTGGGAGCTTGTGAGATGTGTTTAAAGGGACAGGTAGGGCCAGAGAAGTGAGGCGGCTGCTGGCCAGAGAAAAGCTTGCACTTACTGCCTGGACACATTCTACCCACAGCTCTTCCTGGCCCAGGAGTGGTTGTGAGTGGACCGTAGTATACTCTGCACTCAGCAGCTCTAAGCCAGTAGTTCCCAAAGCAGCATCCGCTTCACTTGGGAACGTTTTACGAATACAAGTTACTGGGCCCACTCAGACCTATTGCATCCAAACCTTTAGAGCTGGGAACACCAGCCAGGGCTTTAACAAGTGCAGTGGGGATTCTGGTGGATGCTCGAGTTTGAGACCCACCAGCCCAGGCTTTCCAAGAGCTTGCAACCCAGGATGTGTTGCGATCGACAGACAATTAAATCCACCCTCTATCTTTCCGTAACCTGTCAGTTCTGCCTCCTGTCATCCCTTGGAATGCCAATCAGGTTCTCTAAAGGAAAGGTTTTTTCCCATATTTCAGGTATTCTAGCTCTTCCCACCTGTGACCTGATCCCCAAGCACAGCAACCCCTCGAGCGAAGGTGTCGACAGTGCCGCCTGTTCAGGGAAATGGAACTATCAAGTTGTGTTTTCTCGTTTGTTTGAGTCACCAGGGTCAAACCACGATGGGACTGCGTGTTTCATTTCATCTCTTTGCAATCTTAAGTTCCAGGATTTAAGTGGCAAGGGAGCAGAGGCCCGTCAGTGGACACTGACGGAAGCCCTGAGCTTTTACGGGCAAGTTCGCAATCAGGTTTTGCAGTGGCCGCCTGCAGTCCAGCGCGCTCTGAGTCTTCCGGCACTGAAGGAGTCGTGCATGTGGCATGTTACAGACTTTGAGGACTTTCCTGTCGTGATGGAAGTCAGCGGTCTGTGGTGTGCAGGCCTTTAGCCCATCACTGCTGCCCCGGCCTGTTGTGAGGATGGGGACTTCGGCCTGGCCCGGGCCAGGTGTTAAAGCAGTCTGAAGAGTCGCAGCCCATCTTGGGGAAGCATCAATACACCTGTCTAAGCTAATACAGACAGAAAGAGAAAAGGGACCCTTTTTTTAATTGACCATTTAAAAATTTTATTATAAAAGATTTCAAACAGAAAAGTAAAAATTGTTGTATAGTGAATCTTCAGATGGCCATTATTTAGAGTAATATAGCTACTAATATTTTGTCATCATTACCTCATTTTTCTTTCTTAAATACTTTCAGATAAAGTATGGCCCTCGTAACGTCTCACCTTGAAACACTCCCTGGTGTGCCTTTCACAGAGTGCCTTCCTTGTGACTGTAACATCGTCACCACGCCCGGCAGAATTAACGTTCAGTCTTTGACGTTACTTAATACAGTCCATACTGGGTTTTCTTTGTCTACAAAGTGCATTTTTACGGTGGTTTGCAAGATCTTCCTTTAAATTAAAGGTTTTTCTCCAATTATAAAAGGTGATATATTTGTAAATTTCAGGAAAGTAGAAAAGAAAGTAAAAGTAAATATGCCTTTGAAGATTGGTACAGTATCAAGAGAAACTGAATATCCTGAATATACCACAAATTGCTTTTAAAACTCAGTAAATACCTTCTTAAAACCGAATGCGGAATTGCATAAAGAAAGGGCACTTGTTGCGGGAAGAGCTGGTGCACGAGTTTGCGGTTCTGTACAGGCCGTTTGAGAAGCTGGTCCCTGCGTCCCCGTGCTTAGACCAGAGAAGGTGATGCGGTGCCTCTCTCAGTTTTGTTTTTACTGTTAAAAACGAAAATCTAGCTGCATTTGCACTGCTGTTTATTAAGGTGTAAAAATTTATTTAAGATACCTAATTCTCTTGCAGATATTTAAAGTAATTGAAGATTAAATTCTTGGCTGAGTTTTTTAACTGTGATTATTACTTATCATATTACTATAGTTATAATTTATGGATCTTAGTTAATCTTTTCCGCAACGCTGAGGGGCTTTTACTTTTCCCGTGTCACACATCAGGACCCTGCAGCGTGGGGCGAAAGCAGCTTGCTCAAGGCTAGATGGCTCATTAGGCGTCGGCTGGGGTTTGAACCCATGTGTGTTTGACTCCAAAGTCCATGTTCTTAGCCACACGGCTAAGACAGTAACTTCTTATAACAGCTTCTTTGATAAAGGTGCAGGGAACACGAACAGATAATTCCTTGAAGAGCTAGCAAATAAATCTCTCAAAGACCACGTAGGGAGCACACCGAGTGACACAGCCACGAGTGAGCACACGCAGTGGGCAGTGCCTGGTGCGCGTTTACTGAGCAGAGCCGCACTCCTGACGTCTGAAGAGTGTCCCGCAGCAGCTGTGAGAGTGCGCTCTGCCGCCGCGCTCAAAAGTTCCGTGCTGCTGCAGAGAGTCTGAACCCGCAAACCCCGGGGCTGCGCAGTGGCGGTCGCTGGGGTGGAGGTAGGGTGTGCTGGAGGGGGGGCTCTACACTGTGCCTCCCTTTTCACAGTGGTCACTTGTTATCAGGAAAAATAACTCCTGTAAAAAGTGCTCATGCCCTTTGAACTTACTAACCCTTTTCTTTGATATCTATCTTAAGAAAATCTCAAAGATAGAAAACACTCAGGTACAAAAATATTGTTCATTGTGACAAAAAATTGAAAATACCCTAATGTCTGGCTCTAAAGGGAAGGCTAGGTAGAACATGGAATGTGAAGTATTAAAATTATATTTTCAAAAGACAATACATAAAAGTTAATTACAAAATATTAATCAAGATATAAGGATATATAGAGAATATATATCAAAAGAAAACATACATTAAAAAGTTTGAAAATAAAATTACCAAAATGAGTACAGTAGCTGTGTTTGGGTGGTGAGTTTTGGGGTGGTTTTTCCTATTTATTTTCTATTTTTAAAATTTCCTTTAACGGCATATATTTCTTCACTATTATAATCATTTAATGATTATGCATTTTCTTTATTTTAAGAAAGCAGTTTGACTGTGTGACTTCAGAGCAGAACATTGGTCCAGGAGAGAGAAAGATTCTGATAATCGCATACACAGCCATAGAGAATAAATACGAGGGGAATCTCGCGGTCTCTCTGCAGGAGACCCACCCGTAAGGCCAGCAGTGACGCCCAGCTGGTAGCTGCGTTTTTGGCAGTAGCAGCTGTCCTAGCCTCTTCCCGTCTTACCTACTCTTCCTGTTCTACTCGATTTAAATTGTGATTTCTTTTTAGTTAACATGCCCCCCCAAAAAATAATGTGTGGTGTTGATGGGCGTGCCTTTTGATGGCCTACCTCATGATCGTTACTAGAATGTGATAACAAAATCAGAGGTTGGGTTCAGCATCATCTTTGAGCCTACCACTGGACTGAAGCAAGCCTTAAAACGTACAGGCATGTTTACTTCCCATCAGACAGGCAGTTCATAGTGGCAAGGACTTGAAAAGGTTCTGAGGTATGAGTAGGTGGCCCACGCTAAGGAAGAGGTGTCCTTTTTTTAAAATACCCTTGCAGTTGGATGGATACAGGTCTGAAAAACATAGCTTGGACCTTGCTGCATTTGGGCCATGTTTTGCTAATGAACTGGGTGTTCACAGAAGAGGAATTCCTGGAGCCTCAGGGGACAGAGCATGGCAGAGAAGAGATACAAAAGAGGAGAAACAGTGTAACAAAATTCTTTGGGGGGACTTTTTTGGTGGCTACTCTTTATTCCAGGGAGAAGATTCTCTCTGAGTCTATCAGTCTGTAGAAAAGAAAATTGCAAATGTGATCTGTAAGGAAGGAAAAGCCCCTAATATGGTTACCCAGCATGCTTGACGCCGCCTGCCCTCCCTTGCTTGGGTGGAAAATCTGTGAACAGTATGCAGTGTAAGCCACAAAAAAATTCCCTGAAGTGGAAAAAGCCTCGCGGGCACTAAATGAAAGATGCTTCACAAGAATAAAATGTGGTTGCTTTGAGATCATGCATTCCAAGCCAGTTGAGACTGATTGTATTTGGTTGGGGAAAAGCCAGATTATCAGGTGTCAGAGAGGCATATTGATGAGTGGATAAAGACTGAGGCCAGCACCATTTCTGGCAACCTGTCCCTAGGAAACCAGACAGGAAATCATTTCCCAGTGTCAGTCCTGCAGATAGCAGAGGGAGAGCACATTATTGAAGTCTGTTGACAAGTTCAGAAGCTTCATCTCACCCATGTCAGCTATCTCCTCACCAGTGCATTTATGGGATCTTCTGTAATAAGCCAAATGGAGTGTAAGCGATGAGCCTTTTCCTCTTTCATAACCTGCCACCCCCAGGAAAATGCTAGGAGCTTCTTGTGCTCTAGTGCAGAGGGGAAAGGCTCTGAGGGCTTCACTAATGTTATGTGAATGCTTATTTCCCAAAAACTTGGGGACAGATTCCTGTGATCTGGGTCCCAGGGGAATTCTCAGTGTCCCCTGAGGGAGACAGCCTCACCTTCTCTCCTTCAGTCATAGGCCCTGTGCCTGCCCTGGACATGCCTCGCGCCGCCTCCTACCTATTCTGTTTCTCGTTGCCCACTTTCGTTCTGCCTTTTCCTGCCACCGCCTGCCAGATGCCTGTCTGTCTTTCAAAGTCAGCCATCCCCAGTGCAAACTCCACTCTTTCCCGATTCTTCCCGTTTTTACCGCCTGCCAGATGCCTGTCTGTCTTCCAAAGTCAGCCATCCCCAGTGCAAACTCCGCTCTTTCCCGATTCTTCCCGTTTTTACCACCCTTCCTTTGTAACCCATGTTCTCATAGTTCTTCTATATTCCACCTTTTATTACAGGCATTGCATATTTATTTGATCCTATTAGATTTTTGAGGTTGTCTTTTTTAAATTGAGGTATAATTTACTCACAATAGCTCTTTTTTTCTCTCCCTGCTTCAATCTAGATATTTTCTTTTGACCTGTTATTCAGTTTATTCATCCTCACTTGAGCTGTGAACTGATTTTAAACCCATCTGTTGCATTCTCAATTCCAGTTATTCCATTTTTTTGCTTACAGAATTTCCATTCTCTTGTTTTTATAGTGACCAGTGTAGAATTCCTGAAATTCTACATCTTGTCACTTAATTTGATTATATTAATCAACAGTTATTTTAACGTTTATGTCTGACTTTATTCTCCTTTCTGCTACCAATATTTTTTAAATTACTTTTATTCTTAAAATATAAAAAAATCAGAGATGATATATCTGAAATAAAAATAAAGATTGTATCTGAAAATTCCGGTAGCTGAGTCTCAGGTAGTTGCATTTCTTTTCTGCTTTTTCCTTCTTTGTTTTTGATCCTGTTGCTTTGTCCCTTGGGAGCTTTTCGTATTCGTCAGGGTTCCCCAGAGAAACAGAGCCTGTAGGATGTGTGTGCACGCACAGAAAGAAAGTACCGGTGAGGAAGTGGCTAACACACTTAAACAAGCTGTCAAGTGCCGAGCTCTGTAGTCAATAAACTGGAGACTCAGGGGAGCTAACGATGTAACTGCTAGTCGCAAAGCAGGCGGGCTCGAGACCCGGGAAGAGCTGATATTTCGGTTTGAGTCCAAAGGCAGGAAAAAAACAGCGTTTCAGATCAGAGGCAGTCAGCAGAGGGAATTCTCTCTTATTTGGCCTGTTTTATCTAGAACTTCAACGGATTGGATGAGGCCCACTAGCACTCTGCTCGGTCTCACAATTCAAGCATCCTCCCTGACACACTCAGAATAGTATGTGACCAAATATCTGACCACCCCGTGGCCTGTCAAATTGGCACAGAAAATTAGCCATCACAGCTTGGTGGGGTTTTTGTTTTAACTGAACACCTATCATTATATATGAAAAATTGTTAAGACAATACAAGGCTTCTGTTTTCCTCCAGGAAGGATTTACTTTTGCCTAGCACTTACAGTAAGGTCCAGTGACTTTAGTGCCATCAGGAGCTGGCTCAATCAGACCTACCTGCGTGAGAGCTGGTCTCTTTCCAGTTCATCACTTTCTAGAGTGTAGCCTTTAGTAGGTTCCACTGGGAGCTTAGGACGCTTTCATTTAATGGGCAGCAAACGCCAAAGTTTTGACACTTCAGCCAAAGAAAAGTTCTAGAAACTCTGTCCGGCCTCTTGCTCTTCTAGCTGCTGCTTGAAAATTGGTAAATGCCGAAGAGAAGCTATTTCAGCACACCTGAGTGTTATTTTTCTCTAGAAATTTGGCCCTTCATCACCTCTGCCTTTGATGCTTTCAAAGGCACTTTTAAAAACTACTTTTTCCAGCTTTTCTAATTGTTCTTGGCAGAAAGATTGCTCTGCGGTACGCTAGTCCACCGTCCCCACCCCCGCCTCCACCGCTCCCCGCTGTTGCTGCCTCACTGCAGGTTCTCCCGGCTTGGCCATGGGAAGCCTGCCCTTTCGAGTGCTATTCTTTGTGACCCGCTTTTTTCTCTGGGCAGTTTTAGAATCTTTATTCCCACTATTGTATTTAACAATGATATTTTTTGGACTCTTTATCCTTTTTAATCTGGAAACTGGCATTCTAACATACTGAAAACTTCTCTTGCACTTTTTCCTCTTTGTTTTCTGATTCTTCATGTGTCAAACCTCCAGAAATGATTCTCTTGATTTGTTTTAGTTTCTGTTGTTCACCTGTGTTTGGGTTTTTTTTTTTTAGTTGAATACGATGAACAGTATGGGTTTTTTCCCCAACTGTGTCTTGAAATTCATCTAATTGAACTTGGGATTTTAGCCTTCATGCAAGTAATTCCTGAGATAATTTCTTATTCTCTGTTCCCTTTTTGTGGTGTACTTTCTATGAGTTCATGGCTCACTCTCTCCAAGGACAGGAAATTTTTGGAGTTTTGTTGCACTCCTGCGTTGTCTCTAACCCTCAGAATCCCTGTTTTCTGCTTAGTTTACATTGATCTGACTTCTCTGAAGCTTTCCTCAAATGTCCGACGTTCCTTTGTTATCTGTCCATATTTAAGAAAGAAGCACCAAAAGTCCTAGGAGGTTTTGTGTGGGAGTGAGCCCGGTCAGCTAGTCGGCTTCACTGCAGGATGATCGGACGTCCTGGCATTTTTTTTGGCTGGGTGGCAGGGAGGCTTGCTCCCCAGTGTCATATCTGTATGTTTTTCTCTAGAGCCATTTGTCTCTCTCAAAAAAAAAATCTTCCGACCGCCTGCCTGAGGGCAGCACCATCAAGGCGAGCGGGCATGAGAGACCGGTCTTGCACGGCAGGTTGGCGTTCAGCATTTGTACTTTCATGTAGCCCCTTTACCCTGCCTTCCTCTGTGCCCCATGTGCTCAGGTCCGAAAACTCTCCATTGTTGTACAGAATAACCCTGAGTCCTGAGCTGGGGCTGGGAGGAAGAGTCGCTTGGGGGTATTGGGTGAGGCACTTACCCTGGGGGACTCGCTGCCCCTCAGCCAAACTTTCCTTCATTCCATCTGCCACATGCCATGCAGTCACTGAGCACCTGTTACGGACTTAAAGGCACAAAAGAAGGTCTGCCCTCACCAAGTTCAGTCTGCTAAGGGGAGATGGTAATAAACCTAAAACTGTGCGTAAATCAGTACATTCAAAGGTAGAAATGGAGTGGAAGCAAGATGAAGGGGATGGGAAGTTCCATGGCTGGGGTAGGAGGCAGTGGTGGACTGTACTGTAATTTATCTAACATTTAACTTCAAACTTACGGAAGAGTTGCAAGAATAAGAATAGTGCATAGAACACCTATACACTTAAGCCAGGTTTACTATTATTATTATTATTTAACCTCATTTTCTCTACCTCTCCCCTACTCCCACAAGGGGGGTAGGGAGAGCAACTGTGTATACAGTTGGCCCTCATCTGTGGGTTCCACATCCATGGATTCAACCAACAATGGATCAAAAATATGCGGAAAAAAATATTCCAGAGAGTTGATCCCTAAACAATACAGTATAACAACTATGTATTTGGCATTTACACTGTATTAAGCATAAGTAATGTAAAGATGATTTAAACTGTGGGAGGATGTACTCTGCTTGAGTCCATACCTCACCTTAGTTACTTCGTAGCTAAATCTACTCTCGAAGTTAAATCTTTCTCATCTATGGAATGAGGAAACTTACTTGGCATGGTTGTTACGTGTATTGAATGAGAAATGCGTGTAAAGTGTATCAGTGTAGTTCCGAGAAGATAGTAAGCTATCACTACTGTCATTCCAAGCACATCCCTACTCTGCGGCATTTTCCTGTCTTGCTGATGGGTGAAATTGTTAAAGCAGAATATAAGATCTCAAAAAGCAAGCTGTTGACCATTAAAATAGAATTGTATTTGCAATTGATGGGCTGCATACATATGATTAAATAAGCTGAATAGTCTTATCCTAACAAGAAAAAAATGTGGCCTTATTGGAGAAAAGAAAAACTAAACTAGGATTACTTCTAGGTCTGTCCTTTGACCAATAGCAACTATATCTTTGAAAGCTGTCTGGTTTACATTGCATATTCTCTAACAGGCCTTAACAGTGTTAGCAGTCATATAAAAGGAAAAACTGTGCGCTACGTTTTCTTGGTTTCAACTTGTGCAGTGGGGAGGCACGCAGCTGTCACTACAGCAGGTGGGCCAGCTAATCGAGATGTTGAAGCACTATTTATCATGTCCTCATAATATAGGCTTCGTTGCTGCACCCCAGAAAAATGGATGCATATGTAATAAATTATCTGACGAGTAAAGTTTATCTATGAACTTTTAGACTTTACTCTTTGGGTTTTTTTTTTTAATGCCTATTTAATAAAACAGGTTGCACATAAATCACACCTGAACATCACACTCTTTACCTTGTGGCTATTCTTTAAATTGTTTCTTAACTTCCTTTCTAAAAACTGATTAATAATAATAATAAGTTCAGGAAAAAATAAACATCAAAGTGCTGTCTCTAGTCCCCAAGAAGGTGCCCTCTATCAAAAGCCCCTGTGTGTGTATTTACTTTCCTGTGCTATTCACGAAGACATGGTTGTGCTTCATTATCAGAAGTAGGCCCTGGTAGATTTCAGATGAGAATGTGAAATATAAGAAAATGTTTCCTTAGAGAAGAATGAATTGGCCAGCCTAGCAGTTCTTTTTTTAATGAGACAGTAACATAAGAAAATGTTTTGTCATGTACACAGATTTGGAAACCTTCTCAGTGCAGCTGTGTTATAAAATTGGGTATATACTTCCTTGACCTCGGTGATTTTTTTGGCCAATAGGTTGCTATATGAAGAAAAGAAAATTTTATTACTATGACTTACCCTATTGAATTTGGACTATAAATTTCACTGAAATTATTATTGTGAGATCTAGGAAAAGGATAAGTTTCACCCAACAGGCAGTAACTGTTGTTCTCCAAAGACAAAAGAGGAAGGCCAGTCTCATCGACTAAATATTAGTTGTGATAAACAGTATTTGGTCTACTTATGTTTCCGAGAAGCAGTGATGCATTCAGAGTACATATTAGAACTTCCTCGTTTCCTCGGCGCATTCCCAGGGTTTCAGAGCGCACTCTCATTCTCCATTTGTTGTTGATATGGATCGACCAGACGTAGCCCTGAAGTTGCTCATGTATTTTTGGAGTTCCCCTTGCATGCAGTGTGGTTTCACATGGGTCACAGTAATGGATCATTTATACAAAGTAATGGATTGCTTCCTCGTTCTGCCAGCTGATTTGATCAGTCCGAAGTTCCTTATTTACTGTGGGTCACATAACTAATATGGAATCGGTATGGTACATTTATTAGTACGACAGTAACTGTATTAACCATTTGTGTTCTCTAAATCATTGAGGATATTTTAATAAATACCAGAAAGCCTTATTTTGAAGTGAATAAACTTGAAACTAAATTGAGCAATGACTAAATTACCAGACTTTTTGGAAAACAGATCATTTTCCTTAGTTCATTTTTCTGGTTAACTGTGGATTGACCATAGTAGGGTTGGGGGTGGGAAGCAAAACATTTATTTCTAACTTTCTTATTTAAAATACTTGTAAGGTGTTTTAGCATATTTTTCTGCTTTCATAAACAGAGTACAACAGTTTAGTTTTATTTTCCTAATGAATTTGTAGCACAAGAGCCCTCGTCTGAATAATTTCTCTTATCATCTGCAGTGCTGTTATAAACACAGAAGGTTTATGGGATTAGGATTAAATGTACTGACCTCGTATTATTCCCTGGAATTATTTTTTAACCAAATTCTTGATAGTAGTTGGTTGGTTATTTCCTAATATGGTTAAAAGTGGCTTGGAGGAACAAATAAGATTGGAAGATGCTTAGTTAAATTCCAGTTAGTGTAGATTGCATTGTTCAGTGACATCTAATTTTCCAGGTATCACTTATAGGATATGGTTTAGGAAGATGAAAATAAGCAAAATACCTTTGCACTTTCAGAATAAAAAGGCCTAAAGAACATATGAGCCCCAAGGGTTAGGATGTCTCATTTCAAGCTTGTTAACTCCCTCTTATCCACAATCCCACTAGCTGGTTAGAAGGGGAAATAGGATTTGGACATCTGCGTTGTCAGCACACGCACATCTAACGTTTCGTTGTAGTGCGGTATTCCCTTGCAGGGATGCCTGGTAACGTAGGTAATGACTCCTAATCGTGGACTCTCATCTCAGCTTGCTGGTCCAAATAATTGTTTTCTAGCTTTCTCAGCTGCATTTATTGAACAAGTCTTTTTTTTTCCGATGATACCTTATCATAAATTTAATTCCTGTACATATTCAGGTCTGTAGTTTCTAGACTTATTTTTGTTCCATTGAGCTATGTGATCCTTTTCTCAGTTTTAACTGTTGTAGCTTCTGATATGTGTAATATTTAGTAGAGCTAATCCCCCTCCTTCTTCTTTTTCAGAATTCCTAGGTTATTAGTACATTTCATTTTCCAGATTAACATTAATATAATTGGTTAAATTCCAAAATAGGTGTCGTCTTTGAGTAATTTAATTGGGATCGAATGAATTGAATTGATAAATTAATTTAAGGGGCGACTTTATATCTCTTTTGCAATAGAAGAATAAACAAATGCTACTTTGGGTTTTAAAGTTTTTGTTTAGGTAAGTGCTCTATATTACTTCTAATGTTTGTATTTAGCTTTTATTTTTACACATGAATTTTTAAAACATGAGCCATAAACACTGGTAATTTTGCTTTCCCTATTTATGAGTCATTTTTCTACCTTGTCTACTTCCACTGGGGTGGTAGCTCTGGGACAGCAGCGACACAGCAGCCGGGGGACCTTATTAAAATGGCAGCCCGGCGCCTCACTCCTGTTATCACACCCCTGAAAGGGTGCGCGGCCACTAGGACCAAAGCCAGTCCTGCTAGGCCCTCCGTACCCCTGCTGCCACTGTGGCGCTGCTGTCCACACCCTGGGAAGGACAGCAGTGCTGTCCCCTGCGTTTATGCAAACACCCCAGGGAGGTTCTGTCGATGGCCTTCGTGCTTGCTTCTCCCTCTCCCAGAAAAGCCCTTTTCCAGGAGTCTCCCGGCTCACCCCATGCTGCCTTCGCACAGCCCTTCACGGAGGCCTTCCCCAGACACCTCACCTAGAGCTGAGCCCTGCCTCCCCCAACTGCTGGCCTCCTTCCACCTTTTCATTTCCTCCCTGCCGACCTTGGGACCTGAGACTTCCTAGCATTCTACGTCTTTTACTCAGGTATTAACTTGTTGCCTGTTGTTACTTGTTCTTCAAGTTGTCACATGGTTGTTTTAAAATTATTATTCATTTATTGCTATTTACATACACGTTTTACTCATTTTATATCATTTACATAATTATTTATTATTTACTGTCAATTATGTCTTACTATTTATATCTTTCTCAAGCAAAAGATATTAAGAAAAAAGAAAAGTGGGGTGAGGGGATACAAAAAATAGCAAGAACAAAATAAGATTTTAAATTTAGAGTTCTAGCTCCAAAATATTAGCAATTATTTAAATGAAAATGTAGTGAACATATTAGTCATGTTAGTTAAAAGACAGAAATTGTCAGGTTACATAAAAAGTCTAACTATTCTAAATTTAAGGTTATGGAAAGGCAGGAAGTAAAAGGAGGGAAAGCTATATCTTACAAATTCTAACCAAAAGAAAGCTGGCCGCTATGTTAATAGTAAACAAAATAAGCACTGAAGGAAAAGCATTATGATGAAGAGAGCTCATCTAGGCATTGAAGGCCTCCTCTCCCAGGCAGTAACAATCTGTATCAGAAAGGAAAGCAGTAGTACCAGCCTGGGGTCCAGAGGTTGAAGTTTAACAGCAGGGTGGTATCAACTAACTTCATGCCATTGAATTTGGAAGCTTCAATGAAATGGACAAATCCCTAGAAAAAGATAACATCAAAGTAGATTCAAGAAGAAATAGAAAGCCTGAATGAATGATTCTAAGCCATTAAGAAAATGAAGCAATCAGTAGTCAAAACATTCTTAAAATAAAACTCCAGGCTTCCCTGGTGAGTTCTATCAAGTATTTAGAAAGTAAATCACTCTATTATGTTATAAAATCCTCTAGATAATGGAGGAGAAGAACATACTCTTGAACTCAGTTTTCTCAAAATAGCAAACCTTTATTTATATTCAAATCTAGAAAAAAAGTAATATAAGAAAGTTACCAGCCATCCTCACTTAGCAACATGCAAAAGCCCTGCACCAAATGTTGGAAAACCAGGAACAGTAACACATACAAAGGGCGGTGAGGGTGGTGGGTTCATCCCAGTAATAGAAAGTCCGTTTCACATTAGCGAATCAGTTGATAGTTCACCACATTAATAAATAAAAGGGGAAAATCCACAATCATTCTCCATAGGTGTAGAAAAGATATTTAATAAGATTCAGCATCCATTTATGATTTTAAAAAGCAGTTAGCAAACTACAAATAGAGGAACTTTTTTAATCTTCTAAAGCATCTCTCTAGAAAACCTTCAGCGCACGTCATGCCTTCTGGTGA
The DNA here is from genome assembly GCF_022682495.2 of Desmodus rotundus. Lineage (NCBI taxonomy): Eukaryota > Metazoa > Chordata > Mammalia > Chiroptera > Phyllostomidae > Desmodus > Desmodus rotundus. Next base: position 156,978,550 of record NC_071391.1, read on the forward strand.
CTGTACTGAAATTGTGTTTGAATTCAGGAGCAAGAATTATTTCTGTTGAGCATTATATTAAGGCTTTGGCTAAATCAGTAAAGTGAGAAAAAATAAAAGATATAGGGATTTGAAAGGAAGAAACAACTCTATTTATTTGTGGATGATACAAGTATGTACTTAGAAAATCCAAAAGAATCTACAGACAAGTTATTAGAACTAATGAAGGACTTTAGTAAGTTTACTGGACGCAGAATCAACAAGCAGATAACTTTTATGTCATATAAGCAACAAACATTTAGAAAATGAAAATTTTAAAATACTCTATTTACAAAAGTATAAAATGAATAAGTACCTAATTATCTGACAAAAACTACATGATGACTACCTGTAAAATGTATAAAACATTTTTACAGACACCAACGATTTATAATAAAAGGAGAACTATGCCATGTTTATGGGTTGGAAAACACAATATTGTAAAAATATTACCTCTCTTCAAATTAATTTATAAATTTAGTACAATCCCAATCAGAATCTCAGAAAGATATTTGTGGAACTTGAAGAACCAATTCCAAAATGTTTATGGATATGCAGAGAGCCAAAATACCCAAGGCATTTTTGAAGAACAAGATGGGGGTTTAACTTACTCTACCAAGTGTCAAAGTGTATCATAAGCCTGTAGTAAATAAGCCGTGTGCTCTCTGCAGAGTTAGGGAAGTAGACCAGTGGGATGGATTAGAGAGCCCGGAAAAGGACCCCATACACAGGCTTTACAACAGAAGTGTCTCTGCAGAGAAGCGGGGAAAGGGCGGCCTTTGTGTACTTAATAGTGCCGGGACAATGGGGTTTCCAGATGGAAAAAAATTGCATTTGACCCATATTTCACACCACACATAAAAATTCGTTTCAGGTAGATTGTGAACCTAGATGTGGAAGACTAGACCACAGAGCTTTTAGAGGCATTATTGAAGAACATTGACTGCCAGAGAGCCTGCAGGGACTGTGAACCGTGACCAACCTGGCTTGGCTTCTTTACCATAGCACACGGATCCAGGTGGGGCTCAGGCTTGGCCTGACCTGAGAAGTCAGTTTCTTTGTCATTGCCTTTGCTGCCACCGCCGCCATCAGGAAACCGGTTCTCATCCTTGAGGGAGGACCCTTCCTGTGGGCTCGGGAGGGTAGCTCCTTCTTAGCCCTTCAGCTGGGAGGTCTCTCTCAGCAGGGCCGTGAGAAACCGCACCTCTCTCCACACCGAAGATTTTGCTTTTTGTGAATCCACCCCTGTTTTAAATCTCTCAGGTTTTGTTAAGTCCAGTAACACAGGAGTAAAAAGACGTGATATTAGAACTACCCTGAAGAGAGTGGAAGAATTGTGACTTTGAAGGTGCAGAGTCATGCTCGCTTCGGCAGCACATATCCTGCAGGTGCAGGGTCAATGCTTAATTGTAGCGCCGTTCCAGACGCTGGAGATTTTTTCATCCTTTCTGCCGCTCGTGTTCTTGAAGCACGCTGCTTGATATCCAAGTGAAACGCCAGCTCCCTGAAGTAAACTGCCAACTTTAGACAATGCAACAAAAATTTACTCTGTGGAGCTCCAGACACCCACTAACGGGGTTGTACTTTAAAACAGAAGAGAACGTGTGATGGTTAATGCCGTGTTTAAGAGTTCCTCTTGATCCACGTCTTCACACTTGGTATTGTTAGATCTCTCACCTTCTGCCACTTCGAAGGACACATCCCACATCTGTGGGACAGCAGTCATGTTTGACTGAGCCATTCGGAGAAGTCCTGAAGAGCATCTCTGGACTAAAGTGCAAAGACAAGCGGTGGCATACCCACTGTGGATCGAACACGAGAATGGGGAGAACTGGACACGTGGGAAAGCTGTTGGGCTCTTCACCTGTGCTTCCTGCAACTGAAGATAGGGGTCAGAATGGTGCCTGCGCTCCCTGCTCTGCTAGCCCTGTGTCCTCAACAATTACTGTATCCATGTGTTGTGCTAGAAGGGAACAAAAGCAACCAGGTATCAGAAAAGCCCTGGGATTCCAGAGCTGATGTCATCCCTTCTCTCTCTGTGTTTGCGTGCATGGGGTTGGAATTCCTACTGCGTATGATTCCTTTAACTGACTTTTCTTGTCCAGTAATACTTCCTAGAGATCTCTTAACCTTAGTCCGAATTTTTTTTTTTTTTTTAAATCTTTATACAGGTGAATCTTGAGCAGCACAGCTTTGAACTGCATGGGTTCATTTATACGTGGATTTTTTTTCAATAAATATATAGTCGGCCCTCTGGATCCCCGCGTTTCATATCCAAGGCTGCAGCTAACCATGGCTCGAAAACTGTTTTCCATGCACAGTTGGGAATCCCTGGATGTGGAGAGCTGACTGTGTGCACCCAGCGGTGTCCAACCTGCAGCCCTTGGGCCGCACACGGCTCAGGATGGCCATGAATGCGGCCCAACATGAGATTGTAAACTTGCTTACAACATTATGAGATTTTTTGTGTGACTCTGTGTCACAGTGTATTTAATGTGTGGTCCAAAACAACTCTTCTTCTTCCAGTGTGGCCCAGAGTTGCCAAAAGGTTGGACACCCATTATACCGTTTTATGTAAGGGACTTGAGAATCTGCAGATTTGGGTATCCATGGGGATTCTGGGACTGATTCCCTTTGGATAATAAGGAATGACTGAGTTTTAGGGGAGTCAATACTCATACACAGACTTTTGGCTGAATGGGGGGAGGCACTCCAAAGCCCTGCGTTGTTCAAGGGTCACCTGTGTATGACATTTGTATAAGCCATTGCAGTCCAGGCAGCCGACTCTGATTGGAGGAGGATTCTGGATCATCCCTGACGTTCTGGAGCTGAGATCATTACAGGTTCCCACGAATGCCTCATAAGGCCTTTCTAAGTACCATCTGTACATCCAGCATCTCTGCTTTGTACTTGAGAAGATACCAGGGTGGCAGAAACTCCTGTATTCCGGCTGAAACCCTGCATTCATTGAAAAAGCAAATTAGGAGCATTTTGCAATCTGTTGTTGCCAAGCCAGGATTTTAAAAATCATCTGAAAAGGCTGTGGCCCCCTGCTCCTGAAGAATGTCTTTTATTCCCCATCAAAGCCACAGAGGCATTCAGGGAACGGTTCATTCTTATTTATGAAACAGAAGAGGAGGTCTAGTAGAGGTCAAATTATTGTGACCAAAAAAGAAACAACTAGAATATCTGTCATTGTTGAGAGCAAAGGAAAAGTCTACAGGAAATGGCTGAACGTTTAGCTGACAGATATGACCAAGGAAAAACAAGATATGGCTGGAAAGAAAAGAGTCTTACACAGTTTCCCCTCAAATCCCTTTTCTCCATTAATAAGAGAGACATGAAGGCAGAATTATAAGTGCTACCTGATCAAGTTTTAACATTTGGGCAACGCCATCAAACAGGTTACAGTGAAAAAGGACTAGGAGACCAAGTCTACAAAAACCCACCTTTATTCTCAGGTCCTGCTGGGAGAGTGCGTTCAGCCCATCCAGCAGGAGGAGTGTAGATCTGTAAGGGAAAGGGCAAATCACTGATGCCTGAAATCACAGGAACAGACACACTGACGTTAAACACGAATGAAGGCTTAAACCCACAGTGTAGAACAGATAAGAGGTAGCACTATCTGATTTCTAAAACATTTTGAGTGAAAAAATATCTTCATGATTTGAGGTTAAAGAAGAACTTCTTGAACGAGGCACAGAGAGCTGTAACTGTAAAGAAAAAAACTGTTAAAGTCAACGGTACCAAACTTAAGAACTTACCTCTGTTATGACAAAAGTAAGATGAATAAGAGTTCACCGGGCAAGCTGAGGACTGCCACGAGGTAAAGGACTGGTATGCAGAATAAAAAACAGCTCCTATGAATCAATAAGAAAAATAAAAAGACAGCCAGCCTAGTAGAAAAATGTGCAAGGGACTTGCATAAGCACCCCAGAGGATATAGAAAATGTCCAATCAACATATAAAAGCTATTCAACAAATTAAAGCGACAGGGAAATACACCAGGTTAGTCATAATTACAAAGTTTGCCAGTGCCAGATGTGATGAACACAGGTAGAAATATTGAACTCTCATGTCTGCTGTTATGGGGGTAAATTGCTACAACTACCTTGGAAAGCTATTTGGGTTATCTCCTGAAGCTGAACATGTGGATACTGTATTTCTATTAAAGCTGATACAGTCAACAGAAACACATGCACACATGTAGCAAGAAACATGTATAAAAATGTTCATAGCAGCATACTTACAGTGTGTCTGGACTGAAAAGTTGAGGTATGTTCATACAATAGACAAGTATATTGCATGCAAAGATAATCTATTGCTACATATATCAACATGGATGAATCTTACAGACAATGTTGGGTCAAGGAAGTATAACATGAAAACATATGCATGATTACATTCATATAAATTTCGTTAACAGAAAGAAGTTAACTATAGTGTTAAGGGATATGTGTTAGTCTGCTGAAACTGCTGTAACAAAATGCCATAGACTGTGTGGCTTAAACAACTGACATTTGTTCTTTCTGGAGGCTGGAAGTCCAAGACCAGCACGCCAGCATGTTTGGTTTCCCATGAGACTTCTTCCTGGCTTTCAGATGGCCACCTTCCCCCTGGTGTTCACCAGACCGCCAGACCTCTTCTTTGTGTGTGCTCAGGATGAGACAGCAAGCTCTCTGGGGTCTCCCTTATAACTGATCCTATGACCTCATTTAACCTTAATTGTCTATCTCTACATACAGTCACATTGGAACCCTGGAGTGGTAGCTAAGTTGGATAGAACGTCGTCCAGATGCACCAAGGTTGCGGGTTTGATCTCTAATCAGGGCATGTACAAAAAGTAATGAGTAAATCAATGTTTCTCTTTCTCTCTCTCTCTCTCTCTCTCTCTCTCTCCCTCCCCCCCTTCCCTCTCTCTCTCAAAAAAATTAATAAATAAAAAATATACATTTAGATGCAGTCACATTGGGAGTTAGGTCTTCAACATGTAGATTTGGGGGAGACCCAATTTGTTCTGTTGTAGGATGAAAAGTATTAATGTAAAGCGAAACAAGGAAGTGAGTATAATATTAAGGGATGGTAAGCATTGATACAAAGCAAAGTAAGGAAGGCAGGACAGAGTTGTGACTGGAAGATGCCATGCCGGCTGTTTTATTTCTTGACTCACATAACTTCATTTTATAAACTATTTGTTAAATGTCACATTTAAATTTTGTATACTTTTCAGTATGTGATACTTAATCATTTTAATTTTTTTAAACAGCAAAACCATTGCATTCATTCTCACTTCCTCTTCTGCAATCTGTTAACATCGACAATCCTATTCCATTTTTGTTACTCTGTTATTGACTTGTGTTCCCTATAGAAATTGTTTTTAGGTGTTAATCATTTAAATATTAATACATTAAATAATGGTAAATTTTGAAATATTTAGCAATGCCATTTTTTCTCCTGGAGTATTATTAAAATTCATTTCCTGATGTTCTGGGAAATTGAGTTGAGATTATATTTTTGTCCTTAAACATTTTCCCATAAGGTAGAGATTTCCAGCCTCACTTGTCCTTGGCCTGTTAAAGACTATCCTTGGTTGGTAGCATTAAGGAACAGAGGAGCTTTCAAAAGTGGACTGTCTCCAAATAAAATCAATTTTTTAAAATGCTGACTAGAAAGAGTTTTTATGTGGCTCTACTTCTGATTTCATTAGTGAAGCAAAGTTGTTATAACTACTGAAATGGTATATTAATTTCTACTTTCATCAATCTTTCAAAGGAATTATGAGTTGCTGTCACAATCAAGACGTTACCCAGGAATCTGATTTCCTTCTCACCCTGAAAATTAACCCCATCGATTCAAGGGGCATCCTTCTATCCACCCAGATTGGCTGTGGGCTGGGACAACAGTGGTGGTGATTTCTGGTCTGAACAGATCTTTAGACATATTCCAAAACCCAGCCACTTGCCAATACTATATAAAAGGAACGGTAAAGCAGTAGGTTATCCCTTAAGAAATTTCTCATCAAAATATGCTCCCTCTTGTAGATAATCCGCTCCTGTCTGCTCTTCCCAACGATTGAGCGAATGTCCGAGACGCCCAATGGCAGGATCGCCACCCCACTCCTGTGCTGGCTTCGATATGCTCTCTATGCTTCTGGCTACTTGCTCCTTAAACCATGTCCAGAGAAAATCAAGTCCTGGTTCATCAGAAAGGCCCTTCAGAGGATGAACTTGCAGAGTGAATTTTTAGTCCTGAACGTGTTGGAGCCATTCTGCCTTGGTAAGTAAGCACATTTAAACAAGTATGGGTTGTATTCTTCTATCCAAAAGCACTAGGAGAATAATCTCAGACAGTGGATCAATAGCAACCAAGGAATTATTTGTTGAATTTTTTCCTTCCAAAAGTCTAAAACAAGAAATAAAATGAGAATAAAGTGGGGGGAGTTTTGTTTGACAGATAGAAAAGTCTCTTCAAGCTTTACTTTTAAACCTTATCCTGCTATTTCTCCACTCTAGATGCAGAAAGGTGAGAGGAATTCTTGCATAGCATATATGGAACCCTTGCGGGAGTCCAGGGTGTGCCCTATAGTCCAGTGTGAGAACTTTGCAAAACCAACCCAAGCGAACCACACCCACTATTCCCCTAGAGTGAACAGGCTCTGCTTTTATTTTCCTCCTTAAATGGTTTTGGAAGGGGTTAAATTTTAAAAGTAATAACTAATAGACATGGTCATATAACCCTGGTAATATCACTACTTTGCTGATTCTATTTTCTATATGTGCCAGGGTATGTTTCTGTTACTTTTCGCTTCAAATGATGTTTTTAAATGTAACCTATCTTTTTAGTTAATATTAATTTATACTGTATTTATAAATGATTTTCATAAAATAATCTTACTTTCTTAATCTATAAGATGGGGATAATAATATCCCACACTTCAAGAGATTATTCTAGGATTAAATATAATATATGCAAATTGTCTATTTTATTTATTTATAAGAGGCCTTCAATGAATTATATAACAACAGTTACAGTAGTAGCTAAAGACACCATTCTAAGATTTTACCTGTATTTCTCAGAACTAATGAGGTTTAGTTTTTGACACTGTTCCCATTTCACAGGTGAAGATACTGAGGTACAGAAATGTTCTGTCTCTGTACATAACAGAACTGCACATATTTGCCCAGAGTCACACAACTAGTGGGTAGTGTCCAAACTCAGGCCATCGGCCACTGTGCTAAGCGTCCTTTTACCATAGCTGCTCCATTGTCTCTTTGCCCCAACGAACCCTAAAGGCAGGGCTCCTGAATAAAGTGTGTCACACTCACCTACACTTTGTGCCGTGATATCACATGCATAGTGAGTCCAGACACAAGTCACAGCCCTCCCTGCCTTCACACTTGTACAGCCTACATGGGAGGTGTTTTTCCAAATATGTAGCAAGAAACAGTCATCACAAATAGAAATGTAATACATTATCTGTGTTTGTGGGCTTTATTTTCTTCCATGTTCTACCTAACGCCTATTATTTATTTAGCCTTAGCATAGCAGGGGAAGAAGACAAGATAGTGAGAAGGGATGCAAGGTTCGGGACAGTCACAGAAATCGCCAAAGATTGAAGTTGGAGATGTCCCTGAAAGACCTTCTGGTCCTGCCCCTCATCTTTCCGTCCTATCGCAGTGAAGAAAGAGGTGGCCTAGTAAGTGAAAATGGCACTCACTGCAAGCTAGGAGCCCTTGACTCTCATTTGGTTTTGCCCCAGCCTCACTCTGTGGCCTCAGTTTAGTCCTTTCGCCTTTCTGGTTCTTGGTCATCGGTCAGGTCAAGAGTAGACTAGATGATCTCTGAGGGCCAGTACACCTTTGGAAAGTATTTGAGAACAAACAGAAATCACTTGAAATTCTGGCAAACATGTACAAAATGACTCTACTTACACTTCAATAATTCACCTTATCTCCCCTTACATTTTTTTTCTTTTTTGACATTTTTCTTTTTACTCTATAGAAAGACTTTAACAAAGCATTCTCCAGTTAGGGACTCCATTTTCCTCCAAGTACTTCTGCTTCCAAGAACATGAGATAGACGTATTTTTCCCTGTTTCTCCTGCTAGGTACAAAAACACCCTGTACATTATATGTAAAATAAACACAAGAAGATGCTGAAAGGTAGAGAAGAAAACAAACAATAGGGACCCTGGAACCAAGGAACAACACAATGGAGCATTCTCTGGGTTTTCTTTTCACCACGTATACTCTAGATTTGCAGCCAGAACCCAGAAACACCAGTGGGTGCGGGTGCAGACCCAAAAAGCCCCAACAACAGCCAAAGGACCATAAAAATGGCAACCTTTCTAAAAGACACTTTTAGGTAGCTGTTCTAATCTAGCCAAGCACCATAGTAAAAACGGCAGCCTTATTCTCACCCATGCCAACAAAGGCCAAGTGGGAAGCCTGGACTAAACCCCTACTTAGCGGTAATGAGGTGCCCACTCTTTCCCCATTTGAGGGGTGTCTGGAAGAGACTGAGTGGAGTGTCGGGACTTTCACCATTGCCTCACAGTCATGGGGCCACCACACCCCCTGTGAGATCAGTGGGGGTCTTGTGAGAAGTAGCAAGGCAGTCCTTCCCCCCCCAGCCAGAATGGTAACAGTGGGAGATGAGTGGGAAGTCAGAATTTCTACCCCTGCTGAGTAGTAGAGGAGCCTTTTCACCCCTTGGGTGGCAACAGATCGAGTGGAGGACTTAGATTTCTGCCCCACCTGGAAGTGTGAGAAGTGTCAGAAAAGAAAAAAGCTAAAACAGAAAGTTTATATAAGATCTGAGTATCATAACATAATACCCAAAATGTCCATGTTTTAGTTAGTATTCTTGTCATACTAAGAACCCAGAAAATTTCAACTTGAATTGAGAAAGACAATAGATGCCAACACCAAAATGACAGAGATATCAGGATTATCTAACAAAGATGTTAAAGCAGCCATTATAAAAATGCTTTACTGAGCAATTAGTAAACATGTGTGAAACTAATGAAAAATAGAAGCTGTCAGGAAAGAGATTTGGAAATTTTAAAATTTTAAAGTACAATAACTAAAATTAAAAATGAGTAATTCTAAAAATTAAAAATGGATAGGCTTAACAGTAAAGTGGAAGAGATAGAGAAAGGAATTGGTAAACATAAGGATAGAACAATATAAATAGAAATTTTCCCAAATTTGGCAAAAGGCATACACCTGCAGATTCTAGAAGCTGGGTGAACTCCAAACAAGGAAAAACCCAAAGAAAACTGCACAACACATCATAATTAAATTTTTTAAAGCTAAAACAAAGAAAATGTCTTGAAAGCAGCCAGAGAGAAATGATACATTAATTATAGAGGAAAATCTACTTGAGTGACAGCTGGTTTCTCATCAGAATCTATAGCGGCCAAAAGAAATGACACATATATTTCAAGTGCATAAAGAAAAGAACTGTTAGTACTGAATTATATGTCCAGTGAAAATGTCCTTCAGGGAAAAAAGAGGAAACTAAGACATTCTCCAACAAAGGAAAGCCAAAGGGATCTGTAATCACCAGATGTGTCATAAAAGAATCGCTGTAAGAAGTTCTCTAAATGTAAAGGAGATGATAAAAGAAGGAATCTTGAAACATTAAGAAAGGAAAAAACAAAGAAAAAAGAGAGGAATCATATTTTTCTTCTCTTTTTGAGATTTCTAAATTATGTTTAACAGTTGAAGCAACAATTACAACACTGATATGGTTCTACATGTACGCAGAAGTATTTAAGACAATTATATCCTAAATAGGGGAGGGTAAAGGAACAAAAAGGAGGAAAGGTTTCTACATCTGCTCGAAATGGTAAGATGCCAATACCAATAGATTTATATGTGTATGTATATACATATAAAATGTAATACCTCAAATAACCACTTTACAGTCTATACAAAGAGATACTCAAAAACACCACAGGTAAATGAAAATGCAATTGTAAAACATATCCATTAATACACAGGAAGACAAAAGAAAGAACACAGAGAAACAAAAAAACATAAAACAAATAATAAAATGGCATACAAGCTCTAATATACCAATAATTACATTAAGTATAAAAGTCCAAAATACACAATTAAAAGACAAAGATTGGCAGAGTGGGTTTAAAAACATAACTCTATACTGTCTCCAGAAAACTCAGTTCAAATAGAAGTACATACCTAGACTGAAAGTAAAAGAGTGAGAAAATACATATCATGCAAACACTGGTCCAAATGAACAGGAATGAATGTAGTAATGCAAGCATCCCCTGCTTTCCAAAAGTTTGTATGACATCACTTCACTTTTACAAAATACTTGTTACTTATTTGCACTAACCAGAAGAAATCCAAAGAGGATTTTCACTTAAAACAACAACAACAACAACAAAAGCATTAGCACACTAATGTTGGTCTTTCGTAAAAGCCAAGTGGTATAATGTGGACTTTTGGAAAGCAGGAGGTACTCTTCACTTTCAGCCATTTGGCTTAGGAAAGGTTTCATAGGAATGCTCTGCTCTGATAGTCGGGGAAGCCTCTTTCAGATAGTAGACTTCCGAACAAAGGAAATTACAGAGGCAAAGAGGGACAGTACCTGATAGTAACAAAAGGGTCAATCTGTCAGGAGGATACAGCAGTCCTCAGTGTGTACACACCAGGCAGAATATCTGAAGCACAAACCGACAGACCTGCCAGCAGTGATGAACGAGCCTACCAACATATGTAGTTGGCTACTTAAATCCCCCTTTCTCAGCAATTGATGGAGCAAGGCAGAAAGTCAGCAAGTATATAGAAGAGCTCGAGAATATTATCAGCCACCAGGATATAATAGACATTTACAGAACACTCTACCCAAAACATCTGGGTTTCTGATAGGCATTAGATAGGCAACTACCTGTACTTTCCTATGCCTCCTTTGAAATATTTTCTGAACCCAAATCCAGACAGGGGATGTAAGAAAGTTTTATTTGTTTTCCTATGTGTATTTAGTGACCTATACACAGTCATCTGTCAGTACGGGGGATTGGTTCCAGGACCCCTTTCTGCATGGATACCAACATTTCCAGATGCTGTAGTCCCTTGTGTAAAATGGTAGGCACACAATGAGTATACAGATTGTGTGTCATAGAAATCTGCAGTTGAAACCTATATAATCTGAATAAACGATATCACCCCAAGAAATTTAATGAAGAAAAAAGAAAATGGCGTGGTATTTGCATATAACCTCTATTTGCACATAGGTCACGGTGCACATGGTACACACTTCATTTGAGTGGATTCAGCAGACTGTTCAGCACGTGGCAAATTCAAGTTTTGCTTTTTGGAACTTTCTGTGATTTTTTTTTTTAATATTTTCAATTCAAGCCTGGTTGAATCCACAGATGTGAAACCCATGGATACAGAGGGCTAAATATAATACATTACATATGACAAATAATCAAGTGTTTAATGTTTTTAAAACAGGTAATTATGAAAGGCATTTTCCATTGTTTCTGTATCAGAATTATAAACACCCTCTTAAAGCAGTAGCCTTCCTAAGCTGCACGTGAGAGAAAGAAACCCTCCTTTAGGCCGCAGTGACTGACCTCCTGCATCTTTCAGCAGCAGCACCAAGTGCAGGCATCAAATAGCGAGACAGTTTGGACGCAGGACACCTTCCTCTCTGTGACTCAAGGCCAACACTATGTACACTATTGCTTGGAAAGCCCTGAGATTCCTTTCCCGCACAACCAGAGTAGAGATAGACTCTGTGCAAAACTGACTCTAAACCACACTGAACTCTCAGCCACATCGCTTCATCGCTCCTCCAAACAACCAACTTGTAAACCAAGCACGAAGCACAGCCCTCCTATTTTTGACATCCCTTCCTGCTATGGTTTTTTTCTTCTCTTCATTCTGGATCTGGTCATCTGATGTCCAAGTAACCAGTACTTTGGTGGTCTCTGGTTTGGGGTTTTTCCCCATTATCCACTCAGTCTGCATGACCTTGGGTAAAGGGAAAGGGGGCAAAAATACCTGTCTTCTTTTTGTTAGGGCCCTTGTTTCAGTCTCCTAGTAGTGACGTTTGGATGATCCTTACCCAAGCATCTCTTTTATCCTAGCCAGCCTCTTCCCACCGGTGCCCTTTGAATCCCGTCACCCTCGCCTCCTCTTGCAACAACTACCTGTTGCCTTGCTTACTGCAAATAGAAGGTCCCAGCTGAGAGAAAGCAGTACTCATAAGGCACTGGCCCTTGCAGGTGATTAGTGGACTCTTCCCGAGCTTATATCCCATGCAGGGTGAAGGTCATCACTGTTCAGACCAGCTCCTTGAGTTGGTGGCGTGGTTTTCAGGTTACACAAGGAGAGGGGTTATCCAGAGACAGGGAGACCAGGTCCCAGATCATTCTCAGGGGCCATTCTCTCCGTGCCTTCCGGACATTTCCCCTGCAGACCTGCTTCTCTCTGGCCTGTCATCCAGACAATGACCTTCAATGTGCCCACTTGACTTGCAGGCCTTGCGATGTTTGCACATTATGTAACGTCTGTGCTTCAGTAGAAATCTTACGGAAACAGACGGAGGAAGTATGCCAGTCCAAGTGGTGGATAATAAATCCTGCCCTATCTAGAAACTGGGTTTCTGTAGCCTTGAGTTTATACACAGATTCTTGTTGTTGCAAGGTCTGAAAAATTCAAGGAATCAAAATATTCAAGTATTTCGAACACAGTTGCCCCTTCCCACAGGCCGAGTCTCTGTGCCTTCGCCTCCTTCACCAGGCCAAGTGGCAAGCCCTCATTCCCGTCCGGCGTTCAGGGAAGAGCAGCCCTCACTCAGGGAGCGTCCTTCAGAAACTTTACCCTAGTGCTCATCCATTCAGCTTGCATAACTACATTGTTTTAAATGTTCTTTTCAAAGAAAATATGTAAGCTTTTTTACTTTGATTCTGGAATGTTTTCTCCTACATATTTTCTTTAGAATAGATGTTCTGTTTCACAAGAAATAGACTTTTCACTGAGACAGCTAAATTGAATTTCCTGATCAAAGCTAAAAGCAAATATAATTTAGCTTAGCAGTTTCACAGGTCAAGATAATTAACTTTAAAAAATATTCTAGGGTCTTTCCATTAGTTAGGCCAAAATGATGTGATGTCTTAATTCACTTCGGTTACCTAACTAGAAAAACGGTGCCGAGACCAAGGGCCTTCCTGGTGAGTTGCATTACTCTGCTGCTTACGTTCTTGTAAAAGAAACTCTCATAATCTTTCCTTTATCGATGTGAAAGTAATTTTTGAAAACATGTGTAATGATATGAAAAAAACTGAACTATTCAATGGCTTCACTACAGAATTACACACTTCTCAGAATATGTCTGACTCAGTCCCAGAATACTTTTCTGAATAAGACAGCACTGCACTCCCGTGTCACCTCTTCTGTCGTTGCGCGTGTGGCCTGGGGAGATGCACGTGTGAACGCCGGCTGCAGCTTCACGGATTTGCGTGTCATGCTTGTGCAGGGGCCCTGCTAATCTTCTCTGTGTCCTTCCAATTTTAGTAAATGTGCTGCTGAAATGGGCACCCCAGCTCCAACTCTGCTGATGCGTGGAAGTTTAGCCTAAAATTCAGCAATGAAGAAAAAGGGTTTTGTGTGTGTATGTGGTTAGTATTAGGGATTTAGGGCAAAAGGTGATTAGATATGGAACTAGAATATCATCTCTGTTTTAGAATTAAATGACAAGATTTTTCTCTTTTTTTCTAAAAAAAATTTTTTTACATTTATATATATTTAAATTACCCACCACTCTAAAAATGTATAATTTTTTAAAATTACACACTTCAAAGTTGTGTTTTGCACTTTGGTGAACTTATTATCACATAGATAAGATTATCTGTTTGCAAACCAAGTGGATGGTTATAACCACATTCTTGGTTTATGGAGAAATGCATACTACATTGTGTGGATAATAAACATTCCTCTACGTTCTGCAGAAATTTTAGAATGGAAGAATTACATTTTTAAGTCTGGTTTTCACATTGCTAAAAGCCACATTTGGCACCATTAGGAAAAGGTTGAAAACAATCTGGAAAAAATAAAGAATGCCGAAGAATTCCCCTTGTAGGAAGACTTCACCTGATACTCATGTCTCTGGGACCCTCTAGTCTCCAGTCCTCCAGCCCAAGGATTTTGCTCCCATGCAGTCCTACTTGGCTTGCACCTGCCTAGCCCCCAACATTCAGCAACATCTTGCCAGCCTCATGACCAGTCAAGATGTGCTAGGAGGGGCTATCTCTGGAAAGGCTCCCTTTCAGTCGGCTCCTACCCCTGCGTGCTCTCACAGAAGTCCTAGTATGTATAGACACGGCATGGTGCCGCTCTTCTCCCCAGACAAGTGCCAAGTTTGATCAGAGGTCGAGGACAGCCCCACCCCCTGTGCTGTGACCAGAAACACCCAGGAGGTCCAAAGTCCCCATCATTACTTGCTTTAATCTGCTAGGGTAGAGTTTAGCTGCAGATAACAGAAAACTATGACAGGGCCCAAACAGGAGCCTGTTTTTCTCGTGCACCGGGACTGTAGAGGCACCTAGTCCAGAGTCAGAGAACATCAGAACGGTGCCATCAAGGATGTGGGTCCTTTTGTCCTTTGCACATAAACCTTCATTTCCATGCTGTCATCTCATGATCACGTGACAACATCTGCCCCTTGAGGCCTCACGTCTGACCTTCAGCCAGATGAAGGGAAAGGGGGGGAAATGGAGGGCTTACTCACGATGGGGCTTTGGCTTACTTACAAAGAGAAGTCTTCCCCCAGGAACTTCTGCCAATAGATTATTGGCGAGAGCCATGCAGCATCCCTCGCTGTAAGAGATATGAAGTCATGTGTCTCGACTTTCCCGTGTTTCTAGTAGAGAAAATGAGGGTAGGTACATAGTATCTACTACATCCCCACTCCAAGATGGTCCTGGGACTCATCTTCCATGGACTTCATTATAGCATACCCCACCCATCAAACACCCAGCTGGTTAACCCCATCCATACTAGTTACCAGTGACCAAGACAGTTAACTCCATCTTCTCCCCACCATAGCTAAAACCTGCCAGCCTCAACCCTCCCGGACATGTCTGGGCTTCATAAGCCCCACAAGACAACTTCGTGGTGGGGGGGAGATGGGCAGTGGACTCACGGCAGGCCCTGTCCAGAGCACGTCCACCTACATCCAGCTGCAGCAGGGCGTGTCTCAGTTCCCATGGTCAGTACACTTTTTATTTTAAAGAGAACTTCAAAGAAAACGTTGCTGTTTCACGCCTATGTGTGTGCTTCCTACTGGCTACCCTTCCCAGCCACCCTCCTGTCATAGAGGTGAATATACCAAACCTCTTTCTAATCCAACAAATCTTGTAATGAGCATTTTTCAAAGAAATTGACTTTTTTTGGGTATGGTTTGAAACTCATGGTATGTACTTTGGACAGAGAGAACCTGACAGCCATGTAAGAGAATCAAAGTGACTAGGAGTCGTGTGTCGGTCAGAATAACAATCACGTTTTACACTGCAATGTGCACACTCACGCGTGGTCCATTTCCTGCCTTCACACTTCACCCAGCTAAACTGCCCATCTCCAGCAATTCCCTTTGCTTCAGCACCAACAGCTCTGTCTCCCCAACGTAATGGCAAAACCAAACAAATAGGCCATTCTGGAATCGACACACCACCAAGGAAACTTGGCTTTCCACCCCCAAGTTCTCCTTCAGAGAGCTATCCATACGCCTCCCCAAAACCTTTTACTTCCCTCTGCCTTTTCTCTCGCTGCACTGAGCAGTGCATTACGTGGCTGAGTTTTGGGCCAGTCTTAGGCACTCTTGGGCTCTCCCTCTCGCCGGCAGTGATTTGTCCCCATGGTAAGCTGGTCCATGCCACCTTGGCTTACCAGTGTCAGTGTGCTCCAGCCTCCAGTTCTGGCCTCCGTTGTGAAAGCAGCTCTAGCATCACTTAAAAGAAGGCAGCAGGCTTTTCCTCCAGACTCCTCACTGCCCGAAAAACACCAGCCAGGCCAGCTACCGCCCCTGCCCATTTGTTTCATTGAACAACCTCTACTGAGTCCTGGCATGAGCCAAGCACTTAAATAGCACTAGAGAGAATGATACGTGAAAGATAGCCCAGCCCTTAAGTTGCTTCCAGCATGGTAGGGGTAACAAGTGGAGAATTTTACGTCAATTCTATTATGTAAAGGCTATTATGAACACAGATACAAGGCGTGAGTGGTACCAGGAGAAGAGAGATTAGTTCTACTGAGATAAGTAAGGGGGGAGAAGATACGTGAAATGGGACTTAAAGATGAGTTGAGATTTTTTTCGGACAGACAAAATGACATCAAGACAGACAACTGAGTTAAACAGAAGGCAGCCTTCTTTTGTAGATGATGTGTCCTTGGAGACTTCGATGATACCGTTTGACCTGGGAGGAGAATATCCTGTGGATCTCCAACTTTAGCCCCCGCACAGCTGTTCCAAACCCTGAGCCACTCTGCTAGCGTCGAAGTCCTAGAGTAACACTTGAACATTATGCAGATTGTAGAGATGGTGGCAGTGAATAAAACAGAATGTTAGACTCCTCAGCGGGATTTTTCAGCTCCGGTATTTAGATTTGTAATGAAACAAAAGTGAACCATTACGATTCTTCTAAACCATTCTCTTTCTTTCATGTTTTTGTTTCCATTACTCCTGCTACTAGATATTTCCTTCACTGTGGTGCTTGAAACTCTGAATTCTGCTCATTTCCAGGAATGCTACTGATGGTCATTGCCAAGAGCAATGTGTTTTCCCCTTAGGAAATGACACTTCTATTTGGTAGTATTATTTCTGATCACCATGTTGTGTTACGAACATTTCTAAGGAATAAAAAAGATGACTTCTTTGAGGCAGCCACTGGAAAGGCCAACTGGTATTCCACTGTCTTTTATTTTTAAAAAGCATTCTTATATGAGCCCCGGCAGGTGTGACTCGGTGAATTGAGCACTGGCCTGTGAACCGAAAGATCGCCGATTCGAGTCCCAGTCAGGGCACATGCCTGGGTTGTGGGCCAGGTCCCCAGCTGGGGCCATGTGATTATATTTCTCACATGTTTCTCTCCCTTTCTTTCTCCCTCCCTCCCCTCTCTCTAAAAGTAAACAAATAAAATCTTTTTTAAATATTTTTTTAAATATATTTAGATGAGAAATTATCAGGAGTGAAAAAAGAGTAGGAATAAAGGTGGTAAGATACATTGCTTGATGAAAAGTTTACTTTTAAAAATGCAATTCCTTACCAGTTATTTGCATTTTTGAACTTTTTCTAATTCAACAGTGACACTGCAGAGAAGTGCTTAAAATGCAAATGTTTTTCTCTGTGAATGAGCATCAAGCAAGACTCCCACGTGACTCCCACCTAGCTGAGAATCAGCCTCACCTGCATCTCAGAAGCCTCCCTATGCCCCTGCATATCCAAAAGCCCACTTCTGAACTCATTCAGGGTATTGGCGAAATCCAGTTCCTGTGGCTTTATGACTGCGGTCCCCGTTTTCTTTCCAGCTTTTCCTCTGGCTCCTAGAGGTCACTCACAGGTCCTTTCTACATGCGTTTCATCTTGAAACCCGCTGTGGCGCATTTCCTCTTTTAGTCCTTTGAATCTCTGACTTTCCCTCCTGCCAACTCAGATTTTGGAGGGCTCCTGGGATAAGGTTAGGCCTGCCAGGATCATCTCCCTTACAGTCATTTCACTGTATGGCATGACTTGGTCTGGGAGTAACCTGTTATCAGAGTCACAGGTCCCCCCCACACTCAAAAGAGAGGCGATGATAGAAGGGCGAGGAATGTTTGTGCCCGCTTAGAATCCTGCCCACCACAGACCAGCCGTTCTCTGCTCCTCTGAGATGCTGCCTTTGATAAAAATCTGTAGAAATGTGGGCTTCTGATGCTCTCTCTGTAAAAATCCATGCTTCTAATCCTTAAATCATAAGAACACATTGATCAGGAACAGTTGCACATGTCATCTGCCGTGGTGTCTGACCTCAGGCCATCACACTGCCACAGGTCGCTGTTGAGAGAGCCAGGTGAGGGTGAGCCGGGCTTCTCTCACAGGACCTGCTCTTGTTTCCAGAGATGCCCCCTGCCTGACATCAGATAGCCCTTGACCAATAAGGGGGAAGGGAGTTGCTGGGAGCAGGAACAGGGATTTACTGCAATTGATTTGACAGTTGTGTTTGTCCTGTCTATTCTAAGTGTTTGGCTTTTTTTTTTTTTTTTTTTTCCAATTTAGCTAATGTTGCCTACCTTGGGGGCCAAGAAATGATGCAGGTCGTGAAGAGAGACAATGAAATCATAAAGGAACATTTATCCAAGGTAATCACTTTAGTGCTGCAAGGAAGTAAGTAGATGGGCAGAAATATTTGCTGAACTTGAAAAGCTGGAATTGGTTAGAATCTGTCAGGCCTCAAGGGTTTGTAGATTCCATATGGAGTTCTACTTCTAGTTAAAATGAATGCTCTCCTTGAATGGTGCATAGAAACTAAGTAAAGCTGATTGCACAATTAAATATATTTTAATTATTTTTGTTGAGTTGGAATCCATACTTCTCTCTAGAGCTCTGTACTGAGATGTTTCTCAATACTACTTAGAGCATAAATGAGTTATATGAAAATGTAAGTAAAACACGGGGAAAGAGCCATTGCTACAGCCCGGTGACTCAGAGAGCCTGTCTGTCTTCCTCTCCAGAGCAGGGCTGTCCAGCTGCCACCAAAACTAGTTTTCTGTAACAGCAGGTGCAGAAAGGCAAAGATTGGAAGATGGAGTGTTTGTGAGTTTCTGCTGCAGATGCTGGAATCTTACCCAGACAGACCGGGAAGCAATGGTCTCTGGCACTGCAAGGGGACCGTGGTTTAGAATGTGTTTTAAGCACCCTAGAATTTAGGTGGCTTTGGTACTCCTGTGGCGCCATTTGCCTGTTTGTGCATCCTGAGTAGGTTGTTTGTGGCTAGTCCGAATTGGGATGTACTGTAAGTGTGCAATACACATTGGATTTCAGAAACTTAGTACCAAAAGAAGTGAAGTATTTTCTTAATATTTTTACATTGATTACATGTTGAAATGATAATGTTTTAAGATGCATTGGGTCTGGCTGGGTAGCTGAGTTGGTCGGAGCATCATCTGTACACCAAAGGTTGCAGGTTCAATTCCCAGTTAGGGTGTATACCTAAGTTGTGGGTTTGATCCCCAATCAGGTTGCATATGAGAGGCAGCCAATGAATGTTTCTCTTGCACATCTCTCTCTCTCTCTTTCTCTCTCTCTCTCTCTCTCATCAATGAAACATCCTCAGGTGAGAAATTTTTGTAAAAGGATATATTGGGTCAAGTAAAATATATCATTAAAAGTAATTGCATCCATTCCTTTATGCTTTTTTTAATATAGCTAGCAGAAATTTTTAAATTACACACATGCCTTTATCTTTTTTGGACTGTGCGAATTGAGAGCTTTATGGTAACGCCAAACTGTGACGTCGGCTGGGAGCAATGAAATGAGCCCTGAGTGGCCAAGAGCCTGCAGTCCGCATGTAGAATGTGCTCAGTTTAGCGTCTCTTCATGAATTTTGAGACATTTGACTTAAACGGGCCTGCAGTGTCAACTCCCCTTTCTATTACCTCCCCATACAATTACCTTAAAGCAAGAAGTGTGTATGTTTTTTAAAACGTATTCTCAGAATATTGATCCGTAGGTAGTGGCATCCCTCAGAGAGGACTTTTGAAAGTGCCAGTTTGCCTTGTCTGTGGCCGTAGTGGTCATCATATTTCTCAAACAGTAGTTGGCTAGAGACTGAAGTTTTGGATCCAGAAGGAAACCCCGAAGGACTTTCAACATTTTTTTCAGTCGTTGAAGGATGTGAAAATACAAGAAAAACAGTGTTTTATTTTTCAGTTAAATTAGAAATGAATTTGCTTCAAAAATGTGTTTCAGTTCTCAAGGCTGGAACTTCATAAAAACAGCTCAACTCCCAGTTAATAATAGGACTGGCAGATGCTCGCTTCCAAAACTCACACTTGCTGACCGACTGGACCCCTCGTGTGTCCAGGCCCATCCTAGCACCTGGGGGAGCCAGCTGCTGTAAAACGCTCATCGTTCCTGGACTCCGTGTGTATGTTGTGCTCAGAGCGAGGTCAAAGGAAGGTGCTAACTTATTCCTTCCCGAAGTGAAATCCATATGCAGGCGTAATCATTCCCAGATAGAGGTCTGCTCGTGGCAACTGTGTGTCAGGCCTGTAAGTTTACTGAAACTTTTATGGGAGAAACATGGGGACGGAATGGTAGATGGCAGACGTTTCAAGGTAAATATTAACAGAGAAGTAAACTTTCCAACTCCAGGGATCGACTTTGTTTTATCTCTGAGATAGCGTTAAATGTACTTGTAGAACTTGGGAAAGCAGAGCCTATTGTTTAGTTTGTGGGGCAAAACCACCTTGCAATTAACCGATCGTCCTTTGTACCAGTGAAGTTTGCGCTCCTCGCTAGAATAACGCAGGTCCAACGCCTGAGCGAAGTGAGGTACAGAGACAGGAACTTCTGCTTCTGTAATGAAAACGAGAGGAAGCGTGCTGTAATTTAATATTGGGGAAAGTTGAATCAACACATGTCCCCATCTGCTTGAGAAAATAAGAAAACCCAAAAAGGCACCTAGTTCCAGGAAGATACTGGGCATTGCCTCCCCCCTTCCAACTCACCTTGGTAATGAGTCAAACTTGAAAACCACTTCCCAAGAGTAGATATATCCCTATTTTAGATGGTCCGGTCAAGGATACTCTGTCCCATTTCAGAAACTTCATACCTTTCCAGGACTGCCTGGTGTGAAGACTCTTTGAGCCATACATTTTATTGCAGAATCATTCAATGTATCTCAGTTATTCAATGTCCAAAATAATTCTGAAAAAGGTATCTTTGTGCCATTCAGTTAGGGAGCCACAGAAAAGTTCATCTAGAAATACAACTTCCTTCGTCTATTTCTTCCTTCGTCTGCCTTCCTTCCTTCCTTCCTTTTTCCTGGGTCTAGAGGCTTAACATACGGCATCAACTGCATAAAGTTATTTCCCTTTCCTGGAGCAAGTATTCCCAACGCATCGTTGTTCCCAGAAAAGTATACTTATGGTCCGTGGCACCTGTCCTTTAAGACTTGGCTCCATCATCACCTCCGAGAGGCCTCCCCCAGTCTCTGGTGTTGGTTGGATGCCCCTCCCCGTGGTTCCCATGGCTCCCCATGTCAGCTAGAATGTGGCATGCACCTCACAGTATGTAATGGTCAGCTTCCCCCTCTCACCTTCCCTGAGGAAAGGAGCTCTGTTCATCTCATCTCAGCAGCCCTAGGGCCCAGCACGATGCGTGACTCCCAGTGAGCAGTCAACGCATGTGCCCCAGGTGGGTGGGTGGGGAGGCCATCAGAGGGAAGACTCGAAGCCTTCACTGTGCCAGGGATCTCTTTGGCTTTCTCTCGTGTGTGGGCCCCTTCCCTGAATAATATTTTAAGTGCATAAAATAAATGTATGGGGTTTTAAAAAATTACATTTTAGTTATCAAAATATCTTAAAAACAAATTTGTAATATATATATGACATGTACATCTTTATTAACACATTACATAATGATATAATGGCGGTCAGAATTACTATTGTAAACTTGTAGTGATGAGCTTAACTTATTTTTTGTTATGTGCGAGTTTACGGTCATTTGAAGATTTCCATAGTTATAGTGACAAGACAGGTATGAATGTAGGTGTTACACACACGCCGCCCGCACTTCCAGCCATTGAGCAGCATGGACCCGAGGACCCACAGAGTCAAAGGTGCTGAGTCCTCCTGGGACGTGAGAATGGTGATGGAGGGGTCTAAGGGTGCTTCTCGGTGTGAGGTTTGGTGACAGTGTAGGGACTCTGGGAGAAGCGAGTTGTGGGAGATGGTTGAGAAAGTGGTCATTTGGGTACTTTTCTTCGAGATACCTGTGGGACATCAAGTGGACACAGGCCCGGCAGGTAGCTGGATATGGCTGTGTGGCACTCGGAAGAGGGGCCGGGGCTGGGTCTGAGCTGGGAGTGGAGAGCATACATCTGAAGCCCTGAGCCCAGAGGTAATAGTGACCTGCGTGATGGGTCCTACAAGGAGACAAGAATCTAAAGACTGATTTGGGGAAACGCAGCTGAAGGTTGGGAGGAAGCAGAGGAGCTAATGAGTAAGAAGGAAGTGGAGGGGGAGGGACGGGAATGAGAACCAGGGTGGAGTAAACCAGAGTAAGAGAGTCCACTGGACGTCCTCGCCACCCCTGTCCCAATCCTTCTGGGAGCCTCCAGGGTGTGCTGTGCTTTATGACGCACCTGGCGTGTAGGAGGCAAGGAGGAGGTCAGCGTTCCCGTGCTCTGTCATTGTTCTAAACTGGAAGGGGATATGTGTCTCGTTCATAGGAAAGTGAATTGCTGTTTGATTTAGAAAGTTGAAGTTTTCATTTAAAACTCAGGAGGGAAATTCTAAACTGCCGTGACCATCTTTGGCCTAGGCTTATGGAAACAGCTGGTGTGCTACTGCCAGACTGAAGCCGAGCACTGCTGTCAGTCCGCAGGGCTCTGAAACTGTTCCCAGCCGGAACCCCGAGACCCAGCTTCCTGAGGATGGTAGGCAGCGTGAGAGGGGGCTGCCCCTGCCCCCAGAGGGCCCGGCCAGGACGACAGTGTGGCTTGGGGAAGGGGCAGAGTGTCCCCAGGAACGGAAATGCTCTGCCATGGCTATCTTCCCATTCTGCGTAGCCCACCTGAGCCCAGAGGTGCGTGTTGACTTTGGGAACAAACCTCGTGCTGGGTTTGCAGATCCAGGCATGCAAATCCTTCAGACATGCGCAGGTCCCGCTTAGCTGAGCGTAAGAAGCACCCTCTGGGCGCGCTCACCAGGGCTGCCTTTCCGCCAAGCCTCAGTCTGAAACTGATTGTGTTAGTTCTGCCTGTTTAATTTGAAGCCTGTTCCAAATGGCATAATCATCCTGGAAATAGATAGCTTTGTTTTTATCTCAGTTCTTTTGACCTAGAGAGCTTCATTGCAGGCACTTGTGTTCTCTAGTTGAGCATGATTGGGGGTAGGGGCTATATACTGGGGAGCAGTCTTCAGAGTCACGGCCTGAGCCTCAGACTCCATGTCTGCCGCTTGCTTACTTACATGACCTTGGTTAAATTACATGACCTCACTGTGCCTCCTTTTCCCATCATTAAAATGGTTTAATAATGGTATATATTCTCATACAGTTGTCCAAAAATATAATGCTGTAATTCATATAAATACTATACAAGAGTGTATGGCATGTACTAAGCATTCAATAAAAGATTACTATTATTAATTAAATCATAGGTATGCTTCTCAGCACTTGAAAAAGATTACTTGGCTAACTCCCCGCACCCCCCCCAAGGATTTTGATGATACTGAATATGTAGCCACGAGACCCAGGGATGCCCCAGTGCCACTGCAGATCACAGCCACTGCCCCCACCACATGCCTGGGGGAGGGCCGTGCAGGATCAGCCGTGAGGGAAACCACAGCGTACTCCACCTGGACCAGCACCTGGGCCCAGATCCCTCGAGCAGAGCACGGATGAGCCGTACTTGGCCATTTCTCTGACTTAGTTAAGCAAGGCCCTTCAGCACATCTCCCACTCTAACGAGGCAGATACCAGGGAGAGAGAGACACAGGAGGATAAACTTGTTCCTGAGGCCTCGTACTCTGCTGTCTCCCCAGAGGAGAGTGGGCACCTTGGGTCAGCTTCTCACTCCAGTCCCAGGTAAGCAAGAGACAAAGCTCATCACTTGGCCCGGGGACTTCCATCAGCAGTGAGTGGGTCCTGGCCGCGGTCCAGTCAGTAAGCCACTTGGAGCCCGTCTCCTCCTCCCCCGGGTGTGGATCCCTAGCGCTCCACCACCTGCCTGCAGGGGAAGCAGGGGAAGCAGGGGTCCGTGGTCATAAAGGATTGTGTTTCCCTCCATCCTCAATCTTTGGAGATTTTAATTCTCATTTTCTTAAGAATGGTAATTGAACAAGTTTGGGATAAAAGAAAGAAAGGGAACAAGGACAATTGGAAAATGAATTTCCTAAACTGTTTCCCTTTCTTTACCAATTCTTCAAGCTCCTAAA
Source organism: Desmodus rotundus (assembly GCF_022682495.2). Taxonomy (NCBI): domain Eukaryota; kingdom Metazoa; phylum Chordata; class Mammalia; order Chiroptera; family Phyllostomidae; genus Desmodus; species Desmodus rotundus. The sequence continues at coordinate 157,002,741 of NC_071391.1, forward strand.
AATGGTTGTCCAGAAAGACTGCAGTGAAACTCTGAAGCTTTATGACCGCCATCCCGCTGTTCCCTGGAGGATAAGACTTTTAAATAACTGGAAGGAGCCGCTTATGTTACAGAGCAGGTTTCCTTTAAGGTTGCAGGGTCGAGGCTTAAGTGTCTGACTTGAGGGGGAAAGGCCATCGTGGTTGTCCAGCCGTTTCTGGGCTCTCCCTTCTGATGAGTGCACCTGAGGGCCCACCAGCTGGTGCCCTGAGCCCGGCAAGCTGGAAGGGGATGGAAATAGGGAACTGAAGGCAGGACCAGGAAGTCTAGCTAGGAGGGGGGGCTGGATGCGTGAGCACTAATTTAACATCTTGGTAAGTAACTGGCTGCTCTATATCTGACCTTTTGCTTCTTGGATTAAAAAAAAAAAAAAAAAAAAAACTGGTCAGGTGGGTGTCCTTTCAGAGAAGGAAAGAAAAAGTGGAGAAAGCAGGCATGACATCATTTTCCTTGACACCTCAAAGTAAGGCGGAGAACACCTGCCTCCTCCCCGGGCGTCTGCACCCTTGCTCTTTGGTTACATTCTCAGTGCTGGCTGGCTCTCCACTGCCACACAGGGGACAGTTCAGGGTGCTCCTGAAGAGACCACCACGTAGCCTTAGCTGGCGAGCCCGTTAAGGTAGCGCCCAGGGAGCTGTGACTCTCCTTGGAATGTTAACAGAGGAAGCCGCACAGCACCCGGGAAAGCGGGGCCCCATCTCTGCTGCTTCCAGAACCCAGGGGCACATCCTGTGAGCCCATGAGGAAGGGCAGTCACAGTCTCGGAACTCCGGTGCCTTCCTTCCCTTTGGAAGATATGCAACCAGGAACACCCAGATGGCACTGCAGCGCAGGCTCCCGGTCCCGTTTGTGAGTGAGGCTTGGCGAGGCCCCTCTGAGTGGGCTGCACGAGTGGGCACTCCAGGTCGGGGCTGTGCATCCCTGTTCACCAGTCGATGACTTCTCCTCCATCTGGGGAAGTGTCTTGCCCTGCTGTCACTTCAGCGGAGTTCTGTGTGTGTCTGTGTGTGTGTGTGTTGCGGGGGTGGCAATGAATGATGTATATTTTCTCAAAAACTAGTTTAAGGTCAAGTGGCTGTTTTTCCCTCTGACCTGGGCACAACTCCCACTGTGGAGAAGAATCTAGACAGATGTTGCCCCGCCATCGCACAGTCTAGGTCTAGAGATCCCTCCGTCTGCATCGTCCTCACCATTATAGTGGCAGCCACTGTTTCAGAGAGCTCACTACGTGTCAAGTAGCTGGTGTGCTGGGGTCTCTTACGCTCCCCACAGCCCACAAGGGAGCCGTTTCTAGCCCACCTTACAGGGAGGCAGCAGGCACAGGGAGGCTCAGTAAGGGCCAAAGGTAACGATGCCGGTAGGTGGGAGAACCAAGATTCCAGTTTGGGTGGCCACGGCTCAGGGCCCAGGCTCACACCTGCGTGCCCACTGCCCTGCGCTCCCTCCCTGTCACTGCATGGTGCGCTTGCACAGCTCCGCAGAGTAGCTCACCCTGGGCTGTACGAGAAGCCCTCCCCTTTGAGCGCGGCAGCCCCAGAGGCACCAGATACCACGGGGCTCAGGTCCACGCCGGGTCAGGGGGCAGGCCACCCGAGACCGCGGGCGGCAGTGACTGCAGTGTGCTGAAGTTCTGAGAACTGGTTTATGCCGAACTTGGCCACACGGCGAACTATGTTATAAAGGGCGTCTAAAATTCAGTTTATCCATAAAGTTAACAAAAGAAAAGATAAATAAATAAAATTCTGAGACAGTGAAAAACTTTCTTTCATTAGACCTGCAACTCCTATAATACCTATAGTCCTACCAGACTGTCGAATAGAAGTAATTGAGGTAAGAGATTTTTGTGCTGGTTTTATTGAGACGTAGCTGACATATAACACTGTGTTAGTGTAAGGGGTACAACATCCAGCAGAACGACTCGGTATATGTGTGTATCATGAAACGATCCCCACGGTGAGGTTAGTTAACATCTGTCACCTCACAGAGTTACACATTTGTGTCTGTGATGAGAGCTTCGGAGATCTGCTCCCTTAACAACTTTCAACCAGGCAGTACGGTGTTGTTGACTGCAGGCCCCTCGCTGTGCACGGCGTTCTCAGGACCTGCTCTTCTTGTGACTGGACCTTGGTACCTTTTGCCCCGTTCGCCCACCGCCGCCTCCCTCCAGGGTTGCCTCTGGCAACCACAGATCGGTTGTTTCTGTGAGTTCGCTTCTTTTTTTTAGATCGCACATACGAGTGAGATCACGGAGCGCTTGTCTTTCTCTGTCTGACTTATTTCACTGAGCATGATGCCCTCAAGGTCCATCCGTGTTGTCGCCAATGGCTAAATTTTACCACCCGATAAAGACTTTTGTGTACGGCTTTTTCATGTTGAATATTTAAGATGTTGCTATGTCATAAAAAGTAGTTTTTGTTAGTTATTAGCAAAATCAAATTCATAAATGGGCCACAAGATGGTTTCTGATATTTTTGTTTTTTGAATAACCTCTCTGTTATTAATGCATAAAAACAGCAACTCAAAATGTGTGATGACAAGGCCTTGCCAACTCTCAGGGCAGAACACAGGTTTTCCCGCTGTGGCCCACGCTTCGCTCACACCTGTCTTGGCCGGCTGTGTTGAAGGGTGACTTTGTACACGCCTATGTTTTCCCCTCTCCAGGGGCTCCTCCGGGCCAGGCTGTCTTACTTCTGAATTCCAACTGCTGAACCGACACCAGATGGCAGATAAGTCTAGAGTCGTTTTTGGTGACTGTCAGTTTGCTCCGACAGCAAAAGTGAAAAGAAAAAAGAAAATAGAACACGAGAAGTGACCAGTGTGGACTCTGTGTGGCGGCAAGCGGCCGCAGTTTGCAGGGACGTTTTAGCAGGGCTGCGTCTCCTCGGGGGCACCCCAGGAGTGAAAGGAGAGAAACGCCTGTGAGCACAGACGGTAGCACCCTGACTCCACCTAACTGCTGAAAACACAGGAGGAGGAGAAAAGCACAGTCCTGGGAAGTCAAAATCTGGGACTAAGAAAATGAAATCGTGTGTTTAACGGGGAAATGGATTACTTGACAGCAGTTTGGGAGCCCAGAGTAACTTCCGTCTCAATAGCGCATGCGTGCGTCCGATCAGCCCCCATGCACATCAAAGCAAGTGCCACGGAGAGATAACCTACAGAAAAGCGTTTATTTTCTGGCAAACCTTTGCGTGTAAACTGCAAACCTCTGCTGCCCAGAGCCTAAGGTTCTTAGGTGACGTCTCCGGTATTTTCACCCCCCGTGGCACATGCGCCCCAGGGAACTGCTCAGAGGGGAAGAGGCCTGAAGTCTGGGTGGCTGGGTGCGTGCCTGTCGTGGCTGCCGTACTCAGTTTTCACGGCTGGTTTGGACCTCCCAGTGTTCAAGTGTTGTGTTTTACTGACGTTGGTCAGCTCATTGTTAACCGTAGATAGTAGTAAAAGTCCTGGTTAGGAATGTTGTCTCCGGATTTGTAACCCAGCGTTACAACTCGCTAAATGTTTTAATGTGAGCGAGTTGGTCTCTGTAAGCCTCAGTTTCCTTTTATGTAAAACGCCCCAAACATTATTGTAAGGACTCAGTGAGCGCAGAGTTTAGCACAGAGTTTAGCGCAGAGTCTATTTAGCGCAGCGCCAGGCACATTGCTCTCGGGTTGCATCAGTTCGTATTATTTGCTGTGATTCATTTTTGCATGTCGACGTAACAGTAGCATATCCTCTTAACCACTGTGCTTTGCTGTCCAGCTATTTCTTCTCCCTACCTCACCTGTCCTCCCCACCCCCCACTACCTCCATACACCCCATTCTTTTTCATTTCCTGCTTACGATTACAGATGCAGTGTCCTCTGTTCAGATCTATTGCCTGTGACCAGTACTCTGCAGGGAGCAGGAATATCTGGAGCCAGGGTATATAAAGGCATCAGAAAACCACGTGTTTTACTTGACAGCCAAGATTGTCATAGAGAGCCCTTCAGTGAATATAGCCTGAAGAAGAACTTGAAAAACAAAAAACAAAAAGACATAACCCCACCAGAACTTAGCCGTTTAACCAAATACAGCCAACTGTAAATGGTGACTGCTCAAGGAGGATCGAGAAATCAAACGAACGTATGGGAATCCAGACCCCTCAGCGTTACGCTGCCTTGCACACTGACGTCACTGTGTTGAGGGGCTCCTTGTACCTGCCGTGGGCAGTGTGTGCCCCATAACTACTTGGACACGACTGGTCTCTTGAAACTGGAAGGTATCCCACCCTGTAATCCATGTTATTACTCGTGCTCCACTGGCTTCTCATTGGGGGAGTTTCAACTAGTAGTTGCATCGCTTCAGAGTAAATGCGAAGCTCTCCGTGGAGGCAGTCCGAAGTGTCGGGCCGGGAGCACCAGCAGGTGCAGACTGCGGTATTGTGCTCCTTGTCTGAGGGACCTGGTGCGGGAGGTCTTTCCACCCGGCCTTCCCTCCAGCTGACCCTCCTGTGTTAGGGTTTCCAGCCTGTCCTGCTGCGAGGGCTCCCAGAGTGCCCTCCTCGGTGTCCAAGTATCTTCAGGCCAGAGCGTGCCCTGGAGCAGAGGAGCAGACCTGAGGCCCGCATGCCCACGTCTCAACGTCCTGATTCCTCAGCACTCTCTCCTACTCTGAGCAGGTGCTGGACAGTCATGCGCGGTGACTGTTCTCTTTGCTCTTTCCTGGATGTAATGTAATGTAAAGGGTTCTCGGTGGTGAGAGTGGGAAATGGCCTAGATAGGACCGAAGTCGTCGGCCCCACGGATGGATGAGTAATGCCTGCGGACAGCTTGTGCCCCCCATGGTACTTCAAGGGAAAGCTGTAGCAGGGTGGGTTGCTGAGGGATTCAGGGAGATGTGTTTTTCCACAGCTGGCCAGAACCCCCACCCACGGGCTATAAGGCTGGGCGTGTCAGAGCTCTAGGGAGACTGGTGCCAGGGGAGAGAACCAGGCAGCTGCTGGCCCTCTGCTAGGAGTCACGGCAAAATGAATTTTGGTTTTAGGGGCTTTGGAGTGCCCAGGAATGGTTGCAGTGAGCAAAAATAGCGGCATGGGAAGAATAAATTAAGTGGTAAATCCACAAGCCACAGATCCTTTGCATCATTCAAAACTAAAACCCCAAGTAACAACCAGAAAAATCCCTGTGAAGCAATTCAGGATAGGTCCGCACTCCAGCGTTAAATCCACCTGTTAGTAATTGACCCTCCGGAGGACTACGTTAAACATACTCCTCTTTAAAGTATCTTCTAACTAACCATCTCTTTAAATATTGGTTAAGTCATAATGTTATTGTAATGAAGGCCAGTGCTTTTCGAAGGGCAGTTTCACCTGTTCCCATTCCGGTGATGGCTTTACTGACCGATAAGCAAAGCCATCCAGCGGGCAAGCACACCTTCTTCCCACGTCCTCCTCCCCCACCGCTCTACCCCCTGCAGCCACTCGCCGAGGCAGCCACAGTACGTTTCCTCCACGCAGACCCGACCACGTCACCTCACTGGGCGAAGTCCCTTGTATAGCTCCTGTGGACTTCAGAGCAGTGGACGACCTCCCTAGCATGACACAAGTTCATGACCCAGTGTCTCTCCGCCTTGCTAATCTCGTCTTCCTCCATCCTGTGTTCCAGCCTTACAGAATTCCTTCCAAGTCCATGCGTGCCATGCTCCTTCAGACATTTTACTTCGCTTGGCCTGCTCCCCACACTGTGCTCCCCGAACCTGAAGACCCAACTCAGGCATCAACTCTGCGGAACCCCTTCCTGCCCACTTGCCCCTCCCAGCTGTCCCTCCTCCGGGCTCTGTGGTTGTCTTGTATACATGGTGCCTCCAGGCTCTCCCACCAGAAACTGTATCTTATTATCTGTTTTCCAGGTTCCTGACACAGGGTAGATGCTCATTAAGTATTTGCTGAACAGATTCATGAATGAGGGTTCGAGTGCGGGAGCGCATTTGGTATATTACGGAGACTACAAGTGAGTGGAACTGGCCCCTCGAGGGCTGCAGCCGGGCGTAGCTCTTTTCTTCAGTGCTAACAGGTGCCACAGGGTCCTTAAAACTTAGTTCTTGGTTTTTTGGTGGAAATGACCCCTGTGTACCACTCTGAATAAGATTTCACTTTTGTTGCCTTTTTGTTTTAGAAATACAGGACTAAAACCTAGTTTTTAGTGGAGAACAACCTAGAGCTAGACACACATATAGGTACTTATCATAAATGTATGTGTGCATAAATATACATGCTTATACACATGTGTATGAGCCCACACGTGTGTGCACATATGTTGATACACATTTGTACATGTATACACATGTGTGTATTTGTATGTGTGTCATGGGCAGGTACAGATCAGTCTTAGTGATGCCTCACAGAAGGTCCTATCTCCATCCAGCCTGCTTGCTGTCACCTGAAGTGTGACTGCTCATAACACCTCCCCACAGAACAGCATACTCTCCTGCTGTGTGAGCCTCTTCGCAGAAATGTCACAGACACTCTCGGGGTTCTGACCACATCTCATCGAGAAGCCTGAGTCTACCTGATTTGTCTTTGCGTACATTCAACAACTGTGTCCCATACGCCTACCATGGCTGTCTGAAAACTCCTAAGTGTGTCATGAATGGTCACTAGTCACTCAGCAGCGATTTCATCGCAGTAACTATTTTTGTTCTCATTTGTCATCTCCCCAGAGTCCTTCCCGGCCCCAACACACACACAGCTTTGCTGGCAAGTCCTTTCAGTGAACCTTGGGTGGTCTGTCACAGGGGCCCTCCCTCCCCGGGTTTCTTCCCATCACAGGCCTCTCAGTTCACTCCCACAAACCATGGAGTCTCGCTGCCTTGGAAGAGCCGCCATCTGGAGGGAGCCTGGGAACTAGCGCACAGGGCCAGGCACGGGGGCCGTTTTCAAAGCACGTTGCTGCTGTCACATCTGTATTGGAAGTGGAAGTGATTTCTAATAAAATGTTTTTGTCTTGTCTTTTAGCTTACATTTTACTATGGAACCATAGATCGTTGGTGTCCAAAAGAATACTATGAAGACATAAAGAAAGATTTTCCAGAAGGAGATATTCGACTCTGTGAGAAGAATATAATTCATGCTTTTGTCCTCTATTTTAATCAGGAAATGGCTGACATGGTGGCCGACTGGCTAAAGGATGATCTGGCTAAAATAGAAGCAGCGGAGTAAGGACACAGGACTGACGCTGGGGCGGAGAGGTGGTGGGTGTGCTGACTCTCAGCAGGAAGTGGTAGACTGAGTAGGTAAATGCTTAATTTCAACAATTGATATTGGAAGTAAAAAAAAGTGAGAACCTCTTGTCCTAAAAAGTGCCAGCTCCCAGCTTCCCACAGTACAGGCTGAAGTAAACACAGTTAATGAAACATTCCTTATGTTTAACCACACACTTTCCAAGACGCAAGAGCATAATGATCTAAACAGGTCTCTGATGTTTGCAAGAGAGGCCCAAGGGCACCAAGCAGTTTACTTTTGTAGGCAGGATCCTTGCAGACAAAAGGAAGTCTAAATTGAGTTGCTTTTGACTTATATTATGTAAAAGGCTCTCCTAGAGGCCATGGTGGAACATTTGCTAGGAAATGTAAGAGATCAGTGTATGGTCAGATATGTGAAGTGTATAATAAACTCGTGAGAAGGTTAGACTCACACTCCAGATCTTCACAGTGGACCGGAGTCTCCCTTAAGGACAGAAGCCAAAGATCAGCCCAAACTACCTTTGCAGAGGTCTTGGCTCAGATCATCAGAATGGGGCCAGGTCCCAGGACAGCCTGCAGACAGACCTATGTCACAAACCACCAAGTCAGCCTCTGTCTGGCCACCAGTGGCACAGAGCCAACCTCAAGGGAGGCACTGCCTGTGCCCACCTCTGAGAAGCTTCCCCGAGGAGCGTGACTTCCCGGTCTACCTGTATTAGACAGAGACTCAAGTTCGCCAGACATTCCTCTGCTTAACTAAGCAGACAAGAGTTGTCGAAGAATCCTGAATACGTCTTCTGCCACAAGACAGTCAGTGGGCTCTGTTTCTCCAGAGCCACGATGGGGAGGCCCTGACCTGTCCCAGGCCAGCCTGTACCTACCAAATGCAGTTGCCCTTCTGTGCTTTCCTTTCAGGGAAGTCCACTGAGGACCAGCAGTGAGCCAAGTACAGTGCTAGCCTTTGAGGATAGAGTCTTAACTATAATTATGATTCTTTTCTTCTTTTACTAAGTAATTTTCAAAAGGGCATCTTTAAATTGCTGAATAGAGAATTAACATTACCATAAATGATTGTTCCATTTCTGTGTTAGCATATTAGTTGTAAAGAAGTTGTTTTACTAATGAACCAAAATAAATCATTCAATTATGTAAATTCACCTTCTGTGGGCACCTTGAGATTCAGTGGAGAAGAAGCTTGTCCTCCAGCCTAGAGTGGGCCAACAGTATCGCTGCCTTCCCCAAGCTGACTAAGTCCTGGGGCCTTGGGAGCCAATAAATTGCACTGAGTGTGGTGGCGACTGACCATAAATCAGAAACATTCGGTTTTCTCCTAGAGGAGTGCCTCAGGCTTGAGGACAGTGGATGGATGTTGGCCTTCCTCTCAGAACCTCGAGCTCCCTGATGAAAGATGCAGCCCTGACATGCTGCCAACCCCGTAGTGAGTGCTAAACCAGTTACTAGCAGGCGGGGCTTCTGCATTAGAGTAGGTGACTTTTCGGAGGGGAGGATCCAAGCTGCAGGCAAGGAGTATTCTTGACTTCAGAGAGGAGCCAGTACACACCTAGGCCACTGGCACAGGGCTGCACGTGAATTCCCTCTCGGCACCTGCATGGAAAGGCCTTCAAGAGCTTGGACATCCGCAGCTGGGACTCCTGGCTGGGAAGAGCCTTGCATACAGGAGGTGCTCAGCAGCACTGACTTGAGCATTGAAGCAAGTGCTGGGTGGACCACACCTACCGAAATAAAGAACAGCATCCCTGGCTTGCTTTTGGTGTCCTTTCGTGACATTATTCCATGTTTCAAAAGTCAACATGTATGAAACTGTATCTCATTTTGTTTTTCAGAGCTTAAAAATGATCAAAAGTAAAATGATAAACTAAAATATCACTGGCTCTCATTTCCTGTTTGTCATCTAGGCACCAAATAAATGTTTGAAATAAGTGCTGGCGCGATCCCCGTGTGTTGGTGGGTGCAGTCTGAACCATGGTCCTGAGTGGGGCTCGGGCCGGAGTCTCTCTGTGAAGTGGAAAAGCCACTGTTCTCAGTGTTTCCTTTTGAGAAGGAGGAATCAGATTTCAGGAGGTTGAAGCTCACTTTATTTCATTAGGAATTAAACAATAGACTTTATAAATGTCTCCATGTATATGTATAAGGTGATAAGGTATGTGAACTCTAGAGGCCTCACCAGTCTGTGCAGGGTTTAGGCAGCTTCATCTGGTTTCTCCATGCCTCCCTGTCCTCATCTGTTGGAAGAATTAAAGAAGAGAATCAAGCATTCAGCACAGTGCCTGACCAAGAGTATCTTAATAAAGATTGGCTATAATAATAATGATTATTATTATTAACTGTTATAATACTAAAAATAAAAGGCTGAGACTGATAAGCAGTAGATGAAATCTCTTTTTCCAGAAGCATTTCTGCCTGTATATCCCAGTCAGCCGCCTGGATGGCCCTTGTCAAAGATTTAACTTCATAGGGGGGTGGCCAGTGTGAAGGAAAAGCCTAAACTGGGGCGTGACCAGTGCCCTAGGTGGTTCTCGGTTTGCTCGGGACCCTGGGGCAGGATCTCCAGGGCCACCAGCCCGTGTCACTCAAGGCTGATGTCCGAGGTAGCCAGGGCCCTCTCACCGTCTGCTTCGCCACTCAACCCCTAGACTGCCAGTGACCTCCAAAGGCTTGATTTTTCTTCACCCTACACTGTATTAAACTTAACTTTAATTCCAGACTGAAGGAGACAGGCCAATATAATGCAAGCCCTGATTCTGGATTCAAGGTTCTTATTACAAAAAAAACACCGTTGGGACCATCTGCACACTTGAAAGCCGTCTGAAGATGAGGCGGGAGGAGGAGGTGTTCGTTTGCTGCCGTCAGTGGTCCCGATGTGGAGCAGGCGAGGCCATCACTTGTCCTGAAGGCTCACCGAAGGGTCCGGCGAGCGGGCAGCCTGTCAGTTTGCTCTCAAGCGGTCGAGGGGAAAAAATGCCCTTTGTATTTTACTTGCATCTGTTTTATAAATTTGAGATGATTTTGAAGTTTATAAAAATAATTACTTTTTAAATGCTCTCTCCTTTTTCGTCTGGCTCTCATTGCTTCGTTTCCAAAAAGTGAGTTTCTTCTTCTAAGCAGTAAACGGAGACCAGGGTTCAAATCCTGGGTGTGTCATTAATAGGTTTGTGATGTTACATAGACTTAACGTCCCTGAGCCTCTCCCACAGTCCCCACAACCCCCACCCCCACCCCACCCCCCTGTTTTCATCCATGAAAGCGCTTGCTTCAGTTTTTGGATTTTGGATCTAGGGAGGGGCTTTGTTTGTTTGTTTGTCTGTTTGTTTTAAATGGGGGCAAATGAGGTCATGCGTGTGTGGTGCCTGACGGAGCAAACTTATTTTTTTTTTACTCTCTCTTCTCTCTGGTGCAGCGGAGGACCCTATGATACTTGGCTTCTGCGTTGTTTTACCCAGCCTGCAACTTGGTTCCCGCAGTCTTAGCATTTCTGGGTCATGTTGGGGAGTGCGGTGGGGGCAGGAGGGAGACACCTGCCCACCTGGGTCCGCTGTCTGGCCCTGGGCCATGCAGGACTGGCACACACAGCCCAAGGTGCCCCAACATCACCTCAAGGGGCTTACAGTCCATGTGGAAAAGGTGCAGGGAGCCGAGCATTTCTTAAATCACACCAGACATCACCTTTGTTCCTGGCCTTCTTTTGCAGGAGAGCATTACTTGGCTCCTCCTTCCCTTGGTGGGTGGGGTTTCAGGAGCCATCAGTGGCTGGAACTGTGTGAAAGTACATGTGCTCTGTGAACAAATACACCTCTGAGGCCTCAAGCCAAAGCTGTCCTGCAGGAGCGCTGAGGACAGAAAAGCTTTCCATTTCCCAGGGACTGAGATTCCTGCCTGTGCCCCAAAGAGATGTAGGTGAGCGATCACATGGGTCCAGGGGCAGATGCAGGACATGGGTCTGTCCTCTTCCACCAGACCAGAGGCCTCCAGAGCAAGACTGGTGAGGTCAGAGAAGGCTCTGGGCTGCCATGGCCCTGTAAAGCCAACCCGTGGAGGGACAAGCGGGGGAGGCTGCTCCTAGAGCCAGAAGGACTGGGAGAACTTGGCTGGGTCTGGGGAAGGAAGCACGGGGCCAGAGAGAGAACCCGAGGCTCACCCTACACTTCCACGGAGTCTCCTTTGGGCCCCACAGTCCTGCGAGGTGGTGGTTGTACTCACTTCACAGATGACCACGGGGATGCAGAGCTGAGGGACTTTCAGGACCTCACAGCTACCTGGTGACCACTGGAATTCAAATGCAGGCCTCTACTCCAGAGTCTGCCTTCATCCCCTCCTGCCCTCGGCCCCTTGCTGCCTCCTGGAGGCCACAGTGGGAGCCTGGCAGGCAGGGGTGTTGGGAGTTGGGGGAGGGGCACGTAAGGGCCAGGTTGCCAGGGAAGTGAAGAGTAGCTGGGAAATAAGTGAGTAGTTTTAAAAGAACAAAAGATATAACAGACCAGTTTTCAGGGTGGGGCACGTGGCTCAGGCAGCGCGTTTGGAGGAAGGGGCCTGCATGCCGGGGGAAGCACTGAGAGGGCAGCTCCGCCACAGCATCAGTGCTCGGGGTGCACCAGCTCCCGTCAGCTCCTCCGAAGGTACATGGAGCTCTGAAACCTCTCAACTGCTCCAGCTTTCGGGGTGCCTGGGCCTCTTCCCATCCCCTGGAGGTTTGGCCCACAATACAAACTCCTGCTGCTTCCAGGAGCTCCCCCTCTCCCCTCCCTCCAAACCCTGATGGCCGCCTGGCCTGGCCATGTCTCTCTCGAAGCATTTACCATTATTGCAGGAACTACATTGTTACCAGCCCGCACCTCCCTGCTGTCAACACCCCTTCCTGCCCTTAAAAGGGGCTCCCAGGAGATGGACTTGTGTGTCAGTCATCTCTGGATTCTCAGGGCTTGTAGGATGGGCCCACCACATGGACTAGTCAATACCTTTTGTTATCTAAGTTAATAAAAGTTTCTATCACACCTAAGAGGCAAGCTCTCAAAACCACGATTCTCTCAGTCGGTCAGACTGGCGGGGAATCACGTCCCAGGGACTCCCGGTCCCTCAGGACTGAGTGTGTAGCTGCAAGTGTTCAGCGGGCCTGCTGTTATCTCTCCAGGGTTTTCCCAGCGGAGCTGCGCACAGCTGGGTCAGATTCCAGGGCGTGGACAGTCCGCTTTCTGGCACCAGGGGACGACGGGAAAGCGAGGCCACTACACATCACGGCCCATTCTTCTTGTCCTGTCTGGCTGCAACTGTTCCATTCTGCTATGATTGGAAAACCTCTGGAGTTTGGGCATTAGCAACTACCGAATGTGTGGACATTACTTGTTGCGCGCGGACCCCATGCAGCACCCCAAGTGGGAATCACAGCAATGACAGGAGACTACTCTGGGACAGCGACAGCCCCGCCTCTTCATTTTCCACTGCATTCCTCAGACGTTCTGGCCGAGGGGCCCGTGCTGACCTCCCCATGTTGGGACCGACTTCCTTGCTGGGGAAGTCTATGGGAAAATTCCTCTTCCCTGGGACGGGAATGTGACTCTGTGACTGGGCGTCCATCACAGCCAGGGGTGTGGGTGCACCTGCAGGGCCCCCCTCCCTCACCGAGGGGCTGGGATCCCGCCTCCGCAAATCCGCCGGGCTCAGGCTCCACGCGGACATCTGGGCTTCCTCCTACTGGCCGCTGCTGCAGGGCTGCGCACCTGCATGTGATTAGGACTCAGCAGACGCCCACGGCCCCACGGTCGGTGGCTGCACGCTGGTGGCACGTTGCAGTGGACGGGTTTATCCCCAGTCACTGTCCCTCCTGAGAAGGGTGTATAGCACTCTCGGGGAGTAGAAGCACAATGCACCCACGCCCAGGTCAGGCAGCCCACCCGCAACGGTGTTCATCTTTGCCTCTGCCCACCTGCTCAGAAGGGCACAGGCGTTGGGCACTAGGACGCACCCCAGAGCCAGCCTTCGCCTCCTTGTGGCGTCAGTCATTGCAGGGCCTCATAGACGTGCGCCGCCCGCGTTTGGGAAATGGGACGAGCTCTCAAATGCCACTGCAGACTCCTTTCTCCCTGTAACTGCCCCTCCTCCGCCGAGCGTGTGACCCTCTGACCGGAGAGTGCCAGGGTAGGGCAAGGCAAGACTGGAAGACAAGGAAACGAAGACCGACCAAGGATGAGGGTAATCAAAGCAGGACAAGACTACACTTTTCGATGGCAGGGTCATAAAGCTTACACATTTATTGTCCCTACCGGATGAGTTGGTTAAAGGTGGACTTAAATTTTATTCCAAAGAAAGAAACTCCTTTAATTAGTGGTGACAGATTAAGGGACAGAAAGGGAGCAGACTTTGTTGCGCTCTTCTCCTGAGAGAGCCACGTGGCCGCAGGGACAGGCATTAACACCCTCGGGCACGTTGGAGCCCCGAGGATGGTCGTGCCACCACCCTCCGCCGGGCGCTGGGTCACACTGGCCGGACGCCTGCCCCGCTGGAGCCACTCCTGGGAACAAGCCGGCATGAGGGCCATGCTGTCATTGCCACCACAGCCACGGCTGCTCTGTCACTGCGCCTCCCCCAGAAACACGTAAGCAGCAGATGAGACAGCTTTCTCTTCCATCTGTAGGAGAAGGTCGCTGTGGGAGCCACAGGGCGGTAGAAAGCCGTGCGGTGGATCCTCTGCGCCATCTGGGGGAGATCTGGAAGGATCCAAGTTCGCGTCACTGAGCGCGGACCTCGGTACTGTCCCCCGGAGTCCTGAGCAATAGGGCCCTGTGCAGCCTGTGGTGGGGCTTTGCTGGTTTCCCCAAGCTGCACCCTCATTGCCAGCGCTGGGCCCTGTGCTGGGGATTCTGAGGCCTGATCTGGCCGCCTGCACCCGGGCCCACTCTCACTTCCCCACTGAGACAAGGCCCCACAGCACAGGAGAGGCATGAAAACAGGAACGCTCTCCACCCAGCTGCTGGCAGCGGCCACACTCGCTCGCTGCAAGTGACGGTGCTCATTTTCCAGAGAGAAAATGTTTTCCACTGCATTTTGGCCTCTGCTGCCCTGAACCCGAGCTGACTCGTCTACCTTCCCATGCCACGGCGGCATGCAGTGTGGGGCTGCACACTGGGTCCTGTGTCCCACGAGTCATGAGACCAGGGAGCAAGCCCCGTGCCTGAGGCCCCCCTCCTGGGGGACATCTCCACATTAGAGCCTGAGGTGTTTCAAGTGTGAAGACTAATGAGCGGGCCCAGGGCTCCCAGGCACACTGTTCAATGCAGTCATTCCTAACACCTACATGATTAACGACTGTTCTCAGTGTTGAGGAAGATGAGCAGGTGTAACACAGAATAACAGGTAAAAAGTCGTTCTCCAAAGACCAGTCAGGAGATGTTTTATCAATAAAATATTTAATCAGCTTATCTGTACACAATGTCCAAGTGGTTAAGGAAGAGTAGAAAAGCATGTGTAACAAATATATACTGCTATGTAACTGTCAAGAAAAATAGAGACTGCTGTTTTACAGTTCATTTACATGTCAATATGTACAATCTATTTAAACTTGAGAATACATATACACAGTGGCTTTGTACCTGCCCCTGAAGCGCACCCTGCCAGCTGGCCCAGGCCCAGGCAGCATTCACAACGTCAGCTCCTGCTGCCCCAAGGGCCAGGCTGGGGAGCAGGGAGACAACCCCTTCTCCAGCCCCAGGCCTTGGAGCTCCGCTCTGGCCAAACCCGTTCTGGAAGACTGCCCCCAAAGGAGATTTCAGCTTGGGTTAAATGAGGGTTTACAAAGCACCCCCTCCCCGCTTCTTACTCCCAAGCCAAGCTGAAAAGCAGCGAGCATCATTGCAAAAGGAAAGGGACTTCTAACCACCCCCAAATAATTAACTTTGTCGATAGCGGCTAAGGGAGTGGGCATGTTACTGTGCTGGGTCACCATTGCCATCCGTCTCCTTGGAATCAGCGTTTTGGAGTCGAGTGCATGTGCTTGTTATGGGGCGGGGCGCCCGTCCTGCCAGGCGCTGCTGCCCACCCAGGACCTGCGCAAACAGACCTTCCTGGTGAGGAGAGCTGCTTCTTTACATACTTTTTAGAACAAAATAAAAAACTTCAGAATCCCGTTGTCACCTGCTCAAGCGCAAGTCGCAGTCAGCATCGTAATCCTTGTAAAAAATGTATTAACTTTTCATTTGGGGTGAAACACTTCCACCCAAGAGACCGCAAGTGATGCAAGTGTGATTCTTTGTCACAGAAAACGAAAAAGTTGTTTGCACCGCAGTGTAAAGTAAAATGCAAGAAAAACAATGGCACTAAGGATGCTGGCGTTCTATCTGTGATGCGTCCGAGGCGGAGATTGCCAGAGAAATTCCCCTTTCCACAGTCTCTGTTCCTCGCTCGGGACACGTGAGTATTTCCCAGCCAGAAAAGAAGTTTTTATCCCAAGCTTGCTTTCTTCCTGAACTGGATTATCATTGTCTGAATGGAATGCTGAACTGCCCCCTGTGCCCTGACTCTGACAGGCCCTGACCCAGAGATATATTTAAGTTCCAAAGAAATAAGCCCTGTCCGTGGGCACACCCCTTCCTCAGGCAGCCGGCTCACTTCAAGCCAAGCTGTTGCTGCCCCCAGCCACAGGGGAAACCAGGACACGTGTATCTTCTTCTGCCCTTGGCAGCTGTCAGTCACCGGGAGGTGAACGTGCAAATAAGGAAGACCCTTCGCCACACCTTGTCCCTGCTTTCCAGACTCACTCACCCTCTGAACACTCCAGGCTCAGGCCGCCCATGTGTGTGGGGTCTGAGAGAAGCCAGGCTTGATGGTGAGGTAACACGTCCAACAGGTACAAACTGCGTGCAGTTTCCCCAAACCCCCAGCTCGCTGGCCTACATGCTGCGCTTCCCGGCTTGTGGTCCAGGGAGCGCCCTCCGGGGAAGAGAGCCTGTGCACCTGGGATCAGTGTGCTTACCTCTAGTTCAGCAGGACTCCTACGTACAAGCCTTACAGGGCGTCCGGGCTTTGTCAGCCAGGAGAACACCTCAGCCCTGGAAGGTTCTGGGGAGGTTCTAGGTTCTGGCCGTCAAGTGTCCAAGTGGGGTCTAGGTCCAGAACAGACACCTCGCCCCCGATGCTAGATGGAGCAATGGGGCGTCGTTGCTGCCAGCGCTGGTCAGCTGGGGCCGCACAGAGGTGATTCTGCACAGAAGGCAGCCCCTGGCCCACCTCCTGCCCGGCCGAGCCTGCAGCCACCGCCTGTTTGCCAGTCACTCAGAGGAGGGATGAGAAGAGAAAGGCAAAAGCAAACAGCCGGCCACCTCCCCGAAGGTCTCCACCGCCAGGCCTAGAGGAGCTGGGAATTCAAGTGTCAGCAGCTTTTCTTTGCTTTTCTAGACAACTTATTTCACATCCCATTAGAAAAGGTAATATTAAAAGTTTCTGCAGAAGAAAGCTTATCAGGCAAAAACTTTTAGTACCCACTGTGCTTCAGACACCAGCACACTGAGCTGTCCTGCCAGCAGACTCACCTGACTAAAGCAGCACCTCCCTCAGGAGTGACCAGACCCCACGGCCCACTTGCCATTGGAGGGGTGCACATAAGAAAAAGCAGTGCTTTCTTGCGCCTGCACAGATGCAGCGAGGGGCGAACAGGGCTGCCCCTGGAGGTCTACAGGGCAGGGGGAGTCCGACCATCGCCCACTGACTGTGTACTTTTGAATACAAGCGTGACCTGAAATGCAAACTCGTTTTCGGTGACCTCACCCTCTCCAACTGCCCCATCCCAGGGGGCTCTGCTGTGACTACTCCTGCTGCCCTGAAGCGCCAGCCCGTACCTTTGCCCGGCCAGGAGATCCTGGGGCCAAGCCCCAGGCCCGCTGCAGGCACAGCACTTGCACCTGTGACTGAGGTGTGGCTGGCGCGTGAACATCATGAGCAGAAAACATCCCCGAACCCTGAACGAATGCAGCCCACCTGGCAGGTGTGAAGCCCTCAGTCACCCCCCCACCGACAGGCGATGGAAGCCAACTCCCAAGCCTCTACCCGCAGCAGCCACGTCCATGTAGGTGGCTCTCCGCAGGCAGAAAGTATGGCCTTCTGGCGAGAACAGCCTTCTCTCACCTGCAGCCTCCTTACAAGGAACCTGCTTGTGCCGTTCCACGCTCTGGGCACCGGGGAAAGCCCGGCACAAGGGGAGAAGCCTGCTCCGGCCTGAGGGGCCGGAAGGCTCCAGGTGCAAAAGGCCTAGCTGTCTGAGAAAGTAGAAATAGCATCTTTTCCATGTCCCCCTTCTAGTGTTTCTTATGTTAACCTCTGCCCCCATTTCCAGGCCATCTGAAAGAAAAGAAAGAGGAGATCTCCTGGTGCCTCCCCCTGGCTCACTCCCCCGCAGCTGGACTGGACATGGCCATGACAGTGGGGCAGCTGAGCAGGGGTTAGAGACATGCTGGGGATCTGGTGGAGCAGTGCACCCTCTGAGACAGCCCCGGTCCCTGTCTGGGCTGCCAAGAAGGCACAGACTATTCTCTGTGCCACACAGAGGCGCCAGCCGGAGGGGGAGCCCTCCCATGACTTGGTCCCGGGACAGTCCCCGCCCAAGGTGGCTCTACCCATCGCTGTGTGAGCACGGGGACTCGAGCTGGGCTACAGTGCCCCTCAGTGGGGACACAGCAGAGGTCTGGCTTTGGAGAGCTGAGCCCCACCCCCGAGGCCTGGCCTCCCCTGCACCTGTCTCGCCCCAGGTGACACCAAAGCAGCACCCACGGAGCACTGGCAGAGGCTGAGAGTATAATGGACGCACACAGGCAAGGGCTGCAACGCTTGTGAGAGGTGGCTCTGGCCCCGGGATCAGCAGGGGGCCTTGCCCAGGAGTGGTCACAGTTGCTCTGCCTCCGAACTCTGTGAGTGAGCCTCTGGACAAGGCAGAATCCTGGGACCATGGGACCAGGCTGAAGCTCCGGGGCAGGTCACTCCTGGGCACGCAGAAGCCCACAGTGGGCCGGGACCGGAGCGCCACTCAGATACCCCTTGGGGGGTCCAGTTACTTTTCACTCCCTGCCGACCTGTTCTAACTGCTGGGTTCGCTTGTCCGCTGACTCTCCTTCCTCCCCAGCCCAGACCCTTTCTGAGAAGGCACCGTGGGCCCTTCCCTAGCTGTTTTCTGCTCTGAGCGTGAGCGCAACTGTGGACAGGATAAACGGTTGGCAGGGTTTGAAGTCTTCTCCCACCACACCTGCTGGGTGGTCGGTACTCTCGGGCACTGAGAGCAAGGTTCCCGCTCCTGCCGATGCCCCCCGAGACTGCCCTGTGCGATGTCACTGCACTGGGTTTGGGGGGCTCGGTTCCTCTGTCACGCAGTCCACACCGCTCCTCCTTCCCGTGCCCCTTCAGCAATAAAATGCCAGGACAGTGGGGGAAGGGCAGCATGTGCATGATGAAGGGACACAGCTCAAGCCTGCATCCCCGAGCTAAGGGGACAAAGCCCGCCACCCTCTGGGAGAACACAGCCCACGGCTTGGAAAGCCTGGGGGCATCAGGGAACATGGCCGCCTGCCAGCGTGGGGTCCCCCTTAACATCAGGGCCTGGCTTCCAGCAGCAGTGACCAGGCTGTCTTGGTGTTTGCCAGGCGTAGCCCCAGCCCCCGGGGACCCCAGCTGCCTGCCCTGTGCCCCCCAAGCTGGGATGCCCAACCTTCCTCTCCAGCAGGAAGAGTGGTTGAAATCATAGTAGTGCGCAGTTCTCCCCAACAGAACGAGAACCTCTGACTTACTTCAGGAGGAATACTTTGGTGAAGGGGGGTGGGGGGCGCTGCCTTCACTCACAGTCCTAACACTTTTTACTCCGCTTGCTAGCAGCCAGCTCGCCCATCAGTGAGTCGGAGCTCCCAGCTGGCTGACTCAGCCCCACACCTCATTTCCTAGAAGACAGACAGACAGACAGACAGTCCAGGACACTGCAAACTGTGCTGGTGGAATCCCTTCTCCACACCTTGTCAATGCTAGTCTATCCCAACCGTATCTCAGCAGCCAACACCTGTCCGCCTCCACACAGGGCGGCCCTTCCGCTGTCCTTTTTACAAAGTGAAACACACCCTCTCCTTTCATCCACGTTTAACTCAGAGATGTCAGAGGGCTGAGCAGAGATGGGGTGGGACCACCCGGGTCTGGTTCCAGGCAGCTCCAGCGGAGACCCAGGAGGCATTCCTATTGTTTGGTAAGCAAAGGACACACTGAAGGCATCAGAGAACTGTCCCTGGCCAAGGACACGCCCCTACCCCCGCCCTGGGTGCAGATTGGACTCAAGGTGCAGGAAGACACCTATTCCTGCATCACTTGGTAGAAGGAGGTCATCAGGAGGAATGAAGAAAATGGAGATTTTTTTTCCTGCCATAAAAATCTCAGGCTCAATCACGACATTTCTTCCCCCTCCCCCAACTTTTTTTTCTAGTCCCTAAAAATGTGTAAAAATGTTTGATTTTGTCCAGAAATAGTAAATACCCTAGGATTTCTTAAAAATAATATTTAGCTATAGTTTTTCATTACCTCCTGTCTAAAATTTCTAATACTACGCCTTTTATTCTTCACTCTGATAGATACCAGAGCAATCACCAAGCAATTGTTTTAAAGTCAGAGTTTAAGAAAGAGTGAGGCTTCTCTGGCAAAACCCATCAGTGTAACCAGACCATCTCAGCCCAGGCCGTGAGACGGGATGGAGGTGCAGTATAGCAGCCACTTGGGGAGTTTTTTGGTTTTAACCTGAAGAGACTGTTGCATTTTCTGGTTATTTATAGCTACCCACGTAGCCACAGCATATAAATTCACATTATAAATGTGTTTTCTTTTCCTTCGGGAGGATTTTACAGGATAAAAGAGACTCAGGTGGGGCCCTTAAATAAATTAGCTGTATCTAAGCCTTTCATCTCTCCATCTCTCTCTCTCTCTCCAGAATGTAATCACTGAAAATTAAAATGGGTTTAGCCAGCCCTGGACCTCAGCATCCGAGACAAGGAGGGTAGGATGGATGGCTCTCAGGGACCCTGAAGGAGAGCACCCAGCACAGCCTTGGACAGGAGCGTGGGGCGGAGCTGCAGGGGCTTCCGAAGCGCCCCCTGAGCCCCCCCCCCGCAAGGGGCCCCCAGCTCATTTCCCTCCCCTCGCCCAACCACTTACGCCGGCCACAAAGGACTCCCGGGCAGAAACGAACCAAATAAAACAAGGCTGTCGCCGTGTGAGCCCCCTTTCACATACACAGACAATCCTGCCACCAACAAGGCCCTTTGGGGACCAAATCCAGGGCCTGGAAGATAGACTTCCACCTCTGCTCCCCAACACCAAGGCCCAGACCTTCCGAAGGGGCCACCGCAGCCACCCTGCAGGCGCCCCTGGCCGGAGAACGGGTGGGAGGGGAGCACCTTCCTCCTGCTCTGAAGCGCTGAGTTTCCGGGAGTTGAAAGCTCACAAAACCACTCCTGCGCGGCTTCATTTCCTGTCACTGTCACTCTGCCAAAGACTACAGCAACAACACAGTGACGGCGTGTAAAGGCCTACAGGGACTTGCTAGCTGAGCGCAAGCACACGTCGGCGCTCGGCGCAATCCGAGTACGTGCCGTTGGACGGGCTGCGCCTGCAGCCCGCGGAGCGCCCGAGTCCTCTGCAGGGGCCAGCCACCGGGGACCCCTGCTGCCTCTGTCAGGCCCTAAGAGCCTCCCTGGCAGCTGCTTAGGAAAACGTGCCCGCAGGTCTCCGGGAGAAGCCGTAGCTTTCCCCGCTCCAGACTCTGCGCTCGCTTCCTCCTGAGTGACCCGAGGCACTGCCACCTCCCTGGCTGCCCAGCCGAGGGGCTTGGCAGAGCCGGGCAGACGCACCCACCCCCGTTTCTTGTCGGTCAGCCTTGCAGTTTAAAAACCTCTTCCTAACTTCACTCCCTCACTCAAAGGGAAATACTTTTTCTGCTTTCTACATCATTCCCAATAAGAATTGATTTTTTTTTTTAATGGTGCTGACCTTCGCAGCGATCCAGGAGGCTCCACAATGTGCTCTTTCAGACAAATGCTCCCTTTCAAAACTGAGGGGCACGGTCCATTTTTAAAATCAAAGAAAATAGATAAGGCCCTTGCAGCCGCTCCTTCCCAGAATGGATGGCCTCCGGGCGCCGCAAACCTTCAGCAAAGGCCCCGTCTGTCCGTCCCTGGATGCAACACCCAGAACTCGGCCACCCAGCAGCCCCCGTGCCCCACGCTCAGAAACATAAAGGGGTGCGATACAACTTAAGCGACTACCCCTTTAGTTCACCCATTGTGGAGCCCGCAATTCCCTAACCTGCTCCTACAGGATGTAGTGTCTGCTATTTTAACATTAACACGAACACCATCCTCTCCCCTAAAGGAGTCTGTTTGCACAGTACCCACGGCTGTGACATTCCGTAGCGTCAGATCATCTCTACCCAGGGCTTTGGGTGCAGTCACCGTAAATGTGTGCATGAGTGAACGAGTGTGTGGGTGTGAGTGTGAGCGTGCGCTCTCTCCTCCACGCGGGGCGCGGGGCCAGAGTCCGACCTGCACCGACGCTCGGCGACAGGCCCGGCCCGCAGCTGCTCTTCTGCAGGGGGTCCTCTGCGCGGCGGGGCGCGGCTGCCCCTCCCTGGCCCCGCACGCTGGCTACCTGCAGCCGCACGCCTCCACCACCATGTCCTCGTACTGCTTGTAGACCACGTTGTTGGCAGCGTCGATGTAGAGGATGCTGATGGGGCTGAGGCGCGCGGGCACGCAGCAGGAGGCCGGCGCCGCCTCGGGCGCCATGGAGTTGAGCAGCGTCTGAATGATGGCGTGGTTGGTGGGCTCGAGGTGCGAGCGCAGCGGGAAGTCACACACGCCCTCGCAGTGGTAGGCCTGGTAGTCCAGCGGAGCGATGATCCAGTCATCCCAGCCCAGCTCCTTAAAGTCCACGTGCAGCGGCCTGCGGCTGCAGCGGCTCCCGGCCCTGCGCCCGTGGCCCCGGCCTGTGCCGCCACCGCTGCCCTGCGAAGCCCGAGCCCCGGCCAGCGCGGTCCGCCGCCTTCTGCGACCGCCGATGACAGCAGTCGGTGCCCCGGTGTTGGGTCCCGGATCGGGCGGCTGCTCCGCGGCCAGCGCTGCCCCGAGCGCGCGGGCCTGGGCGCGGATCTCCCGGAACAGGCTCTCCTTCCTCTGCGTCCGGGAGGAGACAACCAGCAGCGCGCGATCCTCCGCCGCTGCGCTGCCGCCGCCGAGAGAGCCGAAGCCCAGCCATCTCAGTGCCATCGGCCTCCGCGCCGGGCCCGCCACTGCGCGCAACAGTAGGCAGAACGTGCGGCTGGCGCGCGGCTCCCGTCGGTGGCGCCGGACGGCGTCCGCCACGTCGAACACCTCCCAGCGCGCGGCGTTCACAGGCTCCGCGGACCGAGAGTGCAGCAGGCTCTGCGCGCGGGCGGCATCGGGGCACGTGGACAACAGCAGCAGCGGGGGAGGAATCGTGCTGCCAGGTTCAGGCTCCACGAACGCGCGGCGCAGCACGCGCAGCTCTGCGCCCACGACCTCATCGGCGTCGGAAAGGCTGGACAAGTCGAATAGGAAGCTCTGGCCGGTCTCCGCTGCCGATTCGTCTGCAGAGGGCGAGCAGAGACAGAGGGAGAAAGAGCCAAATGAAAACGAAATCCGCAGTCCTGGTCGCAGGGACTCCTAACTGCACACGGTCCAACCGGGCTGCAAGAGTAAGGCCTGCCCGAGCCGGTGCCTGCCCCCACGTCTCGGCCCCAGCCGGACACTGCCATTCTGGTCCAGAGGAAATGTAGCCTTCGCCCTGAACATTGGGACTGGGCTTTGGTTTATCGAGTCAAGAGTCCCTCCACCGCTACAACACACGCACACACACATTGCTAAGGTGCGGGACCAGGAGCGCAACCCAGCAGCCAGACGGACTTAAGGCCACTACAGTTCCGCTGCCTGCCCGGGAGCCACGGATGTGCGGGGACTGTGTCGGAGGCCAGACTTTCAAGTTCGCCGGTCGCAGTCCAGGAAGCCTGTGGGCGCCTCGGAAGTCGAGCGCCCTTTCCAAGGCCCGGAGTCCAGGCCAGCGGTTTGACCCCGGTCCCGCGCGATACCGGGACTGCTCGTTATTGCCCTGCCGTGCCCCCGGACAGCCGCCGAGTCCCGGGTGTGCAAAACGAAATATTCTTGTCCCCAAAGCTCTGCTCCTTCACTCTGAACATTCCAGCCAGCCCATGCAGGCTGGGGCCCAGCTTTTCGTCCAGAAGGGGACGCGTCGGCCGGGCTCCAGAGACCCTCTCGTGCGCCCAGCTTTCCTCTCTTTGCCCAAGGGGAATTGAGACCCAGAGAGGGGCCCGGCTCAGCCCCAAGTCTCAGCGCGGTAAGCGCTGCTGATCGCGATCGGGAACTCCACGATCTCCTTCTCCCAGCGTTTCCTGGACCTCGGACAGAGGGGGAAAGGCGGCAAAGGAGTGCGAGGGACCTTCTGAGACGGGTCGGGGCAGCGAGACTGCCTTGCGCAGGGAGAACAGTGAGCCGAATTAGGTCTCGCCCCCAGGACCCGCCGGTCCCTTGGCTGGCTTACTCTTTCTCTCCTCTATGACTTGTCTCCGGCTTTTGGATTTTATTTCTGGTCCTGGGCACTTTTTTCTTTTGGGGCCCAGGAAAAAAAAAGCTGAAATTCCACCAAACAGCAGATAAGGAGCTCTCTTTGAAGAGGGTCATATGGTTTCGTTTTGCCCCAAACTCAGAGACTGTGCAGGCTCCCCCCACCAGGAGAGATTTGCTCACCAACGGAGGAGGCCAGGCCCAAGGCTCTTGAGTCCAAAGTCTGGGCCCAGCGGGTGGCCTCCAGGGACTTCAGGCAGCCCTGCTCCAAGGTGAGGCTCAGGGTGGAGAGGGAGGCAGGACAGGCAATGGGCAAATGCTCCTCCCTGCCACACACACCACACCGCTTTTCCCCCCAGAGGGATTACGTGCTGGAGCTATGTTTGCCCTGCAGCCTCTTCCTGCTTAAAGGTGCTGCCACCACTGCATCCCCTCCCTCCAGAAGGAAGGAGAGGCAGCCTTACCAGCCATGCCAGCCAAGCTGGCACCCAAGGAAAGGATTTAGCTCTGGCTGAGGCTTCGGGAGGCCTAACACAACCAAAGAAGGAGCGCCTGATGCCTCTGCCAGCCTAGGGCCCTGCACACCCCAGCTATCCCATAACCTGGCAGCCACAGAGCAGCACTGTGGCTGGGGCTTCCCAGGCCCGTATGCCAGGGCTCCGGCTTCCCCTGAGCGTCCAGTCCAGGGAGCGCGCCAGGCCCTAAGAGGATGCTTGAAAGTTCCCGCCGGACTAGAGGGCCATTGGTCCCAGGATGTCCCTGCACCCAAAGTAGAGCAGTCTGCGAGTGGGCACTGTGTGTGTGTTGGAGGGGTGGGTGGATTTGGTCACTGCTCCCAGACCGGGCCCATCTGCAGCAACACTTGCTTCCCAGCCCCACTCCGCTGCCTTTCTCTCCTGCCTTCCACTCTGGGTCTCTGGCTGTTTAGCATTAAGGCCGAAATTACTTAAATCTCCCCTATCTGTCTGCTTTAATGACATCAATAGAGATTAATAAAATCCAGATGACACTGCAGTCTCCACGGCCTCACCCTCGTCCTACCTTTGGAGGGCCTGGCCCCGAGTGAGGCGAGGCGGGGCGCTTGGTCCAGGAGAGGCCTGCAGTCGGGCGCGGTCGCTGGCTCTCCTCTCTGCCCCACACGGCCGAGTCCCCGACCTCCGGTGGTCCCGGGGTCGGGCACGGGCCCCCGTAGCTGCACACCCTAACGCAGCCTGCTGAGAAGGGCCCTCTTCGTACCTGGTGCTGCTGCCAGCCTCCCTGGGGCCACCTGCTTTAGTCTGATGCCTGCCTCTGTCTCGCGTGCCCCTGAGTTACCTCCAGTTTGTACAGCCCCGCTGGAGACTGCGAGCTGCCGCGACTGCCGCGACGAAGCAGCCACCGCCGCTACCACCACTCAGTCTCTCTCGGCCAGGTCCCCCCTCCGCTCGCTCTCCAGATCTCCGACTCAGCCTGCCTCCTCGCGGGGACCCGCGGGCGGCAGGGCCAGGGCCACCCCACGCAGGGACCGGCTCAGCCCTCTGGGGCGCGGCCCCGCGACCTGCCGTAGCTCTCGCCACTGTCCAGGCGCAGTAGGTTCGGGTGCGTGGGCCTCCGCGAAGTTTCTTTCAACACCTGAGGCCGAGACAGGGGCCGCACCCCGCATGGGACGGAGCAGGGGCACGGCTCTGGCGGCGGTCTGCGCCTGGGACCGTGCAGGACGGACGGGCGCAGTAGAGGCGTGAGTACCTTGGGTCGCCTGGTCTGCGAAGCCGGTGATCGTGTCCGCGCGGCCGTGGCGGGCAGAGCCCGAGGTGGCGGCGGCGGCTGCTCCGGCCGGAGCCCTTCCGGCCAGGCTTCGGTAAAGCGACATCATGAACTGGTGCGGCACCACGGATCCGTTCCTGAAGCCGGAGCCCGTGGCGCGGCGCGAAGCGCGGGCCCCGGGAGCCTCGGCGGCTGGGACAGCGGAGGCGCCCGCCGCCGCAGCGAGGGTCCTCCGGCCGCCGCCGCCTCCCGGACTCCCGGCCGGCCCTGCCCCTGCTGCCCGCAGCACCGCGGCTGCTTCGAGCCCGTCGCGGGGGCGGCAGGCGCTCAGCAGCCACAGGCACAGCGCGGCGGCCGCGCTCAGGTCCATGGGCTCCGTGGGCCGGGCGGGCGGGCGGCGCGGGCTCCGTGGCTCCGCGAAGTCCCCCGGCGCCTTTTGAACATAGTATTTAATAATGGGGGAAGTGTGTGCAGCGAGCGGCGGCCCCCCTCCTCTCCCACCCCACCCCACCCCCGCCCAACGCCCGGAGCAGCGCCCCCTGCCGAACGCTCGAGGGGCAGCGCGGCGCCCCCTGCACCCGCCCGACGCCGCACCGCCCCGCTGCGCCCCGACCCTGCGCGAGCGAGGGATACCCGCCCGAGGCTCCCGCACAGAACGAGGCCCCGCCTCCCTTCCCCACGGCCTTGCGACAGCCCCCCCTCCGCCCACGGTGTGCCCGAGCCAGACGCGCCCTCCGGATTCGGAGACTCCGGGGAATCTCGCGTACCCGCCGCCCGCCCTGCTTCTTCCCCACTCCCTGCAGAGAAGCACCCGCCCCTCCCCGCTCCTATTCCGCTACTGCCCCAGACGGCAGAGGTGGGGCAACGGGATGGCTCGGCCCTACGCGTGGGTGCCGCGAACTGGTGGCCACCGCGCAGTGCGAGGCCACAGGGGCGCACGGAGGCCACAGGGCGCGCAGCGCCGCCACAAAGTCGCGTTTTCGATAACCTGTTCGGCTGTTCCCCACCCTGCCGGAGCCCCCGGGGACCGGAGCGGGCTGCCGGAGCAAGAAAGGGGACACGTAGGGAAGAGAGTGAGCGACTGGAAGTGCAGGTAAAGGCAGGCGGGAAAGGCAGACGGACTTGGACCGACACTCGGAGAGCAAAGGTTTGGGCGCGGAACGTGCGCTTAAGCGGCAGCCCAGATCTTAACCATGCACGGGAATTACGAAGGCAGCCCTGGGGTGAAGCGAAGACTCCCGCGCGGGAAGTTCATCCAATGCCAGTGATGACCTTCGCCAGCTTTCTAGGGGTCGGGCTAACGGAAACGGGCTACCGCGTATACTGTGGCTCAGCCAGAAGCCCGAGGGCGGGCAGCGAAGAGCCCGGGGCGGGGTGGGAGCTCTGTACTTCCTTCCCCGGCCGCGGTTATCGCGCGGGGCCGGTGTCTGTGGAGGGGGCTCCCCGGAGCGCACTCTCGCGCGCAGCGGAGCACTGGTGCCCGGACACGGCTGGGGCAGGTTCCCGAGGCCGCATCTCAGGGGCAGAAGCAGGCAAGGGCGGTCGTAGGCGGGTGATGGCTCAGCTCCACCGGCAGCGGGGGATCCCCCGAGTGCGGGAAAGTGCAGCAGAATGACGAGCCGCAGTTAGGCAGACGGAGGGGCTGAGCCGCGCAGACCCCCAAAGCAGGGCAAACGCGTCCTTTATCTTTAAATCTGCACTTGCCAATGAACTCAAAATCTAGACGGGGGCTGTGCACACAGTCACTTTGAGTGGGTGACTGGCATCAACGTGACGTCACAGAATCCAAAGCCAGGGTGCGCCACGCTCTGTCTGACCCACGGAGGACCTGCGGCCCGGAAGCTCCCAGCAACCGCGGCCGACAGGACCACTGCGAAACAGGGACGCACGGGTCGGGCGGGAGGTGGGGGTAAGGGGACGAGAGGCCCGGTGAGGGGATCGCTCTTCGTGCACCTCGGGCGGATCAGGTGGGCGGAGAAGAAAGGCCCGAGATTAGCTTGGGAAGGTCTGGGCAGCAAGGTGCTGTGGGACTGGAACGACCAGCTCCCTGTCTTGCAGGCGACCAGGCGTCCCCTCATTTTGGCCAGTACAAAGTCACCAGCCACTGGTGAGGCTCATCAAAGCTCAGCGCGGGGGCTTCCTCTGGGGGGCTGCGGGGAGCCTTCGGTAGGTGGGCCGGGTAGGAGGGGCGCCTGAGAGCTGTTCTGCACGTGCTGCCCAGCGCGTTTTGAAGGGAAATTCCCCTGGCCCCGGTACCGCCCCAGTGGTCCCTGGGCAGCTGCGGATGAGGCCCAGAGGCAGGTGTAGGAAGTTCAGAGGAGGCCGGGAGGAAACTGGGGGCTAGAGTCCTGACTTTGTTCTGCCTCAATTTGATGGCCACCCCCAATGTCCAGAGTCCCAGGCTCCAACTGTCTCAGAGACAGCAGGTGGGTTTGGCTCCAACGGGGGAGGAGGGGAAAAGCAGACTGAAGGGGGGTGTTTCTTGAATGGAGTGGGGAAAGGTGGTCCCCGCATTCTCACTCCCTCAAGTCCTTACCTTGGAGAACACTTTGCTGTCCATCCATCCCTTCCAGAAGCTGTTCTCTTTCTTTGAGCTTTTGATCTTTGATCCAAGTCACATAATTGCAGGACCGGAAAGAGCCTTTTAGGTTATGTAGGTCACCTTTCCCTGCCATGCCTGAACTATAGTAAATTGCTTCCCAGGCAGTGCTTGCATACATGCAGAGACAGGGAGCTCCCTACCCCAGGCAGCCTTCCAAGAGCTCTGATTGTGACGATGTCCTTCATACCAGAACCGTGAGAGCCACACCATCTCTCCGAGGTGACTTTGCGGTGGCAGTTCATATGCCACCTGGGAACATGAGTCTGGCATACTGCATCAGTGCCACTGAGGAAGTTGGTCTTGAGTTCTGCTAGCCACGGCCACCTTGCAGTGACCTGCAGGCAGTGAGCTGCAGGGGCAGCCTGCTCAGCTTCCAGCAGGCATCTCCTGCCACATCCAGACACCAGCCCTTCATGTCTAATGGCACAAGCACATAGAGGTCCCTTAGAGATGGCCTGCATTTGTCCAGAAGAGGAAGCCAAGTCCCTCAGTGGGGGAAGTGATCAGCGCCCTGTTACTTGGCATCACAGCCATCTGGGGTGAGGGGTCCCCTCTGTGGTCCTGTGCCTTTCATCTCCAGGTCTCACCACAGCTTTCCCCTGGGCACCCTGTAGGTGAGGCGTAATGAGGGCTCCTCCACTGCCCTGTCCACAGTTAGGGGTGCTGGGTCCCTGCAGAAAGACACTATTTTGGAAGATGGAACAGATGCCCCCCGGCTATGACTGGTTGATGCTCCTGAGAGTCAAGAGACCCGAATTCAAATCCTGCGTCTAACCTCGGGCTGCAAGTCCCATGGCCCTTCCTGGCTTTAGATCTCCAAATGCACAGTGAGGCTGGCAGTCAAATGTCCGCTGAGGGTTCACCTGTGAGAGGTGGAGGACGTGTGGGCATGGGCACTGCAAGGGACCCAGCCAGGAGGCTGTCCTCTGTCTGGCCCCCCGTGGCCCCTGGCCTCTGTGACTCAAAGCTGGAGAGAGGGTTAGCCTGGGGCTCTGTCCTGAGGATGGTGTCCCTGGGAGGTCAGGACAGGGAAACCGGGGACCACACCTGCAGAGACAGCTGCCTGCTGGCCCTCACTACATCTGGTGGTGCTGATCTCCATTCCGCCAGAGAGGTGCTGCAAACATCTCCCCCAGCAAGGCCTGGATGAGCTGCCTGGGCTGCAGGTGTGGGAAAATTCCAGCCGCCCTTTAGCTCCACTTCCTGCCTGGGTTCAGGCTGGGCTTCCTTGGGCTCAGAGGAATTTCCCATGCTCAACCCAGGGCTGCCCTGCCCCAGGTTACCTCGGGCAACTGCTCTGGCATTCACACCCAGTGGGCAGCAGTCCAGCTCCGGGTCACTGGGACAACCTGTCACTGGGCTTTGGGCCTTTGCATTGGGGAGGGGTGGGGACAGACTAGGGAGGCGGGTGGGTTCTTTCCCAGAAGTTCCACAGGGGACCTCTCCCAGCCCTTCCATTTGGGACAAAAGTAGCGGGCTGGCAGACACTGCCATCTGCTGGTCACTGGTTGTAACACTTGTATCGCAGTGTGGCTGAATTCCAGCCTGCTGGGATTTACAAAGACCCTATGGGAATTTAAAGAGCCTGTCCTTAAATCCCTGCTTGTCCGGGGGTGCAGAAGGGACTTTAAAATAAGTCAAGTCCTTACCATAGTGCCTGGCTCAACGAATGGTGGCCTTTATTGTTTTGGGGATAAGTCTCAGTTTAACCGATTGGAAAGCTAGTCCATCTAATCTGCCCATCCAGTCTCCTCTGTATGGCCACTTTCTTTGAGGCATGTCCCCTCAGCTGGCATGTCCATCGTGACTACCAGGAGCTTGAATGTTCTAGAATTGTGTTTCCATTACAATTCCTTGGAGGCCTTTGTTGACTCAAGATGTTTCTTACACCCTCTTTTGGAATAAAAACTAGTAATTCTTAGAATGTGCAATGATGTGGAACCCTGGTCAGACAGAAGCCCTGTTCTAGACGCACAATGAACAGGGGACCAAACTGTCTTCCCCTGAGAGGTAGGGGCTGACAGGGAAGGAGGAGCCAGCTGTGTCCCCCCCCCCGGGATGTGAGGCCTTGCAGCCGCCCCCAGAGAATGGGGACACTGGATCGAATGGTCTCAAGATTCACACAGCCGAACACGGTCAGCAGCGTCCCAGGAGCGTCAATCACGGAGGACCTGGTGTCACCGGGCGGGAGCTGCCCCAGGTCTCCTGCCCACATGGCAAAGGCATCCGTGACACCTGCGAGAGTCAGTCTCTGAGGCTGCTCTGCAAAGCTTGAGGGTCCCTACAAAGCTGGGGGCTCGGCCCCAAGCCATGGGAACCCCCAAATGTTCCCCGCTTTCCTAGGTAGCTGATCCACCTCTAAATAATGTGCTAGCTTAGGGCAGTGCCCCAGCTGGGTTCTGTCCCCCCAGACTCCCTTCCTGGATTGGATAAAGAGTTGGGGATCGCTAATCGATTGCTGGGGGCACACAGCTGAAAGAATTTAGGAAAACATTGGCGACAGAGTCAGAATCCCACAGGCCACCAGCAAATCATTGCAAATAAAAAGAAGTGAGATGCCATTTTTCTTTATCGCTCAGGTTAGTAAAGCTGAAGAAGATAAAATGCATTATTGGTCCGAGGATGGACAAATAGCCATTCTGTATATCCTTGGCAGGAATGTGAGTTCACAGAGGTTTTCCAAGAGCCATTAATGCAACTGCATCAGCAGTTTAAAGAAGGAAATCCTTTGACTCAGCATTT
This sequence comes from Desmodus rotundus, assembly GCF_022682495.2. Lineage (NCBI taxonomy): Eukaryota > Metazoa > Chordata > Mammalia > Chiroptera > Phyllostomidae > Desmodus > Desmodus rotundus. Next base: position 157,033,685 of record NC_071391.1, read on the forward strand.
TCTCTTGCAGAAATTGACTTTGTTATTGGTATACCCACACAAGAGAAGATAAATTCCCAGGGGTTGTAAAAATGGAGGTCATTGTGACAATGGAAATTATCAAAACGACATTTAACGAGGTAATGACAAAACAAATTATGATACACCCTCACGTGGGGTGCTTTTCCCCGAGTAAAAGGTCAAATTAGCTTTGGCACATGGCACAGAAAGGCGCCCAAGATACCTGGAGCCGAGAGACAGGCGGGGAGAGTGAAGGGAGCGGAGGGGCAGGCTCAGCCATTCACACCGAAGGTCAAGCCACACGCTGGGTGTGTGCCCAACTGTCACTGTGTCTGTGTGTCTGTCACTGCCTTTCCACCCAGGCTGTGCACCCCAGCGCTCTTATCTCCTTGGGGTCCCTCTCTCTTCTCTCTGCTCTCGCTAAAAACAGATTCACATTTCCATATTGTAAAACAACAAATCACCTTGGAGAGCTTCGTTATCAGGTATCAACATACGTGAATTCCCTTGTGGCACTTCAGCAGAGCTGACAGATGAAGACAACAGAACAGAAAGTCCGGAAGCCGATAGCAATGTCTGGAAAAACGTAGAACATAATAAAGGTGACAGTTCCAGTGGAGGGAAGGGTGACGTGTTCAGTGCATTTTCCAGTGAATGGCACTGGATACCTGACCAAGTATTTAGGGCCCCAAAACGACCCTGTGACATAAACCACAATTAATTCCTAGCAAATCAAATAATTGAAAATATATTTGGAGGAAATATGTAAATACTTAGTCTGGGGTCAGGAATACTTTTCTAAGTATAATTTCATTGTAAAACCCACTAAGAGAAATGTCCATGGTTGGAACGCCATACAACATGCATGTAAAAAACTAAAAACAGAATTGACCTTGACCAAATGATCCAACTTGACCTCACTCATCATGGGGGGGCGGGGGGGGGCATTGGCATTGCGTGCCCTTTGGTGCGACCACCAACGTAACCCTCCTGCCAAACACTGACCCGCATCAAACGAGGAAGAATTAGACAAATCCCACCTGGGGAGTGGCCTGCGCAAAGGGGTCAGCATCACGGCAGGTGGCAAAGCCTGGGGACTGCCCCACCAAAGGAGTGCTGAGCGTCGCTGTAGGGGACAGAGACAGAGCAAGAGCAACTTCAGTGCAGGCCCCGGCCAGAGCTCCGATCAGACGCCCTCCTGCGTGCGGGGCTGTCTCTCATTGGCTGCGCTGCCCCTGAGGCCCAGCGACCTCCCAGGGGAGACTGAGGCCTGGAACGTTCCCCCCAGGATGGTGAGTGGGGGGACTTGAGATCCTCCACAATGTGGTTTGTGTTACTGCAGCTTCAGCCGCGGAAGGGGCTCCCTGTGTGGGGCAGGAGGCAGAAAAGATCAGATTTAGACCCCACATTCCATGCGTTGTACACAATTATCCACTGGAGCCACGCAGGGGCATGCAGGGTCCACAGAGGCAGGAACGGGACTGCTCTCGGTCGGGGTGGGTCATTTCCGGGGAGGGGGGAACCTTTGCATTCTAGGCAGGCACCAGATATGTCAAGTCCCCTGGGGTGTGTGCTCGGGAACCCTGGGGCCAGGGGAGGCTCATCTGCCTGCAAGGCGCCAGTGACTCCAGCCATGATGGGGGTCCCCTTCTTTGTAGCTCCCCCACCTGTGCTGCCCCTGGAACATGAGTGCTTCCCTAGCCCTCCTGGGCTGTCTCCTCCACAGACTCTCACGGGGGTGAGGCGGGGGGTGAGCCCCACCCTGAGGTCTCCATCCCAGGCTTGCCTTCTGAGGGCCAGAGTCACAGATGCACTCACCTTGAGCACCACCTGTCCAGAATGGAACTCAACACCCCACCAAAGCTGTGTCCCTTCTCCAGGTGTCCTGCCCCCAGAGAATGCTACCACCATCCAGCCACTCAGCTACCCAAACCTTCGAGTAGCGGATCCTTCACTCCCACCTGCTGCCCCCGCCCAACATCCCCCTGATTCCATGTCTTGGTCAATTCCAACTCCTGTGTCTCTCTCCCCTGGGCCCTCACCTGAGCTCACAACACCATTTTCTCCAGCCTGGATCGTTCTGAAGTTCTGCCACCTTCCTACCTCCAGCATCACACATTCTCAACCACTGTCCACAGCATCGCTGGTCGGGACACTCCTAGGTCCACAGCCCTGCGATGACCTCAAGTTGGCCTCAGGGTCAGCCGGAAGCCTTCAGCCTGGTGCACACGGCTCCCCGGCTCCCGGTGCAGAAAGAATCCCCCACCCTGGATATCTGATCATCAAGTTCCTCCTTCCCCACCTTTGACAGACGTCTGAGTCCTCTGCCTGCCTTCAGCAAGATTCCTGCTAAGTCCAGCTAGCAAGCCCCTCCCCCACCTTGCTGTCTCCTCCAGTAGTCTCCATCACTGACCCCCACACCGCTCCTTGGCTGCAAACCCCCACTTTTCCCTGCTGCGTTCAGAGTTGAACCTTATCTCTCTCCTGCTGCAATAGTCTTGAACAAAATCGTCCTCACCTTTCTAACAATTGTCAAGTTAATATTTTTTAAAGCATTAGGAGGAGAAAAATAGGCAGGTTCGGAGCTTTTGTTAGGAAAGTCCCTGTTGGCCTCCTTCAGGAAAGCCAGGGGAGGCCTCTGGGGGCAGGCTGTTGTTTCTTTAGCTGACCCCCCACGAAGGGGTCCAGTGTATCCTGTTGCTGAGTTCTATGTTACCTCTTTGACCCTCCTAGTCTCTGAGCATCCCTAGGGCCACGAGCACTGGTTACGATGTTTCCCCAACAGTCTCCCCAAGGCAGGGAAACCAAACAATTTACCCTTTGAGCAAGGACACTCTGGGCATCCCAAGAGTGAAACCAGCAAATCAAGCATCCTTATGAGTGATTCCATTTAGCTTTAAATCCTAGCTCTAGAAATCGTAGCACGCTCTCTCTCTCTGATTATATCAGGATAATCAGCAACCCACAAGGCAGCAAAAGACAGTAGCTGGACCTAATGGTCACAGGCCTGGAACTCTGGCAGCGTAAAGATAACATCTTTATCTTTATGTTTCAGCTCTGGAGCCCTAAGATGGAAAGGCACCCCGCCCCCAGCCACCACCACCAGCAGCTTCTTTCCCATGAAACCAGGCAGAGGGACGCGGAGACAGACTCAAAACTGTCCTCAAGACCCAAAAGAACGATTTATTACCCTTAATTTCCTCTGAGCACTTAGCTCCTAGCACCACCTTGAACCCCCTAACCCGTGGTGCTGGTGACCTTGTCCTATATAATCTGTAACCTACACACCGCCAGGGAGTTGGGCTTTTGAGTATTGGTTTTCCGTTCTCCTGGGCGGCGCCATTCATAATGAAATAGCCGATCTTCCTTCCCCGCAGTTCTCAGTGTTTAGTGTTCGGCTCTGCTCGCGCTGGGTGGAGGAACTTTCTGTTCCATAACATTATTAGCAACGCCAGGACAAGTGCAAATGAAGACGTTGGGTTACCAACGGGCTCCCTTTCCTTGCGCACCTCTTGGCCACCCTGTTAGCTCCGGACACTGGGACCCACCCAGCACAAGGGCGCCTAGAGGAGTGAGGGGTGCAGAACGGGAGTTTCAGAAAGGCCTGGCAGTGAACGTCCGCCTCTGGCCCAGCACGCTGGACACTAGAGGGCGGGCTAGTGCCGGAGCCAGGCATTGCTCGCGGGGCGGGGACGCGGCGACGCTGGCGCCAGCGGATCCCGTGACTGCGCGCCCCGCCCCAAGCCGACGCAGTCATGCAGTCCCCACCGGTTCTCGTCACCTCCAGGTGAGCCAGACCCCGGCGCCCGCATGCGGCGTCCTGCACGTCGTGGAGTCTCGATGTGCGTGATCTGCGGCCCCCTGTGCCCGGGCGGGGAGCAACAGGCGCAGGCGGGGGCCCCAGGGGGAAACCGTCGCCGTCAGGCCCCTGCTGCGGCTCTGGCCGTTTATCTGGGCTCGGCCCCTCCACCTCCCTGCAGGAGAGGTGGGCGGCATCCAGTGTCCCCCTTCTACAGATGGAAAAACCGAAGGCTCTACAGGGTAACGAGCTCACTCAAGACCCAGTGGAAGAGGACTCTCCTGTCCTCTTCCCCTGCCGACCTACATTTATTTCTTTTTGGCACAAAAATGTGTCCTACTTCCCTTCAGTGTTCACCGTGTGCCAGGCCAGGTGGTCAGCACTGGGGACAGGGATGAATCAGACAAGGCCCAGCCCTGCGAGGGGAGCAAAATGGAGAGATGAACTCAGACTCACAGGTGCTAGAAGGGGTAGTAAGTCCAGGTTGCCATGGGAACGCAGTACAGGACGCACCCAGGCTTCTGGGAAGGGGTGAATGACGCCAGGTCCTGCAGGAAGAGTGAGTGGACATTCCCGGGGAAGGGGTGAGGAGAGGGGGCAACTGCTCCAGAAGGTGGCTCAGGACAAGTGCAAGTCATAGAAAGGACTTACGGGGCCCTGGATGCAGAGGGCACAGCAGGCGCCCACCCTGCTCCAGACCTGGAGGACCCAATGCAAGATGGACCTGGAAAGGCTGGTCTAGACATGCTTTTACTCCGCTTTCTCTCCTCTCAACATCTGTAACATGACTCACTTCAAGTGTTTTCGTATACTCCATCCTGTTGCCCCTACACAAGATCTTGGGCAAAGATGACCATTTTGTTACATAAATGAATGTGTTACCTGCGCAGCTGTTATTTGTCCAGCTGTAACGGAACTTCCCTGCCACTCCAGGTCTAGAAAAACAGGATTCTTAAAGGGTAAATAAACCCTGATGTGAGAACCTGCTTGGTCTCCTCTGCAGAATGCAGTGAGATTGCAGGTCACGGCCTCACTGGCAGAGAAGTTTCCCCGGTGCCACCTATGTCACCTCCTCTCGCTGAGCCTCAGTTTGCTTTTCTGCAGGAACGGGGTTTGAGATTGGCAGGTGTGGGCAGGGCCAGCAGCCGTCACCCTCCTCAGCCACTCGCAGACCGATGTGACTTTGATGCTAGCTGCTTGGGACGGGCTGTGAGGCCACACGCACAGGGCTTGTTCCCAGACACGAATGCTGGCGATGAAGTCCAAGTTCGTGGTGAGAAGAGGGGCCTTGCTGTCAGGCACCAGCAAACCACGGCGGGGGTGGGGGCTGCTGCAGGGTAAGGGCAAAGGCAAGGCCAGCCTCCCACCACCATCCCACATGTACTCACCCCTCCATCCACCCAGCAGGTCTTTACTGAGGGCCTCCTCTGTGCCTGGTACCAACAGGAGGTGTCAGTCAGTGGGGAGGTGGGGGGGGGGGATGGTCTGGGAGTGAATCCTGGCTCTGCTTCTAACCTGCCGAGACTCCCTTTCCATGCCTGTTTCCCTGTCTTTAAATGGGCCCCAGTAGCCATGCCTTTGTGCAGGGCTGCGGGAGGCTGAGTGACTGGCACAGGTAAGGTCCTCGGAACGGAGGCTGCAGCAGTGCCAGCCACGGGCACACCTCTCACCCTCGGTCCTGCCTTGCCATCCAGCACTCCTACCAGTACCACCCGTGCACCACCAGGAGCAGCTGTCTGCACTCGGTGTGAGGGTGGCAGTGCTGTGTGGTTACTGGCGAAAGGAAGCCAGCACTGATGTGTTCGGTGTGTTTTTCCCTCTCGCACGCGGATATGGGGGCTTATTCTCCACCCGACTGAAGGGCCTGGGCCCTTCCTGAGTGGCTCGTATTTCTTTGGTGTGCTGTATACCCACCCACGAGCTGTTCGTGTGTGTGGAGGTTTGTGTGGTCGGTGAATGTGTATACACACTTCATACGTAGGCATAGGGCGATTGTCCTCCAGTTGGTGACATAGCATCACGTTGGTGACTGCCACATGCCTAATGTGGACATGGGAGGGGTCCGTGTGGAAGAAGTGATGGGGGCGGGATGTCACCTGCTGGATTGGGATATAATTCCAGAGGTGGAAGGGGCCTTGCCTGGGCACACTTAGCCCCTAAACCGCCCTCCCCCTCAGGGCCTCCCCTTCCCAGCATTCTGGAAGTCTGGCCCAGCGCACAGTAGGTCTCCACCCTGATGATAATGTTCCCTGCATACCCTGCTCTAGGTGTTTGTGTGACGGAATGTACGGCTGTGTGCGTGGGTCTTCATTGCCCTTATACAGGATGAGGACACAGTTAGCTCTTTTCTCACCTCAGAGAGAACGTCCCCTAGCTTCCCTGCCCTGCATCCAAGTCAGTGGGCTTGTGTCACTACAGATTCCCCGAGAGCTGCAGTGTTTTGCTGGCAGTGACCTTCTCGGTGCTTCTCGGGGGTCCAGGCCTGGGGAGGGCCCGGCCTCCAGTGCCTTCTCTGTCTCCTCACGCTGGGCAGGTTACGTAGCCTCTCTGCTGCCCTCTGGGCAGCTGAAGATGTGTGGCTCCCCCCAGGTCCCTGGCGCAGGTTCCCTCCTGCATCGTGTGCGCAGACCAGGCACCCCCCTTGGTGTGGCAGAGCCCCCAGGATGCCATTCCCCCCAACCTGCGGGAGCCTGAGTGCGGAGCGTGTGTAAGATGCGTGGCCATCCGTGACTTTCCACGAGCCCCACTTTCTCTGCTCTCCCCTGTCTTCCTGCTGGGAACAGCCCTTTGTCCCTGAACGACCCACAGACAGGGCTCAGGCCAGGGAAGCCAGGCTGTATGAGGGCCTGGCGTGTGGCAGAGCTGGTGGCCTGGAGTTGTGACCCCTGAGAACGGCCAGCGGAGCAGCCTCGCACCCAGGCCTGCTGAGCCACCCCGAGGTCCTGCCTACGTTTCACTCAAGAAGCCTGCTGACTTGAACCTGAGCTTCCTTTGCCTTCTTTCCCTTTGGCAGGCGAGTTCAGAATGTCCACACAGGCCTGGACCTGACCGTGCCCCAGCACCAGGAGGTGCGGGGCAAGATGATGTCAGGGCACGTGGAGTACCAGATCCTGGTGGTCACCCGGCTGGCGGCGTTCAAGTCGGCCAAGCACAGGCCCGAGGATGTCGTCCAGTTCTTGGTGAGCTGGGAGCTCTGCCAGGATGCCCCCGAGGGTGCCCAGGGTCTGGGGGTCCAGGTGGCAGACACACCTACCCCCAGATAACAAGTAGCAGCAGGCAGCAGGTGCTTCTGTAGGCAACACTCACTCAGGGCCGGAGCGTGTTGGACTGAGCGAATCAGATCCTTACAGTCTGGGGGGGGCCAGCCTTGTGAAGAGACAGATGAGTGACAGGAGTACACAGGGTCGGGGGGTGTAGAAAGGGGGCACCTGACTCACCCTGGGGAAAGGGCTCTGGAAGACTTCTCAGAAGAGGTGAGCACTGGGCTGTGTTCGGAGTAGGTGGGGCTAAGCAGCAGCAGAAGGGGGATGGGGTCCCTGGGGAAGGGTACAGCCTTAAGCAAAGGCTAGAACCCGTGCTGTATGGGGAGCTGTGAGCCACTGAGTGTCGTCCTGAGTGGGAGAAGGTGCCAGGCAGGATCCAGGTCGTGTGGGGTGGGCGGGGCCCGAGGAGGAGTGTTATCAGAGGGGCGTGAGGTAGTGACACTGTCTGCCTGCCCCCCACCCTCCCCGGGCACCCATAACCAGAGTCCCGCCTCAGCTCCCAGCACCGCTCCCTTGGCCTCCTCTAGCCCCCAAACCCCGGGACTCCATGGGAAGCTAAGTGCTGCCCCAGGGTGACTCTGAAGGCCCAGAATCACCTTCTCATGGCCAGCAGGAGCCCCGGCCTGCTTCCTAGAGGTCCCAGGGCACAGACCGGTGCTGGCCGATGGCAGAGAAACTAACCTGGCAGCGTCTGGCTCTGCACCACTGAAGACTGTCGCCTGTTCCCAGGGGAATGATCCAGAGACCGTGCTGAGAAAGGCAACCCGAGTTGTTGCAGGAAGATGACCTGCCAGCCAGCCAGGCCACAAGGCCATGTCACCAGTGCCCTGAATGCCTAGGGTGGAAGCAGTGGCCGTGGTCACCTGCCAGCTGGGGTCCCTACATCAAATGTCTCCAACCGGACCTATGACAGGCAGTGCCGGGGCCCACCGTGGTTGCACCTTTCCTTTGGGCCACGGAGACTTTCATAATTGAACCTGACTTTGGGGGGGAGATTACTGAGTGGAGCCTGAGGCAGGGAGCTGGGGGGAGGGTCAGGAGGAAGCCACCCGTTCAGTGGCAGCAGGTCCTGTGACTCTGAATAGCCTGGCCCTCTTGGGGCCCCTGGTGGGGGGTCAGAGGAGGGGCACCCTCTCTGCACTCAGGAAACTTCGTGCTTCTCTCATCCAGGTCTCCAAAAAGTACAGCGAGATCGAGGAGTTTTACCAGAAACTGAGCAGTCGTTATCCTGCAGCCAGCCTTCCCCCGCTCCCCAGGAAGGTCCTGTTCGTTGGGGAGTCTGACATCCGGGAACGGAGAGCTGTGTTCAGCGAGATTCTGCGCTGCGTCGCCAAGGATGCCGAACTAGCGAGCAGCCCAGAGCTGCTGGAATTCTTAGGTACCTGGTTGTGTCCCTAACCCCTGAGGTCTCCCCTGGCCCAGAGGGAGGCCTCGACAGGCCTGGGGCCGCTGCCTGCGTTGTGCTCTGAGGCTCCCACTTGAAAGCACTCTGCTCCAGGCTTCCCCTGTATTGCCAGCCCTCAGAGTCCGCAACAGGCACTGGGAGCCCTGGCTGCCCCCACCCACCCAGACCTCCATCCTGGTCCTAGGACTCTGCTGGAAGCCCTCGGGTGCTGGCGCAAGAGCTTGGGCATGTGAAGTACTTCCTTGTCCCCTGGCAGCGGGCAGCAGCGGCTCTCCTTCTGCTCCCTCACAGGCACCAAATCTCCAGGGACTGCAGACCTCACCAGCAGAGATGTCTCTGTTCTGGACACAGACAGCCAAGCAGGGGATGCTGGGGAGGCTTTCGACTTCTTCCAGCAGCAGGAGCAAGCAGAGGGGCCGCCCACCCCAGGCCAGAAGGATGAGGATGCAGAGAAGTCCTCAGAAGAGGAGGAGGTCCTGGACCCTCTGGGCATCTTGCGGTAGGTGTCCCCGCCCCCTCCCAGCTGGTTCCAGACTCTCTAGGGACGGCTCCTCCATCCCCTCTGGGAGTATGAGGCCCCTTCCCCTCCCTACTCCCTGGGCCCTCACCCTGTGTGGCCTGGTGCACTGGGGGAAGTAGCTGGCTGCTCGACCCTCACCTGTGTCTTTGGGGCTGAGCTCAGCTATCACCTGCCCTTATTTGCTCACAGGGTGGCCCCCCACCACCACACCCAGGCTCTGCACTGAGGCCTGGCAGAGCTGCCCCCCAAACAGCTCAGAAGCCCAGGCTGCCTGAACTGCCCTGCCAGCCTGTGACTCATGTGACTGGGGCTCCCTGCGGGGTAGCTCCCCATCTGTAAAGCCTCCCCATCTACCACGGCCCTGCTGCCCCACAGGCTGGTTGTAAGGGTCCCTGAATCTCGCAGGTGGAGGGAGCTGGTGACCCAGAGGTGCCAGCGGTGTAGCAGTGCGATTCAAGGGGGTGCGGTGAGCCCAGGGTCCCTGGCCGGGGGAGTGTTTACACATATGCACACGTACACACGGAAGCCAGCACTTGCAGGCGCACACTCACTGGCTGGAGAAGAGGCAAGGCAGCTGCGGTCTTGGTGGTCCCGCTTGGACGGTGTCCTGCTTCTGTCCTTTCCTGGCCCTCTGGCTGCCTGTAGGGGCTGCTCCTGAGCCCACACCGCATGGACCACCTGCGCTGGGGGCGGGGGTCTACAGGCTAGACTGAACTAGAGAGCCAGACATCTGCTCCCAAGCCCCCTCCCCCGGCCCACACGGGCTGAGGTGTTTGGGCAGGACCTCCCAACCAGAAGGAGATGACAGGGACAGACAGACTCAGCCACCTGGAGCCCTCGCTGCCTTCTCTTGGCCCAGACACAAGAAACAAGGTGGGCCTGCTTCAAGCTGGGCACTGTACTTTGCACTTGGCATTCATGTCTCATCGGTGCCCTACAAGTAGCTGTTACCCCATTTTACAGATGGAAGAAACTGAGGCCAAGTACTTGGCCTGAGAGCAGACAGCCGGTGAATTACGGGACTGAGATTCAAACCAAGTGTAAGCTCCTGGACTGTGGAGCCAGTCTGCCTGGGTTTAAGTCCCAACTCTGCCATTTCCCGGCCATGTTTCCCTGGCAGTTTACCCTTTTCCTGTAGTTCCCTGTAGCAAAAATAGGGTGATGATAGACCCTGTCTCTTGGTGCTCTTGTGACGTTTGGATTCACATAAATGTTAGCGCTTAGCTCTTTCCACGGTCCCATCCCTCTGCCCCACCACCTCCACAGAATCAGACCACAGGCCCAGGGTGACGTTGTCTCAGCTCTAGTGGGACTCTCTGAAGTTCAATCGACAGCTGAGGGAGGCCTGTCTGCAGGGAATGTTCCAAAAAGGAGCCAGTGAGAAATCAGGGGGGGTCCAGCACAACCGAAACAGCAGCACGGGCAGGTGTGGCCGTCAGGACCGTGGGCTGCTGTGGGACCATCCTGGGGGAGAGGGTCGTCCTCGGGGAAGGTGTCTGGGTGCTCGGGGAGACGGCACTGGAGCCGGACGCTCTGCAGCCCCTCGGTGCCCAGGAGTCGGGCCCCTCCCAGCTCTCCGTGGCCAGACTTGTCCTGGAGCCAAGCGAGCAGCCCTGTGGGAGCAGCAGCAGCAAGGGTGACCGGGTCATGTCAGGAGTTTTTCGGGGTCCCGCCTTACCAGCCTTGCATAACCCACAGGCCCGCCTTGGGCTTTATTTTGGTCAGACGAGGGCTTTGTTTAAACTCGTGCTCTTCTGTTGTTCTGAGCTACCGCACTTAGTGCCAAGCAGAGATCAACTTGGGCAGTTTGTGCCAGCCTTTGGCCGGGGACATGATGAGCACAACGGCTCCTTTTTTGGGTAGGAAAATGCTCCTTGGTGTTGGCATGGGCCACCTGGGGTTTCCTTCTTGCTCCAGTAGCAGATTGTCGGGGGGAGGGGGTGCCAGCCATCCCGGGGCCACCTGTCCCCAGCACTGTCTGTCCCTGGCTTTGCACTCTGGGACATCGCTCCTGAATCCTAGGAAAGCTTAGCACCAAAATAGATCCCAGAGGTTGAAGACCTTCTGCCAGTTTTTCATTTAATGACCCATGTGACAACAGTCAGTGCTGTCACCTCATCGGGATAATAAACAGCTAAGTTTTCTGAGAGGCTAACTTTTCGGGTCCACCGTGGGTCTGGCCTGGGAAAGGGAAGCTGACAGCAGCCCAGCCTCGCTGTGTGTCTGAGGAAGCCGATGTTTGGAGCCAAGAAGCTCCTCCGCATTCACACAGCCACCAAGGCAGAGTCGGGCATGCCACAGGGGAGGTGAGTCCCTCTGTTTCCAAGCCTCGCTCTCCCCCTCTCTCACAGGTGGCGTGAGTGTGGGCGCAGGCTGCACCGCCCTGTGCTGTCCCCCGCTTCCAGTCTTTCAACAGTCTGAGAGCTGGGCCCGACCCCAGGATGGGGGAATCGAGGACAGAGTTGAGTGGGGCTTGCCCAGACCCTTGTGCATGGCAGAGTAGCACCTTGCAGTCAGACCCCTCCTGCCCTCTCCCGGGAGGCCCAGGTGGGCCTGTTGACTTTCTTGCTCTTGCACGGTACCGCCCACCCTGTCCTTGGGTGGCAAACGTGATGCTCTTTGCAGATGACATATGCTGTGGATGGTGTATTTCTCCACCCTGTGCCCTCAGTTCCTCTGCTGATGGCAGCCCTACCTTCCCAGCTGCAACCGCGCCCCACCTCCAAGCGCCTGGCTGGACCTGACTCCGGCCTCAGTCCTCCCTGTCGCGGCCGCGGGGGGGCGCTGTTGCTCCATGCAGGGCTGCTGGAAGATCCGAGCTGCCTGCACAAAGCCCGGAGCAAGGACCGGCGGGTCTTTTCTTTGTCTTTTAACCTGGCTTTGATTAGGGAAAAGACGAGTTACAACGCTAGTAGAAAGCACCTAAAAATAGAAAAGGCCTTCACCCGGCCCACCCCGACACTCTGCTCGCGTATTTGTGTGGGTTTTGTGCGCGCCTGTCCCGTCCCCCCCCCCCACGGCCCCCACCCCCACCCCCGCGATCTACGTAGCTGCAGACGTTAACCCGTGTGCCTTTTTATACTCTTGTGTTTTCACTCGGTGTCCTCTCACCGTCGCTTGCCATGTCGCACATAGTTTTCATATTTAAGTTTCTATTTTTGAGATTTTACTGTTGGAAGATGAAGTTCTGCCATAATAGTCCTGCCTTCTGCTGGAAACACTCTGCTAGAAACATTTTTAATTATAACTTGAATAATATACAATGTGCATGTAAAAGTTGAAAACACAGTTAACAGTTCTTTTGCCATGAAGGTGTATATATACTTTTGGTTATTCTTGTTTTATTGCCAAAATGGGATTGTGTCCCACAAGCCATTCCATAATTTGCTTTTTTTTTTTTTTTTTTTTTTAGCGTGTGTATTTGGTTTCTCCAGATCGATAAATAGACTTCTCCGTTCTTACTCTGTGCTAGTCGGTGGGGTCAGTGTGCTGCAAGTGGCACTGCCAGGGTCCTGCTTGGGGACACTGTGTTTTCTGTAGGTTTTTGCTCTCGCAGGCAATGAGCAACCTTTTCATGCCGGAGTGGTTATTCCTGGAGCTTGCCCCCCGAATGCCAGCCCAAGATCAGGGTCCCGGACGCCTCTGCCAGTGGCCTTGGCTGTGCTGCTTGGAGTGTGAGGGGTCCTTTATGCACGCCGCACCCTCTGTCAGCGAGGTCTCTGCTTTTTCAGACGAGACTGGGCGCGTTCAGGGTGGTATGGCCGTAGACCATCTCTGCTTTTTCAAACACCGCCTGCAATGCCCCCACCTCTTCCCCAAGTGCAGAGGGAGCCCTCCAGGCCCCGGGTCACTGGGGGACTCTCCCCTGCCCTAGGGGCAGACTGGTTCCTGCACACACACACACACACACACACACGCCTTCCTGTAAGTCTGTGCTCCCCACACTCTGCTCAGAGGATGGGAGCCAGCACCCCTGGCCGTGCCAGAGCCCGAGTGCTGAAGCTGGATGTGTCTTCTGAAGGAAGGCAGAGCCAGGCAATGCTTCCTGCAGACAGCTAGGTAGACAGTGAGGGGGGAAGGCGTGGAGGGGGACGCCAGTGCTGTAGCCCCCGTGTGCAGCCTGTGTCCATGCACACGACCTGTGAGTGAGGGGAAGAAATTGGCCTTGGAAACAGCCTGTCCCTGAGCCTGCGGTCAGAAAGCCGGCAGCACCCTAGATGCACCTCTTCCACCAGGGATCACTTCAGCAGTCCCAACTGATAGCACGTTGCCTTCTGGTATTCTCCCTGACCTCATCTCCCCTCACAGGGCGGCTCTGAGCATTTTTCCAGGGACTGTAAGCAAAGCTGCCCCGGCATCGGGGAAGTCACACAGACTTCCCTGACGGAACGAAGGTCTTTCGGTTACCCTGCCTGAGTCATCCGTCCACCCTTAGCCCACCTAGGTTGTTGCCCACGTCTCCATCACCTCTTCTGGGGAGCCCTCCTCTGTGCTCCAGCTGTGCTGGGATTGCTGCCCTGCATGGTAATGACCGGTTTTGGCGTCTGTGACTGCTGGGCTCTGAGAGTCTGGGGACAGTGGCAGGTCTTACACTCAGCTCTGTGCCCTCCTCCCCTAGCATAGGTTCTCGCGTGTGGCAGGTGCTTCTGGAGCGCAGGGCCGCAGTGAGGGGGTGGACTGCTCACAGAACGGCGGAGGGGCTGGTGGAGAGACCCGCCGACACGACTGAGCAGCTTTGGAGGAGGCATGAAGGAGTGGAGGGCGTTCTAGACACGGGCCATGTCTCAGAGTGGTTCTGGGAGCCCGCTGTCTTTACGCCCTTCCCCTCCCTGGGGGAGTAGGGAGAAATAAGTCTGGATAAGAGATGTACTGTCACCTTGTCTGTCCATCTCTGTTTATCTGTGTGTCCTTCCCCCCCCCTTCCTTCCGCCATCCATTCATCCACCCATCCATCCATCCATCCATCCATCCATCCATTTCTTTCATTCAGTGTTGATTGAGCATCTGCTCTGGACCACAGACTGAAGTTTGGGGACCAGCCAGGACAGGGCCCTGGGGCGTTAGCCATCAAAGGTCCGTGTTTGCTGTTTGGTCAGGGGGACGGAGGATGGCCCAGGTGGCATAGGTAGACCAGGGAGGGTGCCCTAGATTCGCTTTATTTCGATTCAAGACAACAAATAACCAAAAACCTCTCCGGGGAGGAAAACAAGAGTGTTCATCCAGCTGCAGAGGAAAACTCCCCCAGCAGGACGGCCAGGCCTCATCTGTGCGCGCAGACCCAGGAGGAGGCGTGGGGAGGGGGATCGCTGGGCTGCGCCTTCACCAGAGATAATTAATCATGCTGGCCACTCTCACTTCCTTTGTTCTCCGGAGGGTTCCCTTCTCCTTACACTTCCTCTGGTTTCTGGTCCAGGGGAAGCATCTCACCCCCCAGCCACAGGGGTCCCTATGCTGGGTAGGATGTGAGTTTGTTTTCCCCAGGAGCTGTTCTGGGGCCTGCTACTTTCGGGGGTGGTGGACCCCAGCCAGGCTCTGTGCCCCTCACTGCCACAGTCCCTGAGGGTCCTGGGGGCAGGGCCAGGTGAAGGGTAACGAGTACAGCAGTAGGTCAGAGCCCACAGGCCGCACGCTGGTCCGGTGGCTCCCAAACCTGGCTGGTCATGGATTCCACGCGGACTCACACACAGCTTCGTGAGCTTACCCCTGGGTTGGGGATCTCGGTGGGGGGCTGTCTGCAGCTGCCTTCCCTGAGAGCCACGGCCCATCTTTGGTGCCCGCCTCCCTGGGTCGCTAGAACTGAACCAGCTCTGCCAGGTCAGCGAAGCAGAAGGGGGAACATCCAGTGAGAGCAGGCCGCCCTGGCCCCTTGAGGGGTGTGAGGAGCGGTGGCTGAAGATCTGGAAAGCGCTTGCCATCAGGATGGAGTCCAGGCTGCTCTCAGCTTTCCCAGTAGCGCAGGCAGGGTCTGGGGCTGGCGCCAGAGCAGAGACGTGTCCCTGGTGACCTGTGACGTGAGCCCGCTGCCCGGAACAGAGAAAGAACTGGGAACGGGGTGCCTAGGGCTTCCTGGCACAGCCCCCGCCCCGTCTCTGCTCTCCCCCTCTGCCTTCCAACCGGGCCCCTTCCCCCAGGCACAGCAGGACTGAGCCATTTCCCACCTTGCCCTTGGACAAGTGTCTTCTTCCTGCTGGTGAAGCACTTGGAGGGGCAGGAGCAGAGGCTGTGACCACGACTGCCCTCCACTCTAGTCACAGTGTCCCCTGCCTCCTGTGTGGCCTCGGGCAGGCCCCTCGCCTCTCCAAACTGTTTGTTCATCTGCCCAGTGAGCCCAACAGGATCCTCAAGCCAGGACTCAGGCTCCGGTCTCGGAGGTGTGCCCCATCCTTCCAACAGGTGCATTCCTGGCTTTTATAGATTCTCCCCATCTCAGCTGGGGGCCTGAAATCCTACCAGGCATCCAAATCCAGGCCGGGGGATGGTCGCCTGGGATCACCTTGCCCTCCAGCGCCCATCTTGCTGCTATTTTTGTCTGCTGCTGGCTAATCTGTTCCATTGTTTGGGGGCAGAACCGGCTCCTCCGCACGGTTTAGCATAGTTTTGCAAACATGAGCCCAGACGGTGACCTCCGTCCAGTGGAATTGGCTGCCAGGCAGGCAGCTGAACCAGAAATCCTGTTTCCAGTAAAAAGCTTACTCTCATTTGCAGGAACCTGAAACTGGCTCATTGGGGCCTCGGCAGCAGGGATCGGGTCACCTTGTTAAACTGAATCCGAGTTTACGTGTTTATGTGCTGGTGGCGTAACTCACGGTGACACGGGCAGATCTGCACGCTCCGCCCCGTGAACATGCCTCGGGCACTGAGGAACCACCACCCGGGCCAGGACCATAGCACCCCCGTGGCCCAGAAGCTTCCCTCGTGGCCCCTCCTGGATTCCCGCAGCTGCATCTGGCCCAGAGCAGGACCTCAGCCACCTTAGGGGTGGCAGAGCCTAGGGGGGTCGAAGTAGCTGAGGGGCTTCCTGAAGGAGGTGGAGTTTGCCCGGTGGGGCTGAAGTTTTGACTAGGTTGATGAAGGTTGTGCCATTGAGGTCAGGCGGCCCCTGCAGCCTCTAGAAGGAGACCCAGTCCTCTGCGTACCTGTGACCACGCAGTCAGGCCTGGGGCCTGAGTGGCCCTTCAGGGCTGGGGTCATCTGGCAGCTGGCCACGTAGCCCACATACCCGCCCCCTCCTCCCACACATCCCGACAGTGGTGGTTCCCAGGCACAGGGCTGGGCCGCTTCCCAGAGCAGGGTCTCACCACCTCCGATGTCAGGTCCTCGGAAAGCTCCTTTCGGACACAAGCTCAGGCCCACCCAGCACCTGTGTGGGTTGGACTGGGCCACCTGGGCCCAGTGGTGGGGCTGTCCTGAAGCATCCTAACCTGGAGCTTTGTCTGTGATTCTCCAGCTCCAAGAAGCCCAAGAAACGCCCAGAAGTGGCTGTGCAGCCCGGACCCAGACCCCTGCCCCGGCTCACTATCTTCGACGAAGAGGTGGGCCCTGATGAGGGGCTCTTCTGCCCAAGCAGCAAGCTCTCCCCGCAGGGCCCCGCACAGGACACCCCCCCCAGGGACTGTAAGTGGAGCCCCGGTGTGTTTGCATCATTCACGGTGTCCCCTGGGTGACCAGACTGGCCTCTGTGAGTGGCTTTGGACCTGCCACGTGTGAGCAGGATAGAAGCCTGTGCCTCGTCCCGTTTTGACGTGACGCAGACTTGGCTCGTGGACATCTGCTGCTGGACCAACCTCCTCTGGCACCTGTTTGTCACAGCCTGGGGCCGTGTGTTTGTTCTGATCGTCCCTTGGGAGGGGGCAGTAGCTGCTCTGTTGCTTTGAGAAGTGTGGGTCAGGACCAACAGGGACACAGGAGGAGAGTGGATGCTGACTGCCCCAGGCATTCATTCTGCGACTCTGGGGTTAGGACTCCGACAGAAGGCTTTGTGTCACCCATGGAGACCCCACGGGAGGGTTCTGGGCAGAGATGGAAAAGGGAAAGCTGGGCGTCCTTAGGACTCCTACACGTGTCCCTGAGCCTGACCTTTCCACACCCACCAGGGTCCTCTTCCAGGGCCAGATATTGATGTCACCCATTAATTCGGCCAACGCTCGGTGGCTGCCCACTGAGGGCTGGGCTCCATGCTGGGGCGAGTAACACACTGTCCCAGGGTCCCCAGCAGGAGACAGGATATGTCCCAGCAACTACAGGAGCCTGGCTCTCAGCAGGATGTCAATGCCTGCAGGGGACAGCAGGGAAGGCTTCCTGGGAGAGGAGGGATGTTGGGTGGGGGCTCTACTTGAGCTGGATCCCAAAAGGCCAGTGCAGTTTGCCTGGGCTGCTGCAAAGGGAGGCTATTCCAGCTGAAGAGGCTGCCGTCCCCTTTCCCAAGGGTGGCAGAGACAGGTAGGGGTGGGGGCACACCAGGCTCCTGGAAGGCAGGGGCTGCAGTGAGGGCAGCGTCTACTCAGCACTGTGTCCTCGCGGGCAGCAGCCCTTGGCCAGCGGTTGGTGCTCAGTAAGCACTTGTGGGAACATGGGGTGGAACCGTGCGGGCTGAGCTAAGAGGTCCAGCAGGGCCAGGGCCAGGAGCTAACAAGGATTTTTCCTCCTAAAAGCACTGGGAAGGCCACCTGGACTTGAACTGAGAGGTGCCATCAGCTGACTAGCCCTGTATGACAGGAGTGGCGGAGTGGGGCTGGGCAGACAGGTGTGCCAGCCCTGGTGAGCACCTGTCCCTTACACTCACCTGTCCCCATTCATCAGGGTCTGTGTTCTGCCTTGTCCCCTGGTTGCTCTCGCCTGGCTCGGCCAAGCCATCTCTATGCCCTGCCCCCAGAGCCACCTGAGGACGAGCCAGGACTTTCTCTGACCAGGCTGCTGCTGTCCTCTCCGCAGCCCTGAAGTTGTTTGATGATCCTGACCTCGGCGGGGCCGTCGCCCTGGGTGACCCCTTACTGCTGCCGGTAGCCTGCGAGAGTGGAGGACCCACCACCCACTCGGACCACAGAGAGGCCCCAGAGGATCTATTCAGGTACCACCTGTCCTCAGCGGTGATTCACCACCTCCAAAAGTGGCCTGGACAGAGCCACAGACCTGTCCCAACATGGGAGCTCTTCACTGGCCTTGGTCTCTGGGGTGGGCGCTGGCCCTGGACCATGATGGGGACCTGGTGAGGGAAGGCAGGGTCCAGCAGCCCAGCGGTTTCCAGAAAGAGAACTTTGTGCCTACATCTTTTTTTTTTCCTTTCCCACTCATATTTTAATAGTTTACATGAGTAGTGATTAAGTTACTGAATTGCAAGAGCAAGTGTAACTGACATAAACAGTTTGGGGAACCAATGAACTGAGCCTGGCCACATGCAGCTGCCCTGGAGGGAGCCGCGCGCACCTGTGCTGGACTGCGGCCGGCCCCCAGCAGGGTCCTGTCAGTAGGTCGCACAGAGGGGAGAGTGGAGGGTTGTGGACACACTGTTTGCAGAGCTGATAGCTACTGCTTAACGGAGTGCTCGCCCTGGTCCTGCAGCCTGCTGGGCTCTTCACACGTGACCTCCCTTACAGAACCCTCACGGCTGCCCCCTGGATGGGTGCTGTTACCTCCGCTTTATAGGAAATGGAGTGTGGGAGAGGCAAGTGGCCCAAAGCTCCAGTTCCCGGTGCACTGGGAGCCAGGGCGGCCTGCCTGCATCCTGTCCTCCCACAACGTCCAGGAGCCTCTAAGCTCTTGGAGGAGAGGCTGGGAGAGCTGCCTCCCAGCCAGAGCAGCAGCTTCGGGGGCCCCTGCAACTGTGCTCTGAGAGTGCTTAGCCCAGTGAGTCTCTCCATTGCATCACCCGTGCCCTGCATTGTGCAGGCCATGCTTGGTGATTTATGGGAAGCCAAGCTGCCTCTTTCCAGGAACAATCATGTGGCTCAGAGGCCTGTGGCCCCAGGAGGCTGTCATTTGCACCCTCGTTAGCAGCTTCAGGCTGTCACAGGTTCTTTCAGTGCCCGCCAGGCCTGAGTCACAGGATGGCTTGTCTTTACATCTCCCCATGGCCCCTGGCATCTGCTCACTCCTCTCCTGTATCCTCGCCCCTCATATCCTGGCAGGCTGGGAGAAGCTGGGATTGCTGTTATGTGTTTAGGGAGAAACTGAGGCACAGGGTAGTGGAGTACAGGATCAGCCCTGGGGGTGGCAGGGCCCAATAGGGCATGTCCCACCCAGGGAGCCTCTGCTGCCTCTGGAACTCAGCTTGTCCCAGGGGGATAGTGCCAGCGGGACCATCCTGGCGTCACAGGTTCTAAGCCCCTGACACCAGCACTCGCAGACCTGTGTTCTACAGAACGCCCTTGTGGGGGCGTGCAGAGGCATTACCGACAGAGGGTCTCCGTGGCCAAGCAGCGGGGGCAGCAGCGGAGGCAGCAGCGGAGGCAGCAGCGGTGGTCAGCAGGACTCTGGGCATGTGCTTGGCTTGAGCGGGGGAAAACCACGCAGTGTTTCACTGCATCGGTGGGACCTGTTCTAGCTGTGACTTGAGACCCCAGACGGAAATAGAGCACTTGGAAAAGGGGGTAGCCCGAGTAAGATCACCCCGCCCACTCAGGGCAAATCAAGCTTCTGTTAGTTCCAAGTCAGTGCTCTGCCAAGCGTTGTAAACCCTGAACTGACGCAAGCTTTCAGCTGCTGCTCTGTTTCCCCTGGAGCCCCGGTGTGAGGATAGATAATTCAGTCCCTCACAGAGCTTTTTCTGGGCACCCAGACTCCACTGGGGGCTGCAGGAGCCGGCACCTGCCCCAGGGTTGCCCAAGGAAGGGCTGCCACATGGAGGGAGCTGGACACTTCTGAGCTGAGGTTGCCAGGAGCAGCCTATCCTGGAGTAGCGCCTCCTGGGATGGCCTTGAACCCAAGACAGCTGTCAGTGGGTGGGTGGCTGGTGGGATGGATTGAATGGGTCTTCCGTTGTGCGCCTGGTCTCCAGGAATGGAGTCCCTCCCTGGGAGGAGGAGGCAGGAGCTCTCTCAGACAAAGAGGGTAGAGTCTGGCTTCGGCCTCCTTTCTTAACTGCCACTCGGTACCTGGGACTGGTCCTGGCGACCGTTACATCATGTGGCCTTTAGTTTTGTGCCCCACCCCTCTTTGGTGGGCTGTTAGGTCCAGGGCCACAGTGGAGTCTTGGTGAGCCCTGGCTGAGGCCGGCTCCAGCCCTTGGTGGGCTCCATCTGGCACCCGGGTGGCCCGCAGAGCTGCACTGTGGGCGGGCAGACCTGCCTGAGAGGGCAGTTAGTCGGTGCACGGTGGTGCCTGCGTCCGAACCGGGACGGCCAACTTCGGGAGCTGAGCTCTCGCCTGGACTAACTTCCGCCCGAGGTGAGTGCAGGAGGGGCCCTGACGGCGGGTGCTCTGCTCGCCGAAGCTTGCTCCTTTGCAGGGGGGCATGCTCAGGGCGTCTCCCTCTGGTTCCCTAGAGTTGAAGAGGACTTGGACCAGATTCTGAACCTGGGGGCTGAGACCAAACTCCAGCCCCAGCCAAAGCGTAAGCCGCCAGTGGCAGCTAAGCCAGCGCTACCCAGAAAGCCAGCTGTCGCCCCCAGAGCGGGCCCACCTGAGGCCGTGGCCAGGCAGCAGAAGCAGCAGCAGCAGATCCAAGCCATGGACGAGATGGACATCTTGCAGTACATCCGGGACCATGACATGCCTGGCCAGACCGCCCCCAGCCTCTTCTGACCCTCCCTCCCCTGCGTTGGCCTGGGCCAATAGCCCCTCCCCCAGGGTGAGGTGGGCTGTGCCTTGCAGGCCAGGCCCTTTCGCCCTGGGGAGGGAGGGTGGAAGCGGGGATACAGGACCCCTCTACTCCTTGTTCCTTTTTCTCTGGCCTGTGAGGTCATGGAACCCTGCAGGGTGCAGAGAAAAGGTCACCGTAGGAACTGAGCCCAGTTGTCTCAGCCACGTGCATGTGGAGGGAGAGCATGTGGGGGCACCTTGCCACCAGGAGCCCGGCCCCCAGGATGGACTGAGACTGGGGGAAGCCAGGGAGGCTTCACTCAGGGCAGGAAAACTCTGTGCCCACTCATACCCACCAGCTCCACCACCTCAGCCCAGGAGGGAGGGTCTGCCACCCTGGCATGGGACCAGGGGAACCAGAGTCTCTGGGCAGCATGGCTCCGGGGCCTGTGAGCTTTGGGAGGGTCCCCCAGGAGAGGGATACAGAGTGGGTTCCTGGGAGAGCCTGGCTGGGTGGGGTATCCCTGAGTCACCTTGGTTACCAGGTACTAAGCAGGCTGCTTTCCCTGTCTCCAACCTAGAGACGTCAGGCCCAGCCCTGCACCTCTGGGCTGTGGGTGGCCTAACAAGCCCCGTCTGCCTCTCTCCCTTTCCAGGGAACACCTAGCCAGACAGACTGTGGCCCCCTTGGGCCTCTGGCCGTGAGACCAGTGCTGTGCTGAGCAGAGTGATCACTGCATCCTGCAGAGCTCAGCCCAGCCTGGTATGTCCCCCCTGTCCGGCCTTTCACAGTGGGAGCCGCCTTCCCAAGGAGAAGGAGCCTTGTCCCAGGGGAGGGCCAGTGCCTTAGACTTCTCCCAGGCCCCCCACGCCCGGCCCGCGGGCCTGGGCCTGGTGCGGTGCTCAGGAACTTCTCAGTGAGCAAGTGATGTTTAATGGACCAGAGAATGCCTTTTTATGTTATATTCTTTATATTCAGACCTAGTTTTTAATGAAACACACGTTTTTTATGAAATGCAACCACTCTCGTCCCTGGCTTGCCTGACAGAGGCATTAGAAAAGAGTTTTGGACCCTTTCCTAGTTGGGGCCAACAGCCAACCCTGAGGGAGGCCCTCTGGCCCGGGCCGGGTGCTTGCTGCCATAGGAGCCCCTAGGCCCTGTTCTCCGCCCCCCACCCTGTACCAGGGCCTGTGGGTGGCGGGGGTGCTCTGTCTGGTCTGTCACATGTCTCGCTCACCGTCGTCAGCTGCCCAGCCCAGAGAAGGCCGTCCCAAACCCTCCACCTTTGCCACAGTGAGAGGAAACAGGCAGTTCTGGGGCCTGGGAGCTGATTCCTCCCCCTCTTTGCCTTACTCCGGCTCCCAGGGTCCCATCTGTCTGGGCCCTGAGCTGGCTCTGGGACAGCCTTAGCCCTGCCCACCTGCTTGCTGACTGCAGGAAGTGTTGAGTGATGGGCCAGCTCTGCCTGGGCTCTTTCCTGCCCCGTTCTCAACACTATACCCCATGCCAGCTCTCCACCCTTCCCATAATGCCCCCTCCCACCAACGTGTGATGTGGGAGCAGAGGGCGCAGCTGACAGGTGCCCGGTACCCACGGGGGCTGCCACTCTAGTGTGAGTTTATCTACTGAGGCCCGGCCTCCTTGGTGGCCTGGTACTCTCTGGTCACCTCAGCCAAGGTGTACGCTTTTCAGATACCAATGCTCAAACTGCGGCTAGTTTTCCCCACCGGTCTGTGGTCCACTGGCGAATCAGTGGCACCCAGTCATACAATAAAGTCTGTGTCAGTGGCTTATTCCAGCATTTGCTAGCAGTGCTCTTTTCTGCACTAGGGGTGGTGGGGGCAGTGGGGGATGTCTTTGCAACAGTGAGCTCCAAGTCCTTGCAGGACCCAGGGTCTCCCGACTGCTGCTCGGTAGGGTGGGGTGAAGGCAAGGGGAGGACCCCACTGTGTAAACTGAGGCCCGGGGCCCCGGCCCAGTGGGAGTCAGGGAGTTGATAACTGCTTAGCCAGGACCTGTTTGGGAAGAGGGCCCTCCCTTCGCCAGTGCTCCCTCCCGTCTCCTCGGACCAGAGACTGGTCTAGGAGGCCCTTTGATGTGCTGTCTGTCCGTACACACACCTGTCCATCTGTACACACAGCTGTCCTGGCCTCCACACTCCTGCCTGTGCTCAGACTCTGAGGCACTGCTTTGTGCCCAGACCCACCAGGTAAGCTAGCACCCCGGGAAGCAGGGCAGCCATGCGCAGGCCAGTCTGAGCCAGCCCTGGCCTCTCCCACCCCTTGGCTCTGCATCTTGAAGCTGAGCTCCAGCTGGGGTTTGGCTCCTGAAGACAAGCAGCTGAGTCGTTCTGAGAAGGACCACTCGGCGCGCGGGCCGGAGCTGAGAGTCCACCACAGCAGGAAAGCAGAGTTTAACTGGGGGCAGAGTGTCTGTGTTGGAGCCGGGGCAAGCCTCGTGGACAGGTGTGCCATCGGTGACGGGTCCCATTCCCTGCCAGCACTGTTCCCCTCAGGAAGCTGGGAGCTCCGGCCAGTCCTCCCAGAAAGTCACAGTCATCGCGCCTGCACCCACCCTTCTGAGCCCCGCTGTCCTGTCACCATCAGTGCAAGGCATCGGGACCCAGGTCACCTCCAGGTGTGCCAGGGCTGCCCTCTCTCTGGTCACTGACAAGATAGAAGTCCGGCCACTCTCAGGGGGCTTGTGGCCCCAGGGCTGCGCTGCCCGCTTGGCACTGTGTCGGTCCATGCTGTGCGGCAATTCGTGACCTGGCTTTGGTTTGTCCCCACCCCTGCAGTCTCCAGGGAGGCCTGGTGTGGAAAGTCACGGTCAGTCCTCTAGCTCACCAACGATCCGGCCGAGTTAGCTCCCTCCGACCCAGCTTGCCAACCAGGTCATCTGACATGCAGAGCTCATCCTGAAATATGAAACACTTAGTGGCACCTACTGTGTGCGGGCACTACATGTCGAGCACGGGGAGCTGGGTGGGGTGAGGCACAGGAAAGCAGGGAAAATGCAGATTGGCCCCTTCGGCCTAAAAGCTCCCCATCGTCCTGGGCATCAGTCACAGGTCGGTGAGTAGGTGAACACAAGCTGTTAGGAGCAAGGCAAGTTCATGAACAATACGGTGCACAGCAGAGGGATTGAGGACTCTGTCGCAGGCACTGCTCTGGGGCTCCGAGGACACAGAATCAGGCCAGCGCTGCCAGGGAACAACTCCTGAGCACCCACTGGGTGCAGTACCTGCTCTAGCATGATGGAGGATGCAGAGATGAAAAAGCAAGAGACATTAAAGCCGGATCTACCAGGAGCCAGGCTGAGCCCCTAGTTTCAGTTCTGTTCTTTGGGCCTCCTGCCCAAACGTCAGACATGACTAACAGCAGCACCTCCTCCTCCGTGCAGCCCTCTCTGCTTTCCCCTCTGACACCCACTGGCACATACAGTGTGTGGCATGCAACCTGAGCCCAGCTGTTGGTCACTGTAATCATTTCTGAAGGCAGCCATAATGAGGTACTACAAATGGGGGTAGGGGGGCATTACACCACAGAATTTATTCTCTTCCTGCTCTGGAGGCCGGAACTCTGAAAGCAAGGTGTTAGCCAGGCCACCCTCTGTCTCCCGGGAGTCCTTCTTTGCTTCTTCCAGCTTCTGGTGGCTGCTGGCAATCCTTGGAGTCCCTCACTTGTAGCTGCATCGTGCCAATCTGTCTGTTGTCACACAGTCTTCTGTGTTCTCTGTGTCTGTGACCACATTTCCCTCCACTTGTAAGGACACCAATCGTTGGATTAGGGCCCACCTGAACCTAGTATGACCTCATTTTACATCTGCAAGATCCTATTTCCAAATAAGGTCTCATTCACATGTCCCAGAGGGACATAAATTTCAAGGGACATTGTTCCAACCAGTTCAGTCACTAAGGGTCTGGTACCTTCCGGGAGGCCGAGTTGCTTGAGAGCAGAAGCAATGACTTGCAAGTCTCCTGTACCTGCTTCAGGGCCTTTTGGGTGCCCCCTGCCACCAGGCGATCTTGCAGCCTTGTCATCTTACAAGCTTTGGTAGATCCTGGAATGGCCTCGCAGCCGCCGACAGTAGCAGCCTTTGTGAGGCTGCTCATGACCGGTGCTGGGTGCGGACATACCCGTGTGCGACTTGTGGTTCCCCAGGACTTTCCCCATGTGGCCACGACGTGGCCGGATCACCCCTGGGCCACTGTGTCCCCCTTCCCCAGGGCAACGGCAGGCCCAGTGGGGCTAATTCCCCCCTGTCCTGGGTGACTGGCTTTCAGGAGTATGCTGAGGCAGACAGCGTCCAAGCCGTGGCCTCTGGGCCATCCCGTGGGCTCTGTGAGCATTGCAGCAGTACCCTGTCCTCTCCATACCCAGTCTGCAGAGAGGACGTGTCGGGAGAGAGCTGGGAGGGAGGGGCCTTTGGTGGACACCCACAATGTGCTGGGTTAGAGTTCTCTCGTCTGCAGCTGCTGCCAGAAATGTAGACCCTCAAAAACGGTGCATCTCTTCATTGAATAGTGAAACTTCAAACCTAGCTACATGCAGGGCCAGCAGCACTCAGAGCTGTCCTGGCTGACAGGGGCTTTCTTCCTTCCCAGAGGGTCTGCAGGGGGCCTTCCCTGGCGGGGCCACAGTGCTTCCCCCTCGGAGCTCCGGTGCGGGAATAGCCCGATGGCTTCCCCAGGCCGCTGGTCCAGGGGCCACCCTCCCACCGTCGTTCTTCATCCTTTCCCTGGGCCTCCAAACAGCGTGAGAGCTGCTGGCGACTCCCCGGGCACCCAAGGGAGTCTCCCTCTGCTTTCTCATGTTGCTCTGCATGCAGTGACTCGTCTGTGTGTGTGTGTGTGTGTGTTTCTGTTCTTCCTTTCAGTTGAATGGCCACCTAGCTGCTCTCAGTCCCAGAGGGCGGTTTTTTTAAGATTAGAAAGCAGAACAGCTAACATCTTGTCTACATATTCCTTTTCTTTTTTTTTTCAGGATTTTTTTTTAATTGTTCAAGTACAGTTGTCTTTATTTTCCCCCCACCCCAGCCATCCCCACTTCCCACCCTTGATCCTACCTGCTTTGGTTTTGTCCATGTGTCCTTTATAGTTGTTCCTGAAAACCCTTCCCCGCCCCCATTATCCCTCCCCGTCCCCTCTGGTCACTGTCAGTTTGTTCTGAGTTTCTCAGTCTCTGGTTTGGTTTTGCTTGCTTGTTTGTTCACAGGTTTCTCAGACAGACCATCAGGAGCAGCGGAGAGGCTGAGCCCGACCCAGGGCCGCCAGGGGGCCTCCTTGTACTACCCAGATGGTCTCGGCCTGCGAGCAGGCTCCGCGTGGTTGTGTGGGTGGCGCTGGGACAGGGACCCTGGCCTCAGAGAGCGTAAGGTCCACAGCCATGGGAATGGAATGTGCCGCAGCACCTTGGGGGGGAAACGTTTGGCAGTTTTTTTGAAAGTTGAACATAAATTTACCACACCACCCAGCAATTCCACTCCTCGAAACCTGCCCGAAGAGAAGGAGAAACGTGTGCACACCAGGACTTGCACACAAATGCTCACAGCAGCCTCATTCATCAGGGCCACCAAGGGGAGACGCCCAGATGTCCACCAGCTGGCGAACGCACAGACCAAATGTGGGCTGGCCTCACAGTGGGGCCGTGTTCAGTGGTCCAAAAGGATGAGTCCCGCCACCACGTGGGTCAACCTCAGAAAACTGCCCTGCGCGAAGAAGTCTGACTCAAAGGGCCACGTACTGTGCGGTTCTATTTGTGTGACATTTCCAGAAGAGGCAGATCTGCAGTCAGAGAGTAGACCGGTGGCTGCCTTGGGCTGGAGAGCCAGACAGAGATCGCAAGGGGACACGAATGAGCTTTTCCTTGGGAGGGGGGGAGTGGTGGGGGTAGAAATGTCTAAAATTAGCCTGTGGTAATGTTCACACAGTTCTGTAAATTTGCTGAAGCCATTGAATTGTATACTTAAAATGGGTACATTTTAAATTAAATTATACCTCATTAAAATTGTTAAAATTAATGACCAGACAAAGAAACAAACAGAAAAATCCACGGGCAGCAGAGTGCGGTGGCTAGGAGTGTGGGCCAGCTGCTGGCTCTCTGGCCTCCAAGCTGTGCGGCCTTCGGCCCGTTCCTCTCTCTGCGCCTCAGTCTCCTCACCTATAAAATGGGGACGATAACGGTACCTGCTTCATTATATGCGAGTAATTCAAATTCCATTGGGTCGTCACTCCATCGTTTTCTGTGCCATAAGGAATTCCAGGGTTCAAGCTCCCCGCTCTTCAGCTAAGAGTGAGAAGCAGACCTCTGGGTTGCAAGAGAAGCCAGTGGCTCTTGCTGCATGGAAGGGGGATGTGGGCGAGAGGAGAGGCGATGCCACTGCCTGCCCGCCACTTGGCTTGTCTGAGCTGCCCCATTCATCTGCCGTGTGAGATAACACAGCCACCCATGTAGGGTGGGGATCATGGAGACCTCACGTGCAAAACCAGTTAAGATCCACAAAGGGGCCCTGGCTCTCTCTGCTGCCTGAGGGTCTGTCTGAAAAACAGGCGGACAAGACAGGAGCCGTACTGCCTGGTGTCTGGGGGCTACAGGACGCAACCTGGGTCCTGCATCTGCATGGGCCACGGGGTTCTACATGAGGAAGGGTAGTGGGACATGCTGGAAATGCACCTCTGGAAAAGACATGGTTCTGATGAGGACCAGCAATAACACCAGCAGGGCTGTGGCAGCAGGGAGCTCCGACCGGCACACCCAACACTCCACATCGAGCACAGCTTTCCCAGCCCCGAGGAGACATGGAGACGAGCAAATAAACACATGCTTCTCTCTCTTGGCCCCTGACCTTTTGTTCAGTGACTGTCTGGGTGGAGCTGAGAAGGGAAGGTCAAGTGGAGAAAGGTTTCTGGCAGTTCTGACAGCCTGGTGGCCTTGCTGGGAGGGGGCGTGGAGGGGCCTCAGCACTGGTGCCTTCTTCTCTGTGCCTTGGGCTTCCCCCAGCTTCCTCATCATCTCCCTGTTTGCTCTGGGCAAGACTGGGGCTGGGGGGACTGCGGATGGCAGGAGGGGGGTGGGGTGCATTCCTGCATTCTCCTTGAAAAGAAACCTCACCCAGAAAGATGTACATATATGCAAATGTTCATAGCAACGTTCTTCGTAACAGCCCCAGCCCACAACCAAAGGAAAGCACCCAAATCTCCATCATGGGCTGCAGATAAACAGGTACAGCCATACAGTTCATTACTACTTGGCAATGGAAGGAAAATACCAAGAGCTATAATGACAAAGACGGATCTCAAAAACAGTCTAAGTAATAGAAGCCAGACCCCCAAAGCCCTGTACTGTATGATTCCATTTATATGAAATTCGAGAAATGACGAAACGGTAGAGACAGAAGACAGATCAGTAGTTGCCAGGGGCTGGGGCTGGGCTGGGCTGGGGGAGATTGACGGCAAGGGGACAGGAGGAAACTTTCTGAGGTGACAGAAATAATCTAAAATGTGAGCATGACTATAAACAAAACTCACTGACCTATACAGTTAAAATGGGGAAGGTCTGTTGTGGTATGTAAAGCGCACCTCAGTAAAGATGCTGAAAAGGGAACCACAGTACAAAACTGCACGTCCTCTCGCCATAAGGCCCCGGCATCGCGCCCTTTTCAGGAAATTACCCGAATGAATTAACACTGACGTTTGCAGGAGAGCCTGCATGTGGATTTTTGTAGCGGCTTTATTCATAATTTTCAAAACTTGGAAGCAATCAAGTTGTCCTTCAGGAAGTGCATGGATACATAAATTGTGGTCCATCAGACAATGGAATATTGTTCGGTGCTGAAAAGAAACGAGCTGTCGAGCCATGAAAAGACATGGAGGGACTTGAAATGCCTCACTGAGTGAAAGAAGCCCATCGAAAAGGCAACGTACTGTATGATTCCAAATAGAGGACGTTCTGGAGACAAACCTGTGGAGACAGTAAAAAGACCGCTGCTTGCCAGGGATTGGGGGGATGGAGAGAGGAGCGGGTGAAGCATGGAGGATGTTTAAGGCAGTAAAAATACTGAGTGTGATACCACGGTGTCATAATACATCTGTGCAAACCCACAGAAGGCACGCCACCGAGTGTGAACCCTGAGCGGACTATGAATTCTGGGTGAGGGTGTGTCACGTAGGTTCATCGGTTTTCACAAACGTGCCCTTTGGTGGGGGCTGTTGATACTGGAGGAGGCTATGCGTGTGTGGGGGCCAGCAGAACTCTCTGCACTTTCTGTTCAATGTTGTCAACATAAAGTTTATTTTTTTTAAAAAAGGAACCACAAGGAGGAGGCTCTTAGTCCTGAAGCTGCTCAACACTCTGAGATGTCAGCGTGCCTCCCCAGGCCACATCTCCTTCGGTAAATCCCCCCAGCCTCCAGGGTGCCTTGGGCTCCAGCTGAGGGTGGGAGGGGTTTCTGGTCCAACAGATGGGCAAGAGGTGGGTAAAAAAGCCGTGGGGTGAGGAGCGCCCTATGAAGAAGAAGACCTGCCCAGAGTCCTCTGGGGAAATGAGGGGTCAAAATCCCCGGTGGATCTGGAAGCCCCAGGCACTGACTGGCCTTGCTTCATGGAAAGGTCATCTTTCCTCCTGTGTACGGTTTCCTTCATCTCTTTGTCCATCCCGTAGCAGCCCTGTGTTGTCCTGACAGGCACCTGGAGAGGACTTATCACAAGGTGACTCAGCGCCTTCCAGAGGCGGGTGAGATGCCCTGAGCAACTGTGCAGAGTGGCACAGCCTGGTCTTCCCTCCCCTCTCCCCTCCTGGAATCAAGCTGAGGGGCCTTGGCCTCAGGAAAATACACCCAGGGTGCTCCCAAAGCCCTCACCAAGCTCCAGAGGCTTGGGCTTCAGTGGCCCTCAAGAGAATGAGCCTTCAGGGGAGGAGAACAGGGGTCCCTGTGGGTCCCAGGAGCGGGCTTTGAAGTGTCAGTCCTGCTGATGGTTTCCGCCAGCTCTCCCTGAGGGCTGGAAAGTGGGTGGAACTCGGCCTGCCGCGATCAGGATCACAGAAGCGCTGTTCCCTTGGGGCGGAGGGCCGAGCCGCTCCCAAGGCCCCGGGGAGGGGCAGGTCAGGGCCCTGGCGTGGGGCAGGGCCCGGCCTCTCTCTCCCAGGACCGTCTCATCCGGCACAGGCTCTGGACAGAGCGGGGCAGGGTTTGTGTTGTCCCAGGGCCACGCGAAGGTGCGCGTGCTGCGAGACTGCACACTAGCCGGTTCGCAGGGGTGCTTCGTCGCCTCTCCTCCACACCTAAGGCGTTATTTTCTGTGTCCTCTTTCCGCTTTAACAACTGCATTCGTGCTTGTGGGTACAGTCCAGTCTCCATTCCTAGGGGGGTTTGTCTCTCCTTTTTAAATCGGTTATGTTCGCCAGAACTTTGTTCTATTTGTCTTTTCAAAGATCCAGTTTTGGGTTTTAAAGGTCTATTTGGCAATTTTTTTCCATCTGATTAATTAATTTCTATTTTAACTTTATTACCCATTTCTCCTTTTCGGCCACCTCCCATAGATTTTATCATGTACGTTCTCGTTTTCATTCGTCTTTACAAAGTCTGAATGTGTAGCCTTCATTTCCTGTTTAAAACTGAACAACGGTTTTAAATACCAGTGGTGTTGGTATGTTTGTCTTCGTTTCCAAGGTCTTGGCACTATTACTGTTCCTGTCCCTTTGTAATTTATTTCCAGTCTTATGGTATTATGGTCTGGAGGGGAATCTGTAGGACTTGTACTTGCTGTAATTTAGAAGTGTTTCTCCACAGAGATTGTCGATGTCCAATTGATATTTTTAAATATACATGGTTTGTAGAACATATGTCGTTTGTTAAGTTATGTTTCTCAGAATTCTGTATTCTCGTTTGTCCTGGACCCGCCATTCCTGAGGGGAGACCATAGGTATCCCAAGGCCATGAAGCTTTGTCCAATTCTCCTGGGAGTTATTTGGTGTCAGTTTTGGCTGCAGGTCCCTGGCGGTCTCTGGCCTGGTCTCAGAGAGATGTGGAGGGTTCCCATGAGGATAGGACCTCTCATCAGCCAAAGGAGCTCCCGGTCCTGCACTCATCTGGCTTCTGTCTCTGCGTTTATGCTCTAAGCCCCCTCTTCTGCGGCTCAAGTCATTTATCTTCACAGAGGTGCCTGGCCTCGGAGGCATGGACGTCCAGGTGGGCGCTTACAGGATTCCTTTCCGGCTAAGAGGGACGGAGATGAAAGTTCCCGCCCACAGATAGGGGTCTCCATGCCACGCCCACGGCTCCACCTGCCAGGGAGCCAGGTGCTGGGAACACCTGTGTCTCTCATATGGCCAATCAGGCCTCTGTGGGTTCCTGCCAATCAGGCCAGCAAGGAGTGGTGATTTGTTTTCCTCGTGGCCAAGCAAGCTCAGACATAGCTCTTCTCAACAAGCCTGACCTCTCAGGCTCCTGAAAACCAGTTGCTTTTTAAGACCTCAGCATTTATGAGGTTTGTCCCTTCCCCTTTTCTACTCAGGACAGAGGGAGAGGGCCAGGCAGGGGAGACACTGCCTGCCTAGTGAGTACCTCATGACTGAGAGCCCAGAAAAGCCTCAAAAAACCCACAAAGGATGGGAAACTCAGCTGGGATCCCAAGGGCAGAGATGGGGACTAGGGATATGGCAGCCTGGAGAGCGGCTTCCCGTCGGGCAGCAGGGTGAGCAAGGGCGGGCAGCCAGACACCATGGAAAGCGGGGAGAGATGAGCCAGCAAGAGTCAAAGGGGTACTTGGTGAAGCATTGAGAGCTTTCCCCCAGACTAGGAGCAAGATGAATGCCCACTTTCGCCACAGCCTCCTGAGGCCGTGGAGGATAGAACGCGTGAGCTGAGGGAAGGGAGGGGCAGCCTCTCTCTGCAGCCGGTGTTGCCATCCTGGTGAGGGAGGCTGCTGGGAGTGCGGCCGCCCAGGTTTGAGGAGCCCGCCGGAGTGTGTGCCTGTTTCCTGGGAACGACTGGAGCTGGGACATGTCTTTCTTGGCTGCATCTAAACTGAAGACAAGCTCTCCCCTGGTTTGGCAGGGAACGTTTGAAGCTGTTGCCAAGACATCTGTTTCATTTTCCTTGGCAACAAGAGGCATCCTGGGAGACATACTCAAGGCTTAGAATGGGGAACATCCGTAATTCTCTTTTTCTCGCAGGGAAGTTGAAACAGAAGCTCCCAAGCACAAGTTTAGAGAGGATCAGACCTGAGGATCCTGGGCTGTGGAGAATCCAGACTTTCAGGGAGAAATGAGTGGGGCCAGGGGGACCTGGAGGGAGGCAGCGCAGCCAGGTGAGGCCAGAGAATGTCCTGAAAATCCAGAGTCTGGAGCAGAGTCCCTCTTGGGGAATGGGGGTGGAGGAGACCCCTCTCCTCTGTGGCTTGCTTGACCTCTGAGATGGAGCACCTGGGGGACCCTCCAGGAGAAAGAGTGTGGGCTTTGGCACCAGACAGGCTGGATTTGAATCCCAGCTTGCTTCTCCCTGAGTGACCTGGGGCTAGTCTGTTCTCCTCTGTGAAAATGGGAAATCCTGTCTACCTCACCGTGTGGGGATAAGCGAAGGAGCGCAGGTGAACCTCGAGCAGAGGGCAGTGCGCTGGAGCCACCCTCAAATGCTCTGGAGCCTGGCAGAGAACTGGGTTGCAGAGGCCACTGTGGCCCTGCCTGCCCGTCTCTGCCTCAGTCTCCTGGTCTTGGGCAAGAGGGAACCTGGCATGGACTTTCTGTGATCTTCCAACTAAGAATTCCAGACCCAGGGCTGTTCCTGGGGATTGTTTAAAAGTAGGGTGGCTTATACAGGGGCTGGGAGAAGTGGGGTACAGGGTGTGGACTAAAAATCTGTTGA
This sequence comes from Desmodus rotundus, assembly GCF_022682495.2. Lineage (NCBI taxonomy): Eukaryota > Metazoa > Chordata > Mammalia > Chiroptera > Phyllostomidae > Desmodus > Desmodus rotundus. The sequence goes on from NC_071391.1 coordinate 157,066,271, forward strand.
TTCTTCAGCCGGGGGTCAAGCAGTTAAATGGCCACTGAGGTGCAGACAGCCACGTCTCAGACCAACCCAGAGACAATAAGGCCCAGCCTCACTCAGGTCCAGGCTCCCTGGGAAACAGAAATGGAAGGAGTGGACCCAGCTACCCTCTTGCCTTCCAGCACCTCCTCTGAGTTTCTCAGACAAGTAGGTCTGATGAATTATTATTTAAATATTGGAACATCGACAAGGCCAACAGTAGTTAATTCCCATAAAGAGAATCTGCAAGTCTCCTTCATTTCGGACTTTTGTCCCATTCAGAGGGTGGGGGCCATGGAGGCCTATGGGAGCAGCTAATTTGATTCCTATGGGTGCTGGCACCCTTAGGCCCAGCGCAAGCCCACTGTACATCACGTGTCCCAGTCCCCGTTTTAGGGAGATGAGGCAATTTGTCTGGGGGGCGGTGCAGAGCTGGGAAGCAGCTGGGCTGGAGTCGGAACCCATCTCGGAGCTGCCGCGCAGACCTGGGTCCCTGGGGACATCAGTCTACGAGTGGGCCAAGCACACGACTTTGCAGGGGGTTTTTTAAACAGCTTTTTCACATAGCGTACGATTCACATATTTAAAGTACACAGTCCCATGGTTTTTACTCTATGCACAGAGTTGCACAACCACCTCCACGGTCTGTGTAAGAACAGTTTTTTACCTAGAAAACCCCTCACCCCTTAGCTGTCACATTCCATGCCCCCCATCTCCTCTATCACTAAACAATCATTAACCCATTTTCTGCCTTTCCAAATTTGCCCTTTCTGGACATTTCATATGAATGGAAGGATAAAATATATGGCTTTTCGTTGCTGGCTTCTTTCACCCAGTCTGATGTTTTCAAGGTTCATCATGTAGCATGTATCAGTAGTCCATTCCTTTTTACAGCTAAAAAATTCCATTGTATGGCTAGACCACATTCTGTTTACCCATTCATTCACGGGTGGACATTTGGGTTTCTGCCTTTGGCTATTTTGAGTAATGTTGTTATGAATATTCATGCACAGATTTTTGTGTAGACATATGTTTTGTTTTGGTTTTTTCTCTTAGGTATATACCTACAAGAAAAACTGCTGGATCAAATGGTAATTCCATGTTCAACTTTTTGGGGAACTGCCAGACTGTTTTTCAAAGCAGATGCCGCGTCTTCCACTCCCAGCAGTGCTGTCTGAACAGGTTCGGATTTCTCCACATCTTCCCCTCCGTTTCGAATATCTGTCTTTTCAATTATAGCCACATCCTCATGAATATGAAGGGCTATCTCATTGTGGTTTTGATTTGCATGTCCCTGATGACTAATGATACTGAGCATCTCTTCATGTTCTTATTAGCCATTTGTATATCTTCTTTGGGGAAATGTCTCCTTAAATCTTCTGCCCTTTTTTTAATTGGGTTTTTAGCTTTTAATTATTGAGTTGTAAGAGGTCTGTATATATTCTAGATACAAGTCCCTTATCAGACATATGATTTGCAGATATTTTTTCCCATTCTGTGAGCAATCTTTTCACTTTCTTGATAGTAGCCTCTGAAGCACAAAAGTTTTATATTTTTATGAAATCCAACTTACCTATTTCTTTGGCAGTTTATGCTTTTAGCATTATAGACTTCCCTGTTTTTTAGAGAAATATTTAACATAGAGAACTATGCCCATACCAAGACAGCAATTGATTCTTCTTTTCATTTTTTCTAGCTGAGCTTTTTAAATCATTCTTTTATTATACTCCACTTCAATCCAAAAATAATTTGATGCTACTTATGAAAATTTACAGAATATCCCTACTAATAAAAGGAATAACATGTATAAGGAATTCTAGGTAAAAGCGAAGTATGTATCTGAGATGGAGCCGAAGTAAAATCAGTGTGTGGAAGCACCACATACACAGGGCTTCCTAGTGACCAAAGCAAAGAGCAAAAAGGCAAGTATTTAGAAGATTCACGGGCCCATGAGATAAATATACATCTGCATCTTAGAGGAGGCATCGCTTTCCCTGGCACAGAGGCCTGGAATAAATTTCTTCTGTGGCTACTCTTAAAGGGAGAATGCATCTGGGCTTCTCAGCGGGAAAGAGCAGACAGGTAATGGCCCCAGAGTCTATCTCATCAGGGCAGTTTCCTTCCCTTTCTGCTTCCAGACCCCCGACTCCTCCTGCCAATCGTGTCGCAGCACAGGGCGTGGTCCTTCAGGAGCACTTCCCTCCCCTTCTCCAAGTTCTTCTGGAGCTCCAGTTGCCCTGGGGATCAACTTCACACTCCAAATACTCAGTAAATGAAGCAATCTGAAGGTATTTAATGAATCACAAACACTTCTTATCATCCAATAGCCCTGAAGGTCAGCCTTGTATCTAATATAGTAAATTTGGGCCCTTCAGAATGACAAAGCTAATGATAAATTCTTTGCCTGGTATCCTGTTGTAAGAAGGCATGAGACCATGCACTGTTGTTTAGAATGATTTTCTTAAACATCGGTTGATTCAGATAAAACAAATTTTTAGAAGTATTTGTTATTGAACTCATAAAGTATTAGTTATAAAGAAAACCCAGCTCTCCAAAACAATGCCTTCTCCTGGGTTTTGTTAACTGAAGTTTGACTACAGAGGGCAAGAGTGACCACCCTCTAATTCTCAGTACCAATTTTTAAGAAAATAAAAGTCTCCAGAAATATAAAAGAAATATATGCTTATTATGGAAAATACAGGTAAAGCAAAAGAAATTACACATGATCACACTTTCCAAAGATAACCACTGTTAATGTTTTGAAATATTTTCTTCTGTATTTTTGTGTGTATGTATATATTTGCCTTTCTTTTTTTTTTTTTACAAAAAACGGCATCTCATTGACAGTTTTTGCGACCTGGCTCTGTGTATTGTGCGGACTTTAGTGGAAATAATCAGCACTGTCATTCGAATGGCTGTGGTCCGCGCCGCCCTTCACGCAGCCGTCAGCTGGACATTTGGGCTCTTTCTGCGTTTGCAGCCTGGCCCCCAGTCTGGGCTCAGGGTGACTCTGAGGCGCATGCTGGAGCGGCTCCCTGTGGGGTACTGGGCTCTCAGGGCCTTGAAAGCCTGCTGCGTCTCCTGGTGGGGCTGCTGCAACTTGTAATAATGGCGCTTTGTGCCTTAATGAGAACAGGGCTCTATTAATCCCTCTTTGTCTGACCTCAGCCAACCTCGATCTCAGTGGAGGCAGGATTCTTAGGCCCTTGGGGCCCTATTGAGCTGTTGTCATAGTGATGGGCGTGGGGGGCAGGGTCACAGGGGCAATGTCGCTAAGCAGACCATCTCTGTCAATGACACAGGCAGGTCAGGACTGTTAAATCCCAGACTCAGAGAGAGACACAGACTCACCCACAGCGATGTCACGTTCACTCCGTCTGCCCCGAGGCTGGGGGCCTGAGGGTTTCTGGGATCTGCCATAAATGTCCTCAGGGAAACAGCTCGGCTCATCTGCCCGCAGAGCCACAGGGGTGCTCAGCCACCAGCCGTGGGCCTGGGACGGCGCTCCCGCCAACAGGCCAGGCTCCTGTGGGCTTGCATCTTGGAGAACACCGCTGAGAAGGCCCAGGGGAGCCTGGACAGAGGGGCTGTTTGCTCTCACACAGGGAAGCTTCTGGTTACCTGATGTCAGGGCCAGGAGGACCTGGGAGACTCTCAGGCCCACCTCCTTGTGGTACAGAGGGGGCCACAGAGGAGCCAGATCCGATACCAAACCATTCAGCAAGTCGGCAGCGCTGTGTGAACCAGGCAACCCCCACCCCCACCTCTGAAAAGAAACATGTTTAGAGTCTCTTATAAGACAGTTGATATCTTACAGTAAGTTCTTTAAGTCTGATCCATAAAATACATATATATATTATTTTATTATTAACCAAGTAATCCATCAATACATTTTCTTACAAAAAAACCCCACCCAAAACAAAAATTAAGTCATTGCAGAGAAGGCTCAAAGCCCCTTTAGCCTCTGTCTCCAATCCCAGTACTGTCATGGTTTGGTCTTCACCCAAATCTGATTTTAAAGTGCCCAAATCTCATTTGCCTGACTTGGGTGGCTGGGACAATTAGGGTGACAAAGGTGCATGCCCTCAACTGGGCATGAGGCCAGGTGTCTCACTGTGGCTGGCAGGACTGCCCACGAGGGACGCATTTCCCTGGCCCCTGGGTGGCCAGGAGTGTGGGACAGGCTGGCAGTGCTGTGTCCTCACTCAGCCCGGGGCTGACAGCTCCTCCATCTTCTTGACCCACTTCCTGTTTCAGAATCCAAACAACCCTCTGCTACTGGTCTGGCCTGGATGCCAGGAGTCTGAGCAGAAAATAGACACTCATCCAGCTGGGTTAGCAATCACTCCCGGAGGCCACCGGCCCCAAGGGACAGCGCTCAGGCTTTGGGGTCCCAAGCTCGCCTCTGGATTCCATCCACCCCCATCCCATCCCACCACTCCCCACCCCCCACCTTACCTTCCCAGAATCTGCCCCCGCCCCCTGAAGGGTCTGAGAACCTCTGCCAGGAAGAAGCTCAGCCGAACATCTCACTACCCACTAGAGAAGGAAGAGAGAGGTTTAAAAGAAAAGTTTAAAGAACATGATGTATCTGAAGAAGTTAGTATTATGGGAGGGAAAGCCTGACACTGAAGACCAGTCACAGGGAAGAAAGAGGCTGTCCTGGCACACCCACCTCACACCTGGCTGCCTACCACCTGGGGCGGAGGGTGTGGTGGGTACTGCAGGTACTGCGCAGGAGGCCCGGGCTGAGGAGGCTGCGCCCTCGGGCGGGCGTTGCCTGGAAAAGATAAGGACAGTCATCAAAACAGCATTTTAGGGGCCAGGAAACAGGAAGAAGGTCTTCCCTGGAATCCTCCCAAGCCTAATCTTTGAGAACCTACTACAATTTCAGTTTAGATTTCTAAATGCATGGAAATCATATCCAGCAGTTTTCGGCCCCGGCCAGTGTGGCTCAGTTGCTTGGAGCTCAGTTCCTACCCCTGTAAACTGAAAGGTCGTGGGTTCGATTCCTGCTCAGGGCACTGTCCTGGGTTGTGGGTTGGGTCTCTGGTGGGGATGCATATGAGATGAAATAGATGTTTCTCACATCAATGTTTCTCTCCGTCTCTCTCTCCCTCCCCCTCACTCTCTAAAATCAATAAGCATGCCCTGGGGTGAGGATTTAAAAAAAATAAAAAAAGAAAAGAAGGAAATTATATCCAGAAGTTTTCAGAATAATTTTTAAAATCAGTGATAAAATTTTTTTCTCAAGACAAAAATCTTACCCAGAGCTTTAACATGTCTGACATATAAAATCAGTAAGAGAATGTTTCTCCAGGTATCTTGCTTGGCAGAGGTACTCTAATGTCTGTGGAAACACTAAGGTTCCTACAGCCCAGTCTAAATAACTTCACATCAAAATCATCCTCCTTCCTTTGAAGCTGAGGAAAGTGAGGTAGAAGACTTGGTGGAGCTTATTTGCTGAAGACCCCAGCAAGTCAGCGGCAAATCCAAGCCCGTCCAGGACCCCTGGAAACCTGGCCAGGGCTCGAAACCTGCCCAAGTCCTTCCCTAGTTTGGGTCAAGTTGGACAAAATTAGAGCTTGTGAGGACACTTCTCCAGTCCAAAGCTCGGGAACGATGTCGCTGTGGTTACCCCAGTCCAGGAAGTGACCTTTTGCTCTGGAGGCCTGGAACACAGGCCTATTTCCTGCTGGGCTGAGGGGCCGTAGCTCAGGCTGGGGCTAAGGGCTTCACACTGCCTGTGACCTGTAAACCCCAAGTTCCAAGCCCAGGGACCCTGAGATGGGGCATGAGGCACCTTTGGGTGGCTGGGCTCGGGGCCCTGCCTTCTCTAGGTCTCTCTCACCAAGTAGAGATTAGGGATGAGTCAGGCTCAGCCACTTTATGTGGCCACGAGGGGACACCCTGAGCTGGACCCTAGACACACTCAAGTGGCCCACACCCAGCCAGAGCCCAGCTGGCTGAGGCCCCTAGTGGCTGCCTCAGGCCCGCACTGACTGAGCAGTCCCTGGCGGGGCGCCTACCTGGGCCTACGGCAGGGAGCTCAGAGGGGAAACGACTCCGGGCTCTGAAGGAGCCCCGGTCCAAGTGGGCACAAATTGGAAAATATGCACTTCGGAAAAGGTAGACGGAATGCTTTGATGGGGGGAGGGGGGAGTATAGAGGTGGGAGAAGGGACCACTTTGCCTGTGTTTGTGGGAAGTGGGGACACGAGATCAAGGTAAGCTTCTCAGGGGAGGGGTATCCTAGCTGGGGTCCTGGAGGAAGGAAAGGAAGGAGGGAGACTGAGTGAGCATCCCAGAAAGACAAAGCCGAGAGTGTCAAAGCATGGGAGGACAAGAGTGGGACCAGGGAGCATGTGGCGTGGCCAGAGGTGGGGTGAGGGAGGTGCTGAGGCATGGAGGGGAAAGTCATGAAGTGTCACAAGTCTGGGCACCATCTGGTGGGTCACTTGTCTTCCCACCAGTGGTGGCCCCGGGAGCCCTTGGTTTGGTGGAGGTGCTTTAGGGCCCAGAAGGGGTGGGAAGGGTGGGAAGCTCTGGGTCACTCCTTCCTTATTTTATATCCTGGGGCTTCACCCAGGAAAACCTCGGAACTAAGTCCCCAGTGATTGAAAAACAACGTGAGAAAGCCAGTGGTGAGCCATGCCCGAATCTCTGGTCAGTTAGACAAGGAGGGACCTGCCTCCTGGCTTCCGCCTCTTCTTGGCCACCCAGTGGGCTCAGGGCCCTGAAAAGGCCTCCCTACCTGGCTCATCCTGGAGGGTGGGCACTGCAAACAGGGCCACCCCTTTGCCTACCTTCCCTGACCAGCAGGGTGCAACCACTGGTGCCCTTGGCTTTGAAGTTGGTGTGTCTATTTTCTTATTCGCATTTATGTCACAGAAGAGTTGAAGGAACCAAAATACAGAGGTAGGAAAGAAAACAAGAGGTAGGGCATTTGGAGCACAGACGGCTCTCTGGCCTGGGTGTCTGATCAACAAGGCAGGGGCCCTGGATGGGCCTGGCCAACCGCCCTCACGGCTGCTGGCAGTGAGGCCTCCTCAGGACAGAGCGGAGCCCAGCAACCCCCTCCCCCCAAGAATGCTGGGGATGCTTCCTCACAGCCAGAGCAATTGGATCCGGGTGAGTGCCTTGGCAGCCCTGGGAGGGGGCGCCCCACCGTGATTAGAGCCCCAGTTTTCCTTCTGGGAGGCAGGGATCATACCAGCTGTTGGCTTTTCAGGCCAAGCAGGTGTAGCTGTGCCCTACAGGAAGGCAATGGCTGAGGGGGTGAGTGGGGGCCGCATGCCCTGGCACAGAGCTGTGCCCACCCAGAGGAAGGGGTACCTTTTTCTAATTTGCACAGAGGTACCTTGTGGGCTTGTCCTGGCTCTGGGGTTCCACAGCATTATCTTCTTCAATACAACTAGTCACGCTCTACCTGAGTGGAGAAGAGTGGAGAATAAGGTGGACCCAGAAAAAGGGACTCATTCCCACATGGTGCCAGGAGGGCTGCGTGGAGGAGGGGTTTGAACTGGGCCTTGCAGGGCCCATAACAGCTGGTGACTCCATCCACAGTCTGTGTCTGGCCAGCTGACTTCCTCCAGGGGTGCTGTGGCCCGCTCTGTGCTTCTGTCCTTCCCAGCTGGCAGCCCACACTAGCACCTCATAGTCACCAGTCCAACTAAGCAAGAGTATTTGATGCCACCGGCCACCCTGCAGGCCCCTCTCTGTGCCAGAGGCATCCCCAGAGTTCTGTAGGCCCCTGAGCCACATCGCCCCCACAAATCACCCTATGAGGCCTTTGCACACCTTTGCCCTCACCCCCCGCCCTTGCCCCTGTGGCAGGTACCACTAATTGACCCCTGAACATCTTTGCCTTTAAGCCTGGACTGAACCTCAGAACCCTTCTCCACTCAGCGCTCTGGGTAGCCCCAGCAGAGCTATCTGAGTGGGTGTGTAAGGTGAAACCTATTCTAGCCACTCCTGACGTGAATGAATGCTGGGTTTAGAGGTCGAAAGTGGAGGCCAACAGCAGGAGGGAAGGGGTGCAGGTCCCATAGCCAGTTGTCCCTCAGCAGAGCTGCAGGGAGGAACACTCTGCCCCAGGCCCAGGGTGCTCATGGACCACAGTCTACCTCTTCTGAATGGGCCCTCTGGCAGCGTTAGTCGGAGATTCCAACTGAACATGGGAGATGCATTTTGGAGGGGTCCCCCACAGATAGGGTTGCCAGGTCCCAGGGCCAGTCCCTACACCATCCTCCAATGCCCACCCTGGAGGCCCTCATCCCAGGGTTTAGTGGGTCAGAAGGACCTGCCCTCACCCATAGCAGCTCTGCGGGGGGGCAGGGGCAGCCAGGCCCACTTCACCTTCCCAGACTGGTATCTGCACACACACAACTGAATGTGACCAGGGCAAGAGTGGGCCACCTGGGGGGAAGGAGGGGCCAGGAAGGGTCCACAGCCTGAGGCTGACTCATGGCAGGGGTGTCAAACTCATTTTCACCGGGGGCCACATCAGCCCAGCAGTTGCCTTCCAAGGGCCGAATGTGATTTTGGGACTGTATAAATGTAACTACTCCTTAACAGTCAAGCGAGAGCTCGGCGCTGCCGCTGGATAGAAACAAGGTGTTGGGCCTGATAAAACAAGGTGGAGGGAGGGATTCGGCCCGTGGGCCTTGTGCCTGCCACCTGTGTAGAGGCTCAGGGAGTGTTTGCTCAACCAACAACATCCCTACCTGGACTCCCCCCCTTGGAAAGGAGGACACTCAGAAGTAGGCTTGTGTGGCCCTCATGAGAGTCCACAGGTACCAGGAGTTCAGAGCAGTGGGTGTCCATGAAGGCTTCTGAGAGCTCAGAACTCAGCCTGAGCAAAGGCTTGTTTATTCGTTCGTTCATCCATTCATTCATTCATTCAATCAAGGTCACACAGCAGGGCACAAACACACCTCTGCCTTCTAGTAGAGGGGACAGACAGTAAATGAGATAAAGGAGTGAACATGTGGATGTTCAGTGGTGATAAGTGCTGGGGGAAGATAAAGCAGGAGAGAGGAAGGAAGTGTCCATGAGAGGGTCACAAGGGCAGTCAAGGTCACCAGGGAAGGCCTCGCTGGCTCACAGAGGATTGATGGAACCTGAAGAAAGTGCTGGAGAAAGCCATGTGAGTCTCGAGGGAAAGAGCAGCCAGGACAGAGGCGCCAGCCCCTTGGAACCCGGGGCACTAGAGAATCAGCAGGGCCCTGGGGTGGGAGGGGGTCACAGGTGGGGCCATGGGACAAGGGGGGAGGTGCAGAGGCCTTTGGGGGCCAGGTCCCTCGGGCCTCACAGTCAGTGTGCAGACTTGGAAGGTGTAATATAACGACTTGTCACAGGTTAAATCGTGGTCCCCCCAAAGACAGGTCTAGATCCTTGCCCGCCGGACGGGTGAGTGTGACCTTATTTGGAAAAGAGGGTCTTTATAGATGTAATTACATTAAGGATCTAGAGATGAGATTGCCCTGGATTATCCAGTGGCCCGAAACCCAATGGCAAATGTCCTTATGGGAGGCACACAGACGAGAGGCCCAGAGAAGAAGGTCATGTGAAGGACGGTCCAAGACCAGAGTGACGGAGCCACCAGCCAAGGACCACCAGGAGCCAGAAGCTGGAAGAAACGGGGAGGGTTCTCCCTTAGCGCTTCCCAAGGGAGTGCGGCCTTGGTGCCAGGGCTGTGCTGTCCTTTGGCCACCTGTGGGAGGTAATGTTGACACGTTCCCCACTGCACCGCTGCCACACCCACCATCGGACCTACTATTGCTGTCAGGTTTCACAGGCTCCCCCAGACCACCGCCTGCTCAGAAATCTCAAACAACACCCCACAGGGCTCCAAAGGGCCAGAGGGCCGAAGGCCACACGTGCACCTCTGCGGAGGGCTGACGACAAACACCTGGCATTGGCACCAAAACCTCAGGCAGCATCCAATTGTAGGGGCTCCCAGGTTCTAAATGGCTGTGTCTCTCTGTGCCACACTCACATTTGTGGCCTGGCTGTGGGCAGCTTCAAGCAAGATGTGGTCCTGGTTTCTACAAAGAGGGAGAGAAGGTGTGTGGGGAGGGAGTGCCACCAGAGGGCTGCTTCTTGCCCCAGGAACATGACAGGAGGTTGCTCTTCCTTGGCAGCTCCCATGGAGGAAGGGACTGGTGGCATCACAGGGACACAGCGCGGTGGCGGGGGCAGGCTTTGAGTCTGCCTCCTGCACTGTGAAAGCAGCTGGCAGCTGCCAGAGCCTGCCCTGCCCTGGCCTTGAGGCCGGACTTCCTCCCCGGGCTCTCCACCGCTTGGAGATGCTGTGCTTGCAGGCTCTCGGGGGCTCTGAGAGAGGGCGGTGAGGGGCAAGCGGGGACTCTGGCTGGCCGTGTGTTATATTTAATGATTTACCTATTCCGGAGCATCTGAGCTTCCATATTTCGCTATTCAGCCTTCCCTTTATTAATCCTCTTTGTCCATAATGTTCTGCTTGATTTTCTAGTTATTTTTCCAGAGAAAAATGCCAAGACATTTAAGTTTTCCAGTTAACTGTTCTTGGTAAATTCTCAGTGTTTCTGGAAGGGTTGCCCCTGGCTTGCACGCAACCACCAGACCAAGCCTGAGAGAGACAGCTGGCATCGTCGGTCTGTACCAGTTCACGGTAACACCAGGGAAGCAAATCCTACTACCTCAAAGGCAAATAATGCTATTTCAAAATTACAACGCATGATCCTGGATGGAACAAACATGTTCACAATGATTAAGCCATTTAAAAAAATTTTGGTCGATTACCTGCCTTCTTCACCTGTTTATCTAACCAAGTTTTGATGGATTTGTTGTAAAGGCGTTTGATGAGCTCTGTACGTTGCCACTGTGGCGTTTGGGGCATGTGCCGTACTAGTGGGTTATTTACTTTTACTTTTGTTTTCGATGGTTTTTAATGCGCTGAAGCTTTACATTATGACATCGTCAAAGCCATTGGCCTTTCCTTCTGTAACGTTGTCTGCTACCTAGAAAGTCCTTCCTGGAAAACAGCTTTTTAAAGGGGTCAAGAGGTTCTCTATTTTTGGTAAATTTGGAGTAAACATCCCAGTTTTCCCGGGAACATCTGGAATGTGCTGGCCTTTATTTCGTCCTCCCTTGGGGCCAGCGCGTAGGGGTGGGACGAGGCTCTCGCAGTGTGATGGCCTCGGGGTACAGACACTGGCGTGGGGAAGCGTGGGCTCCAGGAACGGCCGTGGTCTGCCCTGAAAGGCATCTACCTGACATTTTCTGCCAAAGGAATGAAACCATGATTGGAAAAACCTCTCCCAGGTGATGCCTCAGCAAGTGCAGGTCCTCTGTGGATGGGCCTCACATCAACCCAAAGGGCTCATTTCTGACTCCTTGGGTGAGACAGTCCTGGCCGCTAGGTAGCCAGATGGCCTGGGGGCCTAGAGTACATGTGGGTCCATACAGCAGATGCACCCATTTCTGTCTCTGCCAGGGACCCACAGGAACCCCATCCTCTTGTAGTCCCAACAGCAACCCACTGCTGAGTTTCCTTGGTGTGTGCACAAGTGGCTCACCACGGGGAATTCACTGGGCCCAGGGCCGAGGCCCCAAGTTCTCATCCAGCTCTGCCTCCTTCCAGATGTTCAACCTCGGGGAGTTTTCCTGCTTTGGAAAGAGGGCCAATGTGCAAGGCTGGTGTGCAGGTGAGATGATCACACCTTGGACACTGCCTAGCACCCAGGAGGCACTATGAGTCTTGTTCTCTGATGATAGTGACGCTGCCGTTGGCAATGAGCAGATCGGTCTGTGCACGCAATCTGGAGGGAAGGGAATAGCAAGGCAAGGCAAAGATAGCCAATGGGTGGCCTGGGAACAGAGCCAAGATAACTCTAGGACTTTAATTGTTGTTTTTCTACTATTTGGAGATACTAGATCCTCAGCCCTTCAAAGCATCAAAGGATTTTAGGAAAGGAAGTTTGATGTTGTGGCTCAGCAAAGGGGCTTTGAAGTCAAGAGCTGAGTTCTTAAGTTTCCGGATCTGCCACTTGTAACTGTTTGACCTTGGGCAGCTGACTTATCTTTTCTAAGCTTTAGTTTCTGCACCATAGAATGGGGCTTCTAGTATGGTCGCTCTTGTCGGGCATTGTGGGGATTAAGTAAAATAATACCTATGAAATTAGGGCAAATACATAGTTATCTTCCAAACTAGGACACTTTGGAGGGTGAAAGGAGGCGCTATTAGCAATTGTCCCGCTAACAGTCCCAGGCAAACCAGGACACACGGGCCATCCTGTATAAAGGGCTTAGTGCACTGACCGATGCCGAACATGCCCTCAGAGGTAGCAGCCGGCGTCACCGAAGTGTGTGTGGACTCATGCCACAGCTGGGGGGCCCATGCTGGGACAGAAAAGAGCATCTACTTCTCAACGGAGCCCTGGATGGGGAGGAGTGGGAGAGGAGGAGGGACGAGGGGCTATGTTTCACAGCTCCAGCCCAGGGTGGGGCCAGGAGCAACTAGAGCTTCACCAAACCCTCAGACCCTCTGGAAGGCTATCCTTCAAAGGGGGAGGTGGTAAGGGAGCAAGTCCCTTCCTCAAGGGCACCCAAGGGGAGGCCCCACTTGTACTGGCCCCTCTCCACTCTCTGTCCCATGGGAGCAGGTTAAGCCCCCTCTGCACAACGCAAAGTCCTGGGTTCTGGCCCTCCTCACCTCTGGGCCTCTGGAGCCCCTGCAGAGTAGCATCTCAGTCATTCCAGAGGTTATAGCCTCATCCCGCTCCTCTAGAGGGCCCCTCCTCCCTAACCCCCAGACGCCGGATACAGAGGGAACAGACCTGTGGTATGCACAGTCCTCGGAGGCCCTCAGCTCCCCTCATCGGTTTGCATAAACACATTCCTACAGCCGGAGCTGGAACCAGGAGTGACTCAGGCCTCAGGAATGTGCAATTGGATCCCCTCTCTTGGGGGGCAAATTCCTCATCCAAGGTGGGCAGCCAGCGGGCCAGGCCAGGCAGCCCTGGAGAGCCTCTGTCACCGCCATCGCATCAGGGGTCTGGACTGGCTCCGAGGGAACACCTCTTACAGTGGCAGCCCCTTGGCTCAGCTCCTCTTCTGCAGACCCCCAGAGCCTTATTGTGCATGGGGGGAGGGGCAGGTTATGGGGGGGGAGGTGCTCAAGCACCCCATTCCAGGTTCAGATTCAGGGCTCCGACCCATGGAGCAGGTGGGCTGAGGCAGAAGCAGAACCATGGTGGGGACCAGCACCCAGTCTCTCCCTGGCCCGTTTCCTGAGCAGTGGGAAGGAGCCAAGGCCCCTGGATCGAGGGCCCCTGAGAGCAGTCCGTTACTTGCCTCCCCAGTACAGCCCCCAGATCCTGGCTGCTTTCAGGGGGCAGCCGCTGGGATTATGCACTACCTACCTGGCACAGCCTAGGCCAGGGATTCCCTGGGGACACAGCTCTGTGTCACTGTTCAGTGTCACCAAGCAGCTGAAGAAGGAATCTTTAAAATCACAGGAGAAACCTCCCATTTGATGGCTGTGAGGGTGGCCATTTGCTCAAGAAGCAAACACTAAGTTAAGCCTACGTGGGTGATCAGGTACCAAATGTGGGAAGAGTTGGAAACCTTAAGTAACAGAACACAGGTAACCCTTGGCCTGAAACACAGGACCCTTGGCCTGAAGCAGGGATCTGGGCAGCTTGGGGGCGGCGGGGAAGCCAGTTCTGGGACTAGGCACAGTCGCGTGCCATCACCACGTATGGAAGAGTGTGCCACTGGACGCAAATAGTGATTGGCCTTCCAGCCTCCCTCAGACAAGTCGGAGACCTTGGCCTGCCTGGCAGGGCCTGGTGTGCACCGGTGGTGCTGGGCCCCACGTGTGATGCACGTTCAAAGGCTCACACCTGCCTGGGCCACCAAGCCTTGCTACCTAGTCTCTCAGTAGGGCACAAAGGCCAAGCCTGCGGGCTCCCGGGGCAGGAGCACAGGCGCCAGAGGCTCTGACCTTGCTGAGGGGGCCCGGCTGGGTCTGACCCCAGCATAGCGGGTGCTTGTTCCTCTCGGACAATGATCCTCCCTGGAGCAGGATGAGCTGAGCCCGGCGGGGTGAGGTCATGTCTGCCCAGCAACAATCCGCCCACTGTATCTGTGGGGACACACAGTGCCACCCCCTGCGGCCCCTGAGCTGACCTCTTAGGTGCCTGTGAAAGCCAAGGAGGGAGGGGGTGGCCGGTGAGGATGGTGGGGGCAAAGGAAGATGCTATAATGCAAGGGGCTGACTCAAGAGGGGAGAGGAACTGGAAATGGAGAAATTCAGTGACCCTCCCAAGGCACCCACAGAGCACGCTGCTGCCCTCACCCCTTCCTCGCTTTCTTATGCTTCCTGAGAGGCCAGGCCTCCCCCTAGAACCTCTTTTCCCACCCATGCCTCTCCTGTAGCCTCCTCTACTCCTCGGGTCGGGCCACCAGCATCCCGTGGGGCTCAGAGCCCTGCCCTGGGAAGACGGTGCGCCCCAGGGCTACCCTGGCTGCCTGAGGCTTCATCATCTCCCTTTAGCAGCCGTTCGGCCTTTTCCCGAGGGAAGGCAGTCCGACAGGCGGGCAGTCCCTAGGGTGGCCCCGTGTCTCCTGCTCCAGGTTCAGCATAACTCCCCCGCTTGGGTTGGCCCCTCGACTTGCTCCTAGCCAGTAGATGATGGCAAAGGCGTAGAAGGAATAGTGCAGGTGTCATTAAGCCCCCAAATCAGCTGATTTGAGTTAATCGAAACACAGACTATTCTGTGAGGGCCTGCTTTAATCAGGTGGAAGCCCTTACAGAGGGATCGGGCCCTTGCTGCTTGACAGCCTTGCTGATGGCTTGATGACATAAGCAGCTGGGCTGAGGAAGCCCACCTGGCAAGGAACTGCCCCTGGCTTCTCAGCTCTGGGGGCGGCCTCCAGCTGACTGGCAGCAAAGGGGCCTCAGACACACCGCCCAGCTCACACCTGGTGGCAGTCTTGCATGACTCTGCGCAGAGGCCTGCAGCTCAGCTGTGCCCCGACTGCTGACCCATGGAAACTGAGACGACAAAGCTGCGCTGCCTCAACCTGCTAGTCAGTAGTGATTCGTTACACGGCCACAGAAACGCATGTGGCAGTGACGTGGAAGGGTTGGGATGCCAGGTTGGGGCGTGGAAAGCCAGCGGGGTGTCTTTCCCTCTTCAGGGTGAGAGCCCTGATCCCAAAACCCTGTGGGGCCACGGCTGGCAGCTGGATAGTGTGGGCTCAGGGCTGGGAGGCCAGGGCTGGGCTGGGGTGAGGGTTTCCAGGTTTTGCTGAAGAAAGCCTGTGTGCTGGAGAAGGGTGTTGCTGGAGTGCATGCCTGCCCAAGGCTGGCGTCTGCGTGGGACACTCACCTGGGGGGTGGGTCCTCCGCATGGTACCCCGGGGCCTGGTCCAGTACCCTTGGGGTGAGCTCAGCAGGAGCAGGGCTCCTTGTGCCGGTCTGTGCACACTGAAGTTGTGGGGTGACGTTCAGTAGAAGCTTCCAGCTTACTCATCACTTGCCCACCTGCTGTTCACTCCAGCCAGCACCCCTGAGGGCTCCCTCACCCCCACCCTCGTCAGCACTCGATGTTATCCATCCCGGTAGTTTTTGCCAGTGTCATGGGTGTGACATAGTGTCTCCTTGTTTTAATTTGCTCCTTGTTATCTCTCTGATAACTAGGGAGGGGGACAAACTTTTCATTCAGGTCTCCCTTTCTGTGAATTCTCTTTTATGTCCTTCAATTCCTCTCAAAACATGATTTTTTGCTCTTTTCCCCTTGATGGATCCAAGGGCCCTCAGCTTGGTCCAAACCCAGGGGCAGACACTCAGCCCTCCCCTTGTTAATCCCCAGCTCTGCCCAGCTCTGGCCCCCAGACCCCCAGCCTTCCACAGCAGCATCCTGGGTCTGTGTCCTCACATGTAGAGCAGAGCTCAGGGTGTTCCCACACTAGATGAGGGGCTGTAGAGAGTATGGTAGAAACAGATCCGTAGCTGTCTCTCTTCCTGTTGATCCACAACCCTTTTACTTGATTTTTTTTCCCCCCCAGAAGAGAGAAAGAAGAGGTCTGCTGCCTCCAGCCCTGGCCCGGGTCCCACATTAAGGGTGTTCTTAGGGGACTGGTGTGTGTAGTGGGGGGGCAGTAACTAGATATTGATTTTCTTTCCATCACAGGAACCCAGGCCTGGTGGACCGCCACCCCCAGAAGGACTACAGTTACGGATAACCTGGGAGAAAACACAAGTGACCCCATTGAGCCCACAGTGCCCGCTGAGGCTTCCGGGCAAACAATAGCCCTCTGTGTCTGGTTTCTCTTGAGGGCCGGAAGCCCTGGTGCGGGGCCCACGGATGAGTCATGCAGGATATCTCCTAAGCTGCTTTGTGGAGCAGGAGAATCACAGCTCAGCCTGAAATGGCAGATGATCTCATCGGTTGTTCTGGGGAAGCCCTGGCACTGGACAGTCCCGGGAAGCTCACCACCCACGAATGGCCCAGAGTCCAGGTCCCCTGACCTTGAGAGTTCCTGGAGGTGGGGGTTGTGTGCTGGGTAGAGAGATCCAGGCAACAAAAGACCCTGTGCTGGGGAATCCAGGGAAACCCCCTTTTTCTCCTCTCTAGACACCTCACGTGCCTCGTGGCTGCCCAGGCTCAGCTGCATCCCGCACTCAGGAGGAGCCCCAGACAAGTGCTTTAGGAGAGTCCCCAAGGGGAGCCGACCTGGGACTGGCAGCGTGCTGAGGGCTGGGGTGGCTGCCAAACCTGGAGTAGCCTGGGAGGCCTGGGAGGCCTGGGAGGGAACAAGGGCCGGACTTTCCACTTGGCTGGATTCAATAACAGTTTCAGAAACAGAAAGCCATGCTGAGTCCATTTCAGTTCTGGGAACTCAGGCAGGGCTGTTGTTTAAAGTACCCACATTGGCTGGTACATATCGTGGCACCAGAGTCACACAGCCACACACCCACTAACTCTGTGTCCTTGAGCAAGTAACTTTGCTTTCTGCACCTCAGTTCCCTCCTCTATGAAATGGGATCGTGGTATAGCCATAGCTGTTGTGGGCATGCATGAGTTTCCACATGCCCTACCGCATGGCCAGATCTTGCAGGCTAGGGAGTCCCCTCTCTTCCCTCCATTCCTCGAGCTTTGAAGATGCCCTTGGTTGAGCTTCTGTTCTGGTTCACCTCCCACAGGCTCATGGCCTGAACTTGTTCCTCGGGAATGCCCACCTGTCCCTCTGGATGCAGGTGATGGGTTGGGCCAGCTGCCAGAGCCTCAGGGGAAAGAAACGCCCCAGTCAGTGTGAGGCCCAGAATGGTGTCATCGCCACCTTGCGCTGGGGTTCACGTGTGGGTGGCTACTGTGGGGAGGGGTGGCTCAGAGGACAGCCCAGGGAGAGACACTGTAGGATGAGAGTCTAGGCCTTCGGGGCCCAGGGAAAGCTGTGGGGAGCCCAGGGCTCGGCCCCAGGAATCACTGAGACCAAGGCCCCTCCCACAATGACCACGCCCAGCCTGCCTACAGCACAGGCTCTGTCTGTCAACCCCGGAGCAGCTGAGAACCCACAGGGCAAGAGGAGCCATTCTCAGCAGGCCACCTCTCCACCTCCGCCCTCCACGTCTGCACAGACCCTGGAGCACTATGTCTGAGCCTTCTTCCTGTACCTCCGTCAGGGATCGGCAAGTTCCCCCGCCGGGGGGGCCATGAGGCATCGCTGAGTGTTCTGGCTGGAGGTTCCCAGCCTGGTGGATCATCAGAGAAACAGGACACATCACGTGGCTTTTGCAAGTTCGTGGTCAACCCCTGTCGCAAAACAGCCAACTGTGAAGGATGCTGAGGAGTCACCCATGTCGGGCCGGGACCTGAGAACATATTTCAGGTGGTGCTGACACAGCCAGCACGGGTGTTACTGACCCCCATCTGCCCACGTTGGAGCTGTATTCGAGTCACTGACATACCACAGGAGACAAAGGAGATGAGAAGGCCCATGGACTACAACTTGTCTTAGGGAGAACACTGCATATGGTTCAAAAAAAGTCTTGGACAAGACACTTATGGTGGAGAGGAGGCCCCCCAAAATCTCGCTGGCCCCAGAAGATAGTTGGAGAACTTTCTAAGGAGGCTGGGCCTGCAGGCCTTTCAGGGTATCAGACTCATTTTCACCTGGGCCGCATCAGCCTCGTGGTTGCCTTCAAAGGGCCAAATGCAATTTCAACTCCTTAACAGTTAAGGAGTAGTTACATTTACACAGTCCTGAAATTACTTCGGCTCTGGGCCCACAGTATGCGAGGGCCCACTCCAGACTGTGAGCGAATGCAGTGCCGCTTACCCTGAGGCGGCAGTGGACGCTCTGTTACGCCCACTTAGGGCCCAGTGTGCACCTACTTAGGTGTTTGCACGGAAGAGAAACACGTGTGACCATCTCACGTATCCAACGTCAGATTCCTGTCCTCTCCTGCACCAGACATGCCTCCCTTCCTGATGTCCCTGTTCCTGTCTCAGCCTCCGCAGCCTCTCGGCCCAGCTCAGCCTAGTTGGAGTCTGTCCGCAAATCCACACGCCCTGCCCACACCCCACTGCGACCGCCAGGGCTCCACAGCCTCTCTCCTGGGGACCCTGGCGGCCTCCCTGCAGCCTCACCCCGCCAGCCGGCCCCAGGAATAGTCAGGTCAGTAGTCCCCAAGCCCAGCTTTCTTCACCTTGCAGACACAGCCTCAGGCCCCTCCTACCCTCCGCCTCCACTTCAGGCCCCTGTGATGTGGCCCCATTTTGCCCATTTAGACTCTAACATACACCCTCAGCTCCCAGCTTGTAGGCCTCTTGGTGGCTCCGGCACAGGCCCTGCTCATCCCCACATCTGGGCCTCCCTCCGCCACCAGTTTCCCCAACCTGCCATGTTCTCTTCCCCCTCATGCCAGCCCCCCAGACCGCCGCCGTGTTCCAGGCCCAGCCCAGTGCGCAGCCACCCTGTAACCCACCCTGGCCAGCGTCGCCTCTGTCATTTCGCCCTCCTCTGCAGCTCCGCGGGCTCTATTATTCCACAGGGCTAGTCTCAGCCTAAGTCACGTAATTATGGGCACCTGCTGCGTGCGAGACGCCGATCAGACCGGCCATGGCCTGGCTAAACGTGGACTCTGAGCATAAAGTCCTCTAGCATCAGTGTTGCCACAGAACAGGGCCTTTGGGGACATTTGCATGACACACAAATCCAGGCCTGGCCTTCCTCTGGAGTGGTCACAGCTGGCCTGGAGTTCAAGGCAAAGGGGCTGTCCAGAGACTGGGGACCCCGAACAAACCAGTGCAGGGAATTCCCAGGAATACCCCCCCTGGTGTCCCAGTAGGAAAGGGTTCCTGAGTGGGAATTCTGACCCCATTGTTTTCCACTGAACGAAAGGATATGACAGGGTATCTTTTGGTTTTCAGAAAGCAACTGCTTCTACAACAGAACAGAAACAGAAACTTCAGCTGCACTTTTGCTCTCGTGGTGAGTTCTGCTTCCCAGAAGGCAGGAAAGGCCCAAGCAGCAGTGTGCACTCTGTGGGGTGGGCTCAGTTTCCATTTCTGTCATGGAACGAAAACCCCTCCGGGTGTGGGGGGGCCGGGCTCACACTGAGGCCCCCATTCAGGGCCTCTTGTCCTGCAGACGCTCGGGCAGCAGTAATTGCACCTGCAATGTGCCCACACTGTGCGGTAGGGAATACTGTCCCCACTTTACAGAGAAAAGGTCACACAGTCGCAAAGTGTCAGAGGCTCTAGAACAAGGCCCTCATCTCAGGGAGGTCCCAGCCAGTGGAGAGACCACGGAAAACAGGTACCTGTGCTATGACTCCTGTGCCTGGTGGGACTGGGCCTGGAAGGCTCCTTGGAGGAGGTGAGGTTCCAGCTGGTTCTCTCAGGGCAGGAGAAGAGGAGGAATGGGCAGAGTCTGGGTGAAGAGAAGAGCAGGAACAAAGATGGAGGAACAGGAGCCTGGCTGGAAACAAGAAGGAATGTGATGGATTTGGGGGCCTCCCAAGTAACCTGTCAGAAACTTCTTGGGCATTCCTTCCTACAGTTATCTTTTCAAGAGTGGGGTGGGACCCCATAGTCACTCACACCTTAACTGAATTCCTCCAGGCTCCTGGCCTCCCTGGGTGGTGTGCCTGGGGAAGGCCCAGACCCAACAAGGAGTCATGGACCGGGGCCACACATGGAAGGCTCTGGGCTGATGGCACCAGGCTTGTGGATAAACAATACTGGAGCTTTGAGGCCCTGAGTTGAGGGCTTGAACCTGGAGAGCAAAGGAGGGAAGAAGCTTCCTCCCTAGCCCCCATCCCTCATCTGGAGCCATTGGGGGGGCTCCAGGGATGCTGAAAGCAGGGCTCACTACCTTTGAGGGCCTGCAGGGTGGGAGCAGTGTGTCTGGGGATCTGGGGAGTGTGGCAGCTGGGGTGCTGAGACCAGACAGTGACCTAGAGTGAGAGCTGAAAGAGGAAGGAGTTGGCATTGCTCAGCCTTTCCTGACTTAAGTCAGCTGATGGGTTAAAATCAGCCAGAAGGCTTTGAGCTAGGGCACCGCTGAGGGGGTGACCCTGCAGTGGCCCTGTGGGCAGCAGACCCCCAGTCTGGCCTCCCTGGGCAGCAGGGCGGGGCCAGGTCCACATTCCTCCAGGCCCCTTGCCCTCAGCAAATACAGCCTTTGGGGCTGAGAATAGCTGTAGAACCAACCCATTGTTCTGGAAGTCCCAGAGAAACCAAAACACACTTCCAACAATACAGGAGGCGGCTCGGGAAGGCCTTTGTCCTTAGGCATCCAGACCCTTACATTTTCCACATTCATGAGCAGGGAAATGGCTCTTTTCATGCCAATAACAACAACCACCACCCCCTCCATGTTCTCTTTTCATCCTGGCAAAACCCAAACAAGGTCCACAGTAGCATCCCGTTACAGAGATGAGGGGACTGAGGTTCCAAGAGGCCCCCTGGCTTCCCCAGCATGCCAGGGTCAGTAAACACCAAGGCTGGGACTCGGACCCAGTGCTCTGGCTTCTTTCCAGTCCGGCCCAGTGGGGCTAGCTGTAGCCACCCAAGGACAGGATTGGCAAGGACAGTCTTGCCCAGTCCCCTCGAGCTTCCCAACGTGGAATGAGCCATGTGAGACAGCAGACTCTTCTGCGAGGTGGCCAGGAGGCCAGCACAGCTTGCCGTGAGTGCTTCTGAGCAATAGCCAAGGGCTGACCAGGCCGTTGTCCGCCCATCAGCCTAGGTTGCCCATGTTCCCACACGTTTTCCCAGCCATGTAGCATTCACATCTTCCTGCTGATGTCTGGCCCTTTGGAGCCTGTGGAGGAGGTCTCTGTCATTCCCTCACCAGGGTCAGCTCAGCCCTGCTCTCCAAGCCCAGGGCCCTTTGCAGTTGTAGGAAGAAGGTAGCAACAGAAAAACCACTTGTAGATCATTAACTGCAGTTAACTAATTGACTGCCTCTCTTCCTACACCATAAGATGTTCATGGGCTAGTATTTTTAGCAGAAAAAGAAAAATTGCTGAACTCATGAATTCTGATTTCGTATACTCATCTATTTCTAAAGCTCACTGCTAGATAACTAGGGGCTTCTTCTTTGATTATGGCCATTTAGTAAATGGAATTCTAACAGTCTTGCTTGAGTCTCACAAGACAGAGTTGGCACCAAAAAGTTGTGTGTGACAGCACATCCACCCGGCAGATGGCCTCGCTGGAAGGCTCGCAGACATCTGGAGAATGGGGGCATAAACAGAAGCACAATTAATCAGTGCAATTGTTTCCCCTGCTATGAACAAGGCATGTCTCTGGGTTTTAGAGAGCAACACGCACAGGAAGGACCTGGCTTTGCATTCTCCATGGCCTTCAAAGCCATATGTTTTCATTTACTACATTGGTCTTCCTGCCCAGTTTCTGTCCCCTTGAAAGTGTGCAGGCTAGCAAAGCCCTCAGTTCTCCTTGCCCCAGTGGGGACAAAGCTCTGTGTCCCCTGAGAAACAGGAAGTTGCTGGCTCTGACTGGAATGGCTCTGAATCCAGGCTTTCCAATTGCTATTTGTATGTGAAAATGGCTTGCTTTTGTTCCTTGCAAACCAGAAGAAAGAAAACACCTTAGCCAATAGCTGAACAGGAAGGGAAAACCCATTAGCTCCTTACTAAGCTAACTACAGGGCATGTGGATGTGGTGAAGCCTCCAGAAGCGAAGGCCAGGGGGCCTTGGCTCCTTTAGAACTGCTGGTCTTCCCTGGTCCTGCTGGGGAAGCTCTGAATCATAGGTTTCCAGTTTGCAAAAACAGTGACTCCAGACCTGCTGAATGATGTGGGTCTTCAGGTTAAATTGCGTGAGTCAGGAGTTTGGGCTCTCCCCAGGAAAAACAAGTTATAATGCACACCTTGGAGAGAGACCCCAGACGTCAAGGGTGGGGGTAGGGCACCAAAGGTTGAAGAGGAGAGGGGTTTCTCTGTGGGACGGATGAGGATCAGAAGGGCCAGACAGGTTCCTGGATCCACTGGGCCTCTCTTCCTTAAGACCCCAAGGCTTGGCTCCTGGCCCCAAGGCTGGCGGAAGCCCAGGGGTGTGAGCTGGCAGCACTTGAGGCAGGGCCTCCCCTCCCCCAGGTCCCAGGGAAGGGCCTGATCACCCAGTCTCATATTAAACTTCAGGAATCAGAGGCAGAGAGAGGCATCTGAATGTTCACCTACACACCTAACACTACGAACCCAACTCTGTGGGAGAGAGGCTTAGGGGCGAGGCCATATTTCTGTCTGGGGCTTGGAAGTTGAGGGACCAGAGTAAGGGTTCGCCAGGATGCTGCCCTGGTGAGACAGCCCCGAATATGGGTCAGCCTCCGAGGAGAGGGCCCTGCTGGGGCCTCTGCCCGCTCCACCTGTACTAGCTTCTCACGACTGCTGCAGCGAACCGCCACACACTTGGTGTTTTAAACAGCAGAAATGTGTTCTCTCACAGTTCTGGAGGCTGAACTCAGGCGCGTGCTGGCTGGCTGCTCACAGGCGGCAGCAGCAGGCACATGCTCACTCCAGAGGCTCGGCAGAGACTCTGTCTTTTCCCTCTTCTAGCTTCTGGTGGCCGCCAGCATTTCCTGGGGTGACTGCAGCGCCCCCATCTCCACCTCCGTTTTCACGGGGGCTTCCCCTGCACGGGCCAGACCTCCCCTTTCTCTTACAAGGACAGCAGCATCGAACAGGGCCCACCTTGAATGCAGAATGATCTCCTGTTGAGATCCTCCATGTAATTACAGTTGCAAAGACATCCAAATAAGGTCGCACGTAGTAGGACTTGGACATATCTTTTGGGGGGCACAATCCAACCTACTATGGTAATGTTTACAGGTGCCAGGGATTAAGACCTGGTATTTTCAGGGGGACATTATGCTGCCTACCACTTCCCCTATGTTTTGGTGGCCACCAGTGGGGTCCGACCCTGGGAACTGTGAGGTCATGGATGTGCTGGGTGACAGGCAGGCTGCACAGGCCCCTCTGCTCACTTGGGGGTGTGGCAGGAAGCAGTTAAAAGTATGGGGGGCTCATGAATCGATACCTGCTGCTGTTGAGGTCAGCTTCTGGCTTTGCCTGGGGACCCAGGGACTTCACAGGGCTCAGTGCCCCCAAGGTGCTCAGGCTAGCTCCAGAGGACACCCCTCATGAAGTTCTGGTGACATGGGCCCAGGGTGCAATCACGGCAGTTCCTATGGGCCAGAATGAGGGTCCTGCCGGGTCTGGGGTTGGGGAGAGGCAGTGGGGTGGGAGGGTGTCTGTGGTCTTTTCTCTTCAGCCCTGGGGGCTCAGGGACACTGTTTTTTCCTCACCCGTGGAGCCAGTCTCAGTTTGGCAAGTGACCCTTGAGAGAACGGGGCAATAAAGTTGGAATAGCTCGGGCACAGGAAAAAGGACACAAAGACCAACAATGTGGGGAGTGTTCAGCAGGAAGAGAAGCGAACGGGAGGCCAGGGCTGCTGGGCAGCCTCAGGCTCCAGGAGTCTGGGCGTCCGTGGTTGACCCCGGGCTCAGGCAGTGCAGGAGGGGAGGGCACCTGGGCCCAGAGGTGGAAAACACAGAGGGAGAAGGGGCTGCAGCCCGAGGATGGGTGTCCGGGGAAAAGGGCTAGGAACAGCCATCTCCGGAGTCTGGCCTTAGTTCTGCCATTTTCTTTGTTAAGGGACAGAGATTCCTGTTTGTTCTGACCCAAGGTGACTTAGCAAACATTGAGGTCCAGCTGCATGCAAGGCCTGGGCTGTGGGAGAGTCAGAGTAGGGTGGAGGGCCAAGGAGACAGTGTCCCAGCCCCTAGAAGCTAGACCTTCCCAGTGGCCTCACCTTGAATTCTGCAGTCCTTCCTAGCTACCCTACGGCCCTTTAGAATGAAGCCTAAGCCCCAGGTGTCCTCCAAGGCTTCCCATGGTGCGCCCTGCTGCCTGCCTGGTCTCCTCCCCACCCCTGCCCCCTCGACCTCACAGAGCTGCTGGCTTCTGAGCCTCCAGGCGTTTGCCCACTGTGTCACCTTTCTGAAACACCATTTCTTCTCTCCTTCCCCCAGAGAATCTTCCTAACCATTGGGAACTCAGTTCAGGCACTGCCTCCTCTGAGAAGCCCACCCTGCTCTCTCAGCCTGGGCAGCCCCAAACACCTTCCGCGGCCAGCCTGGAATCTCAGTAAGGCAGTGAGGCGCTTGCCCATCTCCTTCTCACCACCCTGAGCCCCCAGGGCCATGGGAGAGCCTCTTGGTGCCTTTCCCTGCCCACAGCCAAGCTGGGCCGCGCTAAGAGCAGAGGTCCAGAGAGAGACTTTCCAGATGAGTAAGCGGAGGAGCCCGGGGTCAGTGACCTGGAGGTGCCTTTTCAAAGGAGGCAGAAGGAAAGAGAGGTGTTTCACATGCCTCAGGACTCCAGAAGGCTGGAGAAACACATTCCTTCGGGCCATGATGTCATGCCTTCAGATGGAAGCAGGACCGCAGATCCAGGTGTCTGAGCCAGAAACGGGGGGGGGGGGAAACCCCCGTTCCAACACGGCCACGCGAGATGGGCTGGGGCGAGAAGATTTTGTGAGCAGAGAGCGAGGGGTGTGAGGGGTGCAGGCTGGGCAGCCCCTCTCATGAGGGCCTACTTTTGGCTTGCCTCCCTCAGGTGGACGCCAGAAAGCCCTGGGCGGGGGGCCGAGGCTGGGGAAGAATTCCTCCTCAAAGACCAGACTGAGAGCCCTGAGTCCAGGGGGGACCTGTCAGGGGGAAGGGACGGCACCTCAGCCTTTCCTGAACATAGAAGGAAGGAGCCGTGAGGGGCAAATTGGGGCTGGGGCAAGGGGTAGGGGCCAAACTGGGTGTGGCTTCGTGGCCCTGCTAAAGCTTCATTCCCCAGTCTGGCCTCTGACCCAAGGGCCTCTGGGTGCACAGGCGGAGCCAGGCCAGTGGGCCCTCTCTGGGGCGAGCAGACTCGGGGTGGGGGGGGCCCAGGGACCCCAGAGGCTAATGGCCAGAGGTGGTGCGATGGGTGGACTTCAGGGAAGCGGAGCCAAGTAAAGTACAGGTGAGGTTTGAACTTGAGATAAATGAATAATATTTTTAGTCTCAGTGTGTCCCAGATATTGCATGAGGCGCACTCAGACTAAAACAATTATCTGTTGTCCATCTGGGATTCACACCGAGCCAGGCGTGCTGTGCTTTTAGTTGGCAAATCTGGCCACTCTGTTTAAGCGTCAGCCTGGTCCGAGAGCAGCGAGGCCTGCAGGCCCCAGACCATAAAACGTTTCTAAAACAAACACCCCTGCCAGAAGCTTGCACAGAAAAACAAAACGTGTCAACTTCCTGAGAACACATTATTGTCTGAGGGTGGAAGTCTGTGATTTTGAAGGAAAAAACAAAGTTTTCTGCTAAGGAAGAGTGAGTCACAGCCAAGTTGAAAATGTTTCTCTGGCTCCTGGGGTCGTGTGGACATGGCCCCCTCTCTCCCCCGCCTCCCCCCACGTCCGTTCATTCAGCTTCCCTTGGCAAGGGCCAGGCTGGGCTCAGCCCCGAGACTAAGTCTACCGAGAACCCCACCAGCCTCATCACTCCTGACCGCCAGCTCTTGGGCCCCTGGGGCCCCTCCTGCCCCCAACCACTGGCCCAGCCCTGCCTGTACTTTGGAGGGGGGCATTGAGTCCCCCACGCCTCAGGCCAGACTGTGGACCAAGCTTCAGGGCAGCCAAGAAGGCCTCTCAGGTGCCGAGGCAGACAGGTACTGAGCCACATAAAGGGAGGCTGTGATGTGTCCCTAGACAGGCCTCCACCCTGGGCTCTGGCTCAGAGCTGGGAGAGACCACCTTGGCCTGTGCCCACCAGCAAGAGGCTCTCTGAGAGAAGCACAGTGTCTCTGTCCTGTCCTGTCCCCCAGCACAGGGCCTCGCCTGTGCCACTATGAGTGCCAGGCCTGGGGCACAGGCTGCCACAGGACAGGCAGAGGTGCATGCGGGGTGGCTGGGCCCAGGCCCTGTGACTCCAGCTGCCCCCCTTGCCTGTCCTGGTCCAGTCTGCACAGCAGCAGAGGACCCTGTTAATCCCACAATTCTAATCCCAGTGCTCCTGGGCTCAGACCCAGCATAGGTACCCCACTCACCCAGAGTGAGCACCAAGGTCCCACAAGGCCCACCTTCCCCCTTTTACCTCCTGCCTGGATCCTAGGAGCCTCCCGGGGGTGACTCTGCCCCTCCTACTAGGCCCTGCTTAAGCAGGGCTGTGTACTTGCTGTCCTTTTTCTGGAATGCTTTCCCCCCACAAGGCTCATCTTTCCTGATCTGCTGACGTTTAAGACTGGAAGCCTCTCCCCACGCCCCCAGCACCACCTTTGTCCCTCTCCCTAGTACCCGTCACCTCCTATGATTCCCTCAGGTTTGGGCGCACTGTGTGTCTCTGCATTAGAATTCAGGCCCCCAGAGGGCACCAGCAGGCATGGTCAAGAGGGAGGGGCCCTGAGTGAGCCCGGCCCTGGGGGGGACAGGTGAGGTGGGGACTACACCTGCCTCCGCCAAAGGGGCTGACGGCACAAAGGAACCCCAGGGCCCCCGTGAGGCCTCCGCACTGAGGAGGGGAGCCCCAGACATGACTTCAGCGTAGAGTTCAACCTATTGGGGGCTGTCATGTGGCTTCTGTCCACGGGCACTCCTCTCTTCCCTTTCCTGAAGCTGCTCCAAACTTGGGGCTCGGTCCCACTGGCATGAAAGGGACACTTGGGGTCCCAAGGAGGGAAGCCCAGCTGCCCCTAGAGACAGGAGGAAAGGGCAGGGTCACAGGTCGGGGAGTGACCTTTCTAACTTAGGATCAGTCGTCATGGCAAACTGAGCACAAAGCCAGCCTCTCCATCTGCAGGAGGCTGTCTAGCCCCGGGACATTCCGAGCATTCTTTTGGGGTCCTTTTGGCGGAGGTCTGTGGGGGTGGGGCGGGGCTCTGTGCGGTGAGGAAGTGTCTGACCGACTGCAGCCCCCTTCCTCTGGCTGCCAGTACTGCCTGCCTTCCTGGAGGGGGAGGGGGCGATGTCTGGCCTGACCGACCAGCTGGGGTGAAGGGGGGGCAGGGGACAGAGGTTCGGGGGGCTGGTACCCTCCTGCTGCCCTTTACAGGTCTCTGCTGCACCTGGCCTCAGGAATAAGGGACCTGTTGCTTATTCCAGAAGAAGCACCTTAAGAGGTTTGTGGCTTGGCCTGTGGAGAGCACCTAAACCCAGGGGTCACCCACACTGGTTTGAACCCCAGCACTGCCACTTACTAAGGAGGTGGCTCTCTCCCAGTGAGGTGAATTCTTCCATCTTAGTTTTGTTATCTGTAAAATGGGCTAATAATGCCCAGTAGGCAGTGGTTTCTAGCACAGGCAGGCATCCAGGCATTGTGAATTCTATGGCGTCGGAGATTCTGAGAAGCAGATGGGGTGGGAGAAACTCAATCCTTGTCCTCACAGGGGAAGGGGCAGTGAGCAGACCCCAGGAAGAGGACAGGGGAACCTGGGAGAGGTGCCCATGCCAGGGCACAGGAATGTTCAGGAGAACCTGTTCTACTTCGCCTTCCTGGATGGAGAGCTGGGGGTGTGCGAGGCCCCCTTTGACTCAGAGAGGATCTGGGCAGGGCGGGGAGGAGGCAGAGAGCTGCGGGGTGACCCTGCTCTGGTCCACATGCGACAAGTCCCGGGTAAGTTAGAGACTGAACCAGGAAGGAGGTCAGCCAGGCCCTGCTTGTGATGTGGAGCCTCCACAGGTGTGGCGGAGGTCACCGAGGGTCAGGAGCACGTGGCAACGAGGGGAGCAGCTTCAACTCCACAGGGAGGGTAAGCCTGGCCACCAGAGGAAGGCCATCTGAGGATTGAGCTTCCAGTCAGCACCAGGTTGGGGCAGAGCTCCAGAGCGTGGCCTGGGAGCTGCAGAGGGTCCCTGGGAAATAGGCCAAGCCCAGCCCTAGGGGCTCAGGGTCCTAGAGGCGCAGCCAGAGCGTGTCTGCTTGCTGTGTGAACTGGGCAACTTCGGTACGTGCTTCCTTCATCAGTCAAACAGGGTCCTCGTGACCACAGGGCCACGTGGCCATGGCCTCGGAGCAGCTAGCACAGCGCTCCCGTTAGCAGGCCACGCGGCTTTACTTCTCCTGGGAAGCCTGGCCTGCAAGGCTGAGCACCCCGAGGCAAGGTGGGGCTCTGCCTCTAGCTCTCCCCGTGGCCTCCAGCACGTCTCTCTGGGCTGCCCTTGTCCCTCTGTACTCTGAGAGGAGTGACAAAGCCCTTCCTACTCTGGTCTGCATGGTGGCCTTGGCTTGTCCCCAGAGGGTCTTGTTCTGTGCATAAGGAGCAGAGTCAGAGGTCCCACATTCATCTTCCGATAGGACCGCTGCAGCTGGTATTAGATGTGCCCTGGCAGGGGTGCTGGAGTGTCCCATGGGACGTGGCCGGCCTGCCTGGGGGAGGGACACTGGTGCCTACTGCTGCCCATCCCAGGCATATCCCTGGCTGCAGACACCTGCCAGGGCCAAGCATATGACCTGCAGGGAGCATCTATTAAAATGCATGTTCCTGGGCCCAACCTGCAGAGCCTCTGACCCAGCAGGTCTGAGGTGGGGCCTGAGATCCTGCATCTCTCAGAGGCTCCCAGTTGGTGAGGACGCTGCCATGACCTTCCCCCCCAGGACCCCACCCCCGCAACCACATCCACACACCTGTCTGCATCTTTGCTCCTGAGAGTACAGTAACAGCCACTGCAGCCGCCCCGGGGAGCTAGTTAGAGACGCAGCATCGGCTCCTCCGCCAGGCTCTGAGTCAGAATCCGCATTTTAACAAGAACCAGGTGACTCTGGCCAGCCATGGAGCAGCGCTGCCCATTAGCACTGCCAGCAATGGTGAAAATGTCCCCTCCCCGCACGGTCCAGTGCCCCAGCCACACGTGGCAGTTGAGCATTGGAAATGTGACTAATGCATTTGAGGAGCTAAGTTTTAAATTCTATTCAACTTCACTTAATTTAAATAACCACAGGTAGCTGGTGGCTTCCACGTGTTAAAACAGGCCTAGAGTAACCCAGCTCAGAGGGTCCGCAGGGATCAGAACCCGCTTGGGGTCCCCAGAGAGTCAGTGGCCTTGTTCAGGGTGGGACCAGAACAGTGTCCTGGGCTCTGAGGCCACTGTGTTCCCCTCAGCATAGCACTGCCACCATGCGCCTGGGCCCTAGCCCAGCCTCCGTCTCTACCCACCCCCAGATGCTATGGTTCTGCGGATTCAGAGCTCACTAGAACCTCACGAGGCAGCTGGGTGTGAACGCTACACCCAGCTATCCAAGAGACTGGAGATGTGCCCACACGCAGCACCGAATGTAGCAGTGGGAATTGGCCACGAGCTGGGAACAGACACGTCAGGCTGCATGTGCACCATGGGGGACACGATACACTCAGGCACACAGCGGACTTAGGGTAAAGACCACATGCGGCATTTACCATTATAATTAAGGTTAAATGAAGTCACAAGAAGGGGCGGGGCTGATCCAGTGGGATTGGTGTCATTACAAGAAGTGACACCAGAGGGCTTGCTGGCACTGACTTCCTTCGCTATGTCTCCACACGGCAGGAAGGTGGCTGTCAGCAAGCCAGGAAGAGGGTTCTCCCAGAAGCCAACCCTGCCACTCCTTGGTCTGAAGCATGCAGCCCTCCAAACTGAGGAATCCATGTCTGCTGTTTAAGCCAGGCCGTCTGAGGTGTCATGGCAACTCGAGCTGACTGAGACGTAGGGGAAACTGGCTTGACTTTGAAAAGCTAGAGAAGAACCAGCCACATCCCATACCCATTGTTGTCCGCCTCCTCCAGGAAGCCAGCCGACCCTGGGACAGAGCCTACTCTCAGCTCCACAGCAGCAGTACCTGGGCGGGGGAAACCTAACCGTGTTCACTCCGTAGCCGAGAACGCTGCAAGACCCAAAACAGGGTTTGGGGACCGGACCCTTAACACAGGCAAGGACAGTCAGTGTGGGGGACAGGGAAGTGGGGAGGGAACGGATTTCCAAGGAGGGGCAAAGTCTGCAAGGAGGGGAAACAGGTGCAGAGAAGGGTGAGGGAGGTCTGCAGAAAGCTCTAAGACGACTCAAGTAGGTCTGCCCGCAATCGCTTCCCTGAGAGCCTTGTGGGCCCCGCTAAAGAGACTGGGTCTGCTGCCACCGGCCTGGGGTGCGAGTGATGGATTGTAGACAAGCAGGGCTCTGTGATCATATTTCTGTTTCAGAAAGTACATCTGCACTGCTGTTCAAGCAGATGGTAGATTGTAGGAGAGACTAGAGGTATGGGACCAATTAGGAGACAACAGGGGAGAAGGTCAAGGGCTTGGACTGGGTCATTGGCAATGGGGGCGGAGTGGAGAGGAGAGAACAGAGGCGTAAAGGAAGTGGAACTAGCAGAACTAGTCCCAGAATTCACAGAACTCCATGAGGGGGACAGAGAGGGAAGGCACAGCCCAAGGAGACCCCAGTGTGCGGCTGGGATCCTCGACAATTGGACCACCGAGAGGATGCGACAGAGGGTGGAGCTGGGGGCGTACAGGATGAGTTCAGCTCTAGAAGGTGCGAGCGTGGTGCCTGTGGGCACCTGGAGGTGGCCAGAGGGCAGGAACCACACTGGTCTGGAGGCTCCGCAGAGGGCACAGGAGGGGCAGAGGCACCTGCTGTCTCCAGCAGGGCCCACTGGGGCACTCTCCTTCAGTTCCCCAAGGTTCCTTTGGTCCCTGCGTGTAGCCAGGGCTGGTGCTGTGCGAGCAGACCAGCGTGCCCAGCACCTCTGCATCACTGACACCTCTGCGCTCCGTGGTACAGGGTCTGCAGCTTCGAAGGCTGGTGGAAGTGTCATGTCCCTGTGCCTCTGACTTACCCAGACCTGCCTGGTGCCCACTTGTCTAAGGGCCAGAAGAAGGCATGAAAAGAGGCCAGCTTGGCACATCCTCGTGGTGGAAGGTTTGCCTCCACAGAGACCTCTTCAACACCGCCAGGCTCAGCAGATAGAGCCCGTCAAATGACTCCCCCCACACAAAGAGAAAGACTGTTTCTGGAACTAGAGAGAGAATACAGTGGCAGGGTATCCAGGATCAAAGGAGGGACAGTCCTGGTTGCCAGTAGTCCCAGGGGGACCAATGGCTGAAGAGCGGGCCAGCTGAGGCCACAGGGGTGGGTCAGCTCCATGTGAGGGAGGCCTCCAGCACTGGCTGCGCACCCTGCACTAGACTGCCTGAGAGGTAGTGAGCTCCCCATCATGGGGGGAGCCCAAGTCAGGACTGGAAAGCAGCTGTCAGAGAGATTGCAGAAGAGCTCCAGCCTTAAGAAGAAGGCAGGGTAATGTCTCACACCCTTTATTGGCCTCAGGTTCATTCATTCTACGGACCTCGCACCTCCTGTGGGCCTGAGTAACAGTGTCCACATTTCATGTGGATTTGCCAGGCTTGGAGTCCCTCCTGTTAGGTTCCAGTCCTCCCTGCTCCCCGCCAGCTAACTAATAATACTGTGCAAATGCAGTCACCAGTGTCCCTGCCAGGGGAGAGGGGAGGCTCAGTGGCTCCGTCCGCCAGGCTTCTCAGACTTGAATGGGCACAGGAATTAACTAGGGGGGAATCTGATCCACCTGGCCTGGGGCGGGGCCTCACAGTCTGCATTCCCAACAAGCTCCCGGGTGCTGCTGCTTAAATAGGCTCAGTTCTGAAGCAAAACTGAGTCCGAGGCTGCTACTCTCCATCTTGGGAGCCATTCCTTGTCTCCCCTGTTGAGAAGCATGAACTGCAACGGGGGGGGGGGGGGGCCTTCTGCCCATTTCTGGTGGACTCTTTCTGCCCGGAGAAGTTCTTCATTGAATCTGTGCTGTGCCTGAGGCCCCATTAGACCAGGGCTCATTCCAGGGACACGCACAGCCCAGCCAGGGGCCCTCCTCCCAGTCCCCAGCTGGCTACACTCTGCAGAGCTCCTAACTGGGAACCTGGGCACTCCCTCCCTGGGCCTCAGCTTCCCCATCTATCATGGGAGTAACCTGACACTCTTTTTGGAGGTGGCTTTGCACCCAGCAATTCAGGCTTCTGGGACTCAGAGCAGGCAGGGACAGGGCTGTGGAGGAGGGCTGGGGGCCAGTGGGGGCCAGGGCAGCCGGGCAGGGCAGGCCAGCTCCTTCAGGATGCACACGCCTTTGCAGCCTCGCTCTGCACTGAGGGTTCTCAGATATTTTTAGGAAGGTTGGCGCCTGCTGGGCTGTGATTCATTAATGCAGCTGACAAAGATCAGCATCGTTTGAAATCACAGTGGGAAGCTGAGAAGATCCCTAGTTTTGATGAGTGTCTGTCTGGGGTGAGGAGGGTCAGGGTCCCTGTCCCAGTGGTTCTCCCTGAGCTGTGTGTTGGGGCAGCGGGGTGGAGGGGCAGGGAGGGAGGTGTATGTATGGGCATGAGCGTGGGCCCCAGGAGTGTGAGTGAGAAGGCTGGGGGCTTGGTGCCCAGGGCTGGGATCTTTGGCCAGGACAAAGCAGGAGCTCTTCAAAGTGTTGTAAGGGTTCTGGAAGATGCGTGTGTGTGAGAGAGAGATGGTGGCAGCCCAGCCGCGACACTGTGACATCACGATCAGCCTTCAGAACCTTTTTTGCTGGATTTCAGTAAACCATTGTTGAGGCCCTACTGCGCTCAGGCCCTGCGTTACGAGGCCCATTTGTCCACTGCTCCTGTGTCCGTTTGTGCACCTGCTCTGCACTCGAGTGTCGGGCACCCACTCTGTGCGGGGCCCCGAGCCAGGGGCTGGGCACCAGGGCTGACTTGACCCGGTGCCCGCCTGATAGGTGCCGGTGCTGTGGGAGGGAAGGTACTGTGTGGCCAGCCCGGAGTGCAGGACAGTGGGGGCAGGACCTTGGGGTGTAACAGAAGAAGGGAACCGCTGGGCAAAAGCAGAGGCAGGTGTAGCCAGGCAGGGGTGCTGGGCCAGTGCGGCCCAGACCTGGAGTGGTCTGGAAGGCAGGGCAGGGCGCGGTCCTCTGGCTACTCTCTCTGAGGCCCCCGCCTCCCTCAACCCCAGCCGAACATGCCCTGTCCCTTGGGGGCTGAAGAGGCTGCTGCTGCCCCCAGCGTCATTCCCAGGCCCTGCGGGGGCCACAGCCCCCGACTCCAGCCTCCACTCTCCCTCCTCCTCTGTCACCATCTCAATGTCTCCCCTCTGGTGCCACTGGCCTGCAGTCCCAGGGGAGCTTCACTGTTGAGGGACAGAAGGGTAGTGTCCTATGCCACCTCCACGGGGCCCTGCCACACTGGGACCTACAGAAGGCAGGGGCAAGGGCTCTAACTCAACTGCAGTATTTTCTCATGCGTGACCTCCCCCTCTCTGGGTCTGCTTCTTTCTCTGTCAGGTGGGTGTGTGTGAACAATGTCTCTCCTGCCTGCTCACTGTTGACGTAGAGTGGCCAAGGTGCTTCTCATTATCCCTGCGGGACGCTGCCCGTGGGGGCTTCAGTGTGCACGGGCAGCCCGTGCCCCACCTGCTGCTCCTTGATTCCATCACCGCCACCTGGGGGACCACCACCGCTTCTGGCCTGCCCTTCCCACCTCGCACTCTCTTGCCTGGGTGGGGCGGGCCACCCCAGCAGTCCCCATGCTGGGCAAGGTGGGGATGACTGTGGGGTCGAACCCGGGCCTGGGTTCTACTACTGCCTGCTCCCCACAAATGGGCTTGCAGTGATCAGGCTCACCAGAGAAACAGACCCAATCAGGACGCTCTCAGGCAGCAGGGACCGCCGTATGCAGATACCCTAGGCTGGGCTTAGGTAGCAGACGGTTATTTCTTGCAGCTGTGGAGGCAGGATGTCTGCAGTCAGGGCACTGGCGGAGTCGTCGGGTTCTGGCGAGGGCCCCCTCCCTGGCTTGTAGGTGGCGGTCTTCTCACTGAGCCTTCACAGGGTCCTTTCCTGGGGGTGTGTGCACACAGGGTCCAGGAGAGAAATGTGGAGGAACAGGGGCCATTTTCTTCTTGTCCTTACAGAGTAAGCAGCCCAGAGACAGTGGACAAAGCTGATGGGCCATTCCGTTTTAAACAAGTTACTTGACATTATAAGGATCCCTAAAAGAAGAACTCAAGAACAATCTAACAAAACTAGGAAAGAAGTGGAACGCCGCGGGGGAAGACGTATGGTCATAAATCAGTTGTTTTCAACCTTTTTCATCTCAGGGCTCCCATAAACTAATTACTAACATTCTGCAACACACCCAGAAATATATATTTTTGCCAATCTGACAAAAACAAAAGTAGGTATAATTTTGGTTCATTCACATTGGATGGCTATTGTTATGTTGGCTGTCGTCATTTTTTTCTTAGTTGACAATCTAAGGGAAAAGAGGGGCTGAATGGTCAGGTGTTGCACGTTTTACAAATTCTTGCGGCACACCGGTTCAAAATCGCAGCCCTAAATTGATCACTTTTCATGGCAGCAAGTCAGAAAGCACTGCCCAGAGCTAACAAGCCATGAAAGAAAGTTCTGAGCGTATTCCGAACTGCGGTGCTAACCGCCAGACGGCAAACAGAAACAGCGACCCCGGTTTCCTCTGGGCGGAGGGACCGGCAAAGCGAGGCACAGAACGCACCTCCCCCATTCTCTGCTCTTTGCGTCTCTTGTTTCACATCTGCCCCGAGCCGTGACCGTGCACACACAGTCGTGACATGGTTTAACACCTCCCAGGGGAAGAACCAAGGGAAGCCGAAGGGCCTGGAGGGGTGATCGGGTAGGAGTGCAGGTGTGGGGTGGAGAAGGGGCTGGAAAATGGAGTGTCCATCTCTCTATGGCGGGTGTGTGTGCCGGTTCCTTAAGAGCGGGGATCCCACCGCATGATATCCAGGTCGGCTCCCAGTAGGTGCCCAAAGAGTTGTCATAAGCGGATAAAAGAGAGTGAACTCAGTGATGTGAAGGTGAGGCTCCCCCCGCCCAAACAATGGCAGGCTACCCCTCACTTTGCAAGTAGGGGACCCTATCAGGCCATTCACAGTTCTTGACCGTATGTTTGCAAATGTGTGTGTTTCAGTGAATCCAGCTTGGACCACGCTTGTGTGTGTATGTGAGGAGCAGAGGCCTGTGGGGTCTGTGGGGATGGGTGTTTCAGAGTTTATACGGATTGGGAAACCAGGCCTTGGATGTTTGCGTCTGTACAGGAAAACTACAGGCATGTAGCTACAATGTGGATGTCTTTATGAAGGGATCTAAGGACCATGGAGAGACAGGTGCCCCCCCCCCAACCTGCCACCTGGGTTTATAGAGACCCTGTAGTCACCACAGGAAGAGGCCACAGAGGGCCCTCCAGCAGAACAAGTAGCTAAACTCTCAGAAAGGCCCCCTGCTCTGTAGAATATGATCTTCCCCAGCCCATCCTAAACTCACCATCTTCGACAATACTCCGAACCCCCATCAACGCCGAGCCCATCCCCGGCCAACTGAGTCAGACTTTGGGCCGTAAGCCCCAGCCCTGCTTTGGTTTTGGTTTTTGAAACCTCTCTGGGTGTTTCTTCTCTAGCAGCTCAACTTGAGAACCCCTCCTATTATCTCTCTCCAGTTAAGAGCTCTGGATAGGGCACTCAGCAGTTCGCTGCCGTACCCTGTGCTCAGGACGGGAGTCCATCCCCGTGGGATGCCATTGCAGGCCTCCTCCCGTTCCCACCCGTTTTGCTCATGTCTCTTGATTCGGCTGTCTTGGTGGAGAGGGAGGTGATGGGGGACAAGAAATAAGACCTGAGACCTTGCTGCTCTGAGCGTTGCTGGATGCTCTGCTGACATTATCTCCTCTGTCTCCTCCAAATAATGCCCTGTGGTCAGTGCCAGTATATCCATTTGAGAGGAAGAAGGCTGAGAACCAGAGGACCTTGGCTGTTGGTCCAAGTTCACACAGAGAGGCAGAGCCCAGCAAGGTTTGGGGGAAGCGGTGGTGGTGAGGAGGGACAAGGCAGGAAGTGAGAAGAGAATCCTCGATGACAGAAGGTACTGACTACGCCACAGTCAAAAACTGCAAAGGCACCAGGACGGATTTTCTGAGGAGGTCAAAGCAGAGAATTGGCAGGAGTAGGGAGAGTAAGTGTTTGGGCAGGCAGGCTCCCTGGGGTCCCAATCCTGGCAATAGATTGAGCCAGAAGCCATTTAGGTTGTAATTACAGTTGTGCTTTTATGTTTCTTGGCATCATCTAGAAATCAAATGACCCCTATTCCCACACCCATGCCACCCCTGAAGTCATAGGGAGGCTCATTTGGGTGGGTCAGCCCTGGAGCCTGCCTGGGAGTCCCAGGCCCACAGCAGCCTCACTGCCTCCACTGGCTCCCCTCAGCCGCTCTCATTAACATTCAGGCAGCCCCTCTCACCACTCATCAAAGGCCACGAAGGAGCTGAGATCCAATCTAGCCTGGCTGAGCCGCATTAAAATCAATTAAAAATGAGAGATAAGCCTCGTCTTCTCGATTGAAAAATCCACAGGAGCAAGAGAAAGACACACACACCCATCGATCATCCAAGCGTCTGTTTCCTCGGCTTTTTTGTCTAAACGCTGCGGAGGAGCTGGCCGAGCAGATAGGTCTTCTTGTGATGGGCCTCCCGGGCTGGGTGTCAGCTGTCAGCAGGCACACCTGCTCTCCTGTGGTGTAGCCCGCCCGGCCTGACCATCTGACCACGGTTGGAGTGAGCAGAGAGCAGCCAGGGGAGGGCCCAGAAGTGCCTTGAGACACCTCCAGAGGCTCGACTCGACACAGGCTCCGCTTTCACTCCTGGGCCCAGAATTTGGACCTCTGGGAAGTCACACGTGACAGGCTGGCCTTAGCTGTCTGTGGGCAGCTGGGCAGAATCAGGCTTCTCCCTCACTCCTCTTTGGAGAGTTTTTAATGCTGTCAGGATTCCTATGAAGCTGAATTTCCTGATTTTTCCAAGGAGAAATGGTGTGTGTGTGTGAGTGTGTGTGTGTGAGATGTGCTGGGGCCAGCGCCCACAGAGAGCCCAGCGCACTAGCAGGCAGTGGGTAAACGTTCGTCAAATGAATGAAAAGGGAGGCTAAGATGCACCTGCCATCCACCAGGCATAGGCAGTCCAACAGCCTGTAGTGCCAGTTTTGTCATTTCTGATCTTCGTCAGTTGGACTTCTTTGTTCAGTTATTTAACTGGTGGCCAAGGCTTCAACAGTCCTCTTGGCACCCTGAGAAAGTGTTCATACCAGCACATGCAGCCCTGGTACCCTGGCATGCCCAGGAAGGCGGGCTGCCTGGCGCAGGCGGGCTTGACTCTAGTGTATAAGGGGAGTGGGCTTGGCGAGGCCAAGCTGGAGGGAGAGCACAAAGTATCTTCATCGCCGGGGAAGGAGTCGGGACTTGCTCTGTGCGGGGGCACTCCTGGGTTTACTGCAGACGTCTGCCTCCTCCCAATGACTGCCCTATACTCTCTCCTCGGTCGGGGTGTCTCTAGAGAGTAGCTGTGACGGACAATGAGAAAGAGGGTCTTGATTCAGAAGCCACTGGGGTTTTATTGGATGTTTCAACATGGAGGTAATGGTTGGATTGGATTTAGGATACAATTCTTCCCAGCAATTTATAAAAGAATATGGACTCCAGTATATAATTGTTTCAAGTAACTGGAGCATGTTACAATTTATTCAGGCAGGAATTTAACCTGTAATGTGAGCTGTTACGTTACAATTGCAAAGGGTAAGGCCTCAGGAGTGATCCCCCTGGACCAAGGATGTCTGCTGACCAAGAAACCACAGGATGCATTTTTTTTTTCTGGGACAAGGTTTCTCCCTGTTTCTGATGGTGCATACAGAGCCAGCTGCTGGAAGAACACTGTCCGGTAAAGGAGTTCCAACTCTGATTATTTGCTATTGTGTGGTTTGGAGGAAACTATATCAATTGCTTGAGCCACACCCAAACGCAGGGGGTAGGCAGACCCACGTCCTCAAGGTGACCAGGCACATACACCCTGGACAGCCTGGCCGTCTGACAGAGCCCCAGCCCCGTCAGGTCCGTTTTTCTGTCTCTCTCAGACTGGTCCAGCCCCCAACTACCCATGGTTGTGTAACCTAGAACTCCTCCTGGGCACCTCCCCGCCCCAACCATGCCAGTTTGTCACCAAGGGCCCTCACTTCAACCTCATGATCCCATCCCCATCTGTCCACCCCTCCCCATGTCAGTTAAACCGCCTGGTTCTTCACACTCCATCCCTCTCTGGGGTCCTGCCACATGCCCCACCCACCCTCCATCTCTCCACCGGGTTCCACGTTAACTGACAAACCGAAGCTGAAAGCACAGGTCTGAGAGTGTTGCTCACCTGAGTATGACCCTTGGGGCTCCCACAGCACTTGGGCTGAATGGCACATCCTTCAGTGGTAGGAGGCCCCTCTGGGCCTCCCTTCTGGGCCCACCTGGGTGCCTCTCTTCCTCGTGCCACTTCAACCCCTGGCCTCCTTGATATTTGTCTGTGCCTCTGGCTCCCACCCAACCCAGGTCCCCGGCTCAGGCTGCTTCTCTACCTGGAGTGTTCTTCCCTCCCTTCTCCACCTGCTTTACCTGAACTCAGCCAGCAGCCTCAGTCACCCCGTTCCAAAAGCCTTCCCCGACTTCTCTGACAAGTCCGTTCCTCATAATGGAGGCCTTTGTAGCAACTTTCCTGCTTGTGATTCTTTAGCTGTCGGTGTAACTCTTTGACCACTGTTGAGTTTTCCACCAGACTGGGGTCTTCACTCAAGACCCCCGTATTAGGTATTCATTGTTGTGTAATGAATTTTCCTGAAACAT
This sequence comes from Desmodus rotundus, assembly GCF_022682495.2. Lineage (NCBI taxonomy): Eukaryota > Metazoa > Chordata > Mammalia > Chiroptera > Phyllostomidae > Desmodus > Desmodus rotundus. The sequence continues at coordinate 157,105,544 of NC_071391.1, forward strand.
AGCTGCTTAAATCCACAAACACTTGTTATCTCACAGTTTCTGTTGGTCAGAAATCCAACGGCAACTTAGTGGGTGACTCTGGGTCAAGGTCTCTCAGGACATCTGTAGTCACGTGTCAGCCAGGGCCACAGTCATTGGAGGGGGCTTGACTGGGGCTTGAAGATCCGCTGTCAGCAGGCTCTGGGCTTCTCCATAGGCTGCTTGGGAGTCCTCATGATGTGGCTGTAGCTTCCTTCCAAGAAGGAGCGGTCCATGAGGACAAGGCGGGGGCCACAACGCCTCTCCCGACCTCGCTGCAGACAGCCCACCCCACCATTCCCACAGTACTTGACTGGTGTCACAGGTCAGCCTCACTCAGTGTGGGAGGGGCTATGTTAAGTACATGACTACAGGGAGGCAGGGGTCACCAAGGCCACCTTGAAGGCCACCTGCCACAGCTAGGACTCCCATCTGTCCTTGCTCACTGTTCTATCTTCAGTGCCTAGTGTCATTGAAGGAAAGAGGGTTTGGCTGGGTTATGCAGCTCAAACAGTAAGTGAGGAGGAGTACAGTCAGCCGACCCACCCCCTCTTAGCATTCCTAGCAAATTTGGGGGAAAATTGAGTCCCAACCTTTGCCTTGACTCAAAGCCTCGGTATCAGAATCCTACTTGGCAGGGAATGAGAACACAGGCCGCTGCCCGGCCCGTAGTCAGTGGAGGCCTCACGTACGCAGCTCCCGGGGGTGCTCCCTGGGCCGCTGGTCATTTCAGACATTTGGGTCAGAGGAGCAGCGAGTGAGAGAACTGGAAAGTGGTTGTTTCACCTCATTTGCTTGTTCCATGTCAGCTGCCCCCTGACCGGCCCAAGGTGAGGGTGAGGGCGCTGCCCAGACAGCTCAGTCAGGTGCCCATTCTCCGTCGCTCTGCTGGCTTACAGAGCCCCGTCGCCGAGGAGTGAGAGAAGCAGCTGGCAGCCCAGCCTGCAATCTGGATATCTCCCTGAGCGTGTCTGCGCTGAACCACGGGCTCTTCAATAATGCATGGGGCTATTAGCACCGAGCTGGGGATGCCGCGCTCCCTCCCAGCGATCAAAGCTGCCGCCCAGGAGCCGAGGTGGTGATCAGATTTCATGGGCGCTTTAGAACCGCCGCCGCTCCATCTGAGATTAGAATGGGCTGTTTCATGTCCAAGGATGAAAGCAGCGAGGATTTGGGAGAAAATCCGGCTTCCCAGAGAAATCAAAACACTTCCATTTCTTTACAAATGGATGCATGACACGGCTAATAGCTCCTGTGAGAGGGAGCGCTGCGGGACCAGCTGTCTCCGTCGCGGCTCCTCTCTGAGGCTGTGTGAACTGCGTGCATGCAGGAACCAGGAAAGCCCTTCCATTTCCTTACATTCAGGGCGTCTCCCAGCCCGCAGGGCCCTATCTCAAGTCCTAGGGAGATTGATCTCTGTCTGGCAGCTTTAGCAGAGGTTGGAGCAATCCCCTCAGAGGTGATAGGGTAGTTGAAGCAGGGGCCACTGAGGAGGCAGCGGCTGCAGCCAGCAGCTGACATGATATTAATAGCTGCTCATTACTGTGCGTGATCATATGTCCAGTGCTTTGCATACAGTACCGCTAATCCTTGCAGCAGCTGGCAATGTATTATTAGATCTTGCTACAAGGAAGAAACTGAGGATTGGAGAGCTTAAGTGATCTGGTCAAGGCCCCACAATTCAGAAGGGCTGGAGCCAGGCCCGTGCTCATGCTTATATCGGCTGCTCCCCAAAATTCCTCCAGAAGCAAAGCCCATGCCAGTAGCAAAAGGGAGAGCTCCCAGAGGAACAGGCCTTTTCAGTCACTCGTGAAAAGTAGAGCGCTTACCCAACACCATGGTGGGAACGCCCTGGTCTGCCTTCTGCGGCATTCCACGTCCGTCCCTGGCCTTCATCCCAGCCATCTTTCCAGGCCCCTCCAGAAAGCACTCTCCGTTCCAGCCCACAGGGGCTGCCCTGGGTCCTGTTCCGCTGAGAAGCTGATTTCTTCTGGCTACTGGCTCTGAGCATCTGGGTGGATCCCTTATCTTCTCTGGCCTTGCTGTCATCCTGTGTGAATTGGAGGTAATGCTGCCTCCTTGGTGGCAAGACAGCACGGAAGTGGCTCAGTCTGGGCAGTTAATTGGGAATCTCCTGGCTGCCCTGTAGATGCCAGGTGCCCACCTCGACCTGTTTGCCCAGCCCTTCCTCCTTCCTCTACACTAGCTTTCCCTGCTCCAGACACATGTCCAGATTGTAGGAAGCCTGGGTCAAATCTTCTCCTTTGAGAAGAGCTTCCCCCGTGTCAACATTCCCACCAGCCTGTAGCCCCAGTGGGCTGAGCCCCCAACCACACTGTCTGACTGTCCCTGGATTCGTGAGATGAGTCCACATGAGCTCAGCCAGGAGCCCTGCGGGCAGCGTATGGGTCTTTCCACCTCCATCCCCTGCCTGCCCCCACCCCTGTGTCTGCGTGGGCATCAGGCACAAGGCAGGCCCCAGAAAGGTTGATGGCAAATTTGCAAACCTGGCTTCAGAGTGCTGGGCAGGCTCTAGGGACAAGGACAATCAGCCTTGTCAGCCTCCCTGCCCCCGTGGACAAAAGAGCTCTTCCATCAGCCCAGAATCCAAGGCAGGCACCCTCAACCACCTTGGGGAACAGATCCTCAATGCTCGGCTTCCCTGCCTGGGCTGGAACATGTCCCTGTCACTGACACACCCAGAGGCAGAGATGCCACCTGCGGGGCATGCCTGCCTGACCTTCTTTGAGAACCTTACTTAATTACATATCTGTCTCTCCTACTAGACCGTAGTCCCTCACGGGGTAGACTGTATCTGGTTTCTGTCAGTGTGCCCAGGGCCGGCACAGGGTCTGCGCAGAGGAGATGCTCAGAGTTTCACGCGTCAGACACGGTGGGGAGCCGACAAGGAACCAAGGCTGAGGCCCCCAGATGTGGGAGGGCATCACAGGCAAACTAGAGGGGCCAGAGAAGCCAGGTTGGGGAGGAAGAAGGGAACCTCAGTACAGGGCTCTGTCTGGGTGCTTATGAACTGTTATTTGCAAGTCACAGACCTTGTGCCTTGGAACAGAGCTCTGGGCCCATGGGTCCATTTGCCAGAGTCAACCTCACCTGCTACTGAAGTCATCTTTCTGTTTCCTGTGTCACTAGCCTCTATAGATGTAGATGTGAACAAAACCAACTTCATCTTTGTGTCCCGGATTTTAAGTTTCATGCTGTGACCTTTGACCCACTTTACTGCCCTTAGCAACCATATCAAAGCTTTGTAGTCGATGATGATCTCTGTTCCTTAAAATGTAGCCATAAATATTTTTGTTAGCAACAGCCAAGTGGTGTGACAACCGAGATAAATAAACTGGCAATGGTATTGATTATAAGTAATCATCTAGCACAAGAACATGAGAAGGGATGGCCCCTGGCGCTACTGCATTCTTTGTTTCTCTGTCTTGTCAAACATCTGTGCCTGGGTTGCTCTATAAAATAGTACTCACTGTAAGAGGGGTCTGGCAGCAGAGAACAATTTGTGAAAAACTACTGGGTCGTCTGTCCACTCTGGCCCAATCTTTCTGTGAGTAACGTACCCTATAATAAATTCTGTTATGTTGTAGGGAGTTGCCTGCTTCATTCTTCAGTCTAAAGACACCTTCTCATTCTGGTGGCCTTTACACCTCTGCCCCACTATCTGACACTAGCCCCGTGCCCGGGAAGGGATGTCAGTGCAGGTGTGTCTCCTCCAGCTCCTGCTGGGAAAGTGCCTGCCCCTCCCCAAGCTTCAGACAGCATAGCCCCGAGTCTGGCTGAACACCCTTCAAAGGCACTTCCTGTGTCCAAACCTGCCCAGCATCTAGTGTAAACCCTTCCTGCGGAAACATAAATAGCTGTTGGTTTAGAGGTGACCCAGGGTGCTGTCCTCGGCGGGGCTGGCAACTCCCTCTCTGGCTGCAATGACAGTGCTTTTCCACACTGGGCCGTGGAGCAGACACCACCCCGCCTACCGCCCAGTCACCCCTACTCATTAGGGGTCTTCGGTGTTTCCTCACCTTCTTCCGGCAGCATCCTCTCTCCAACTACCTTGCAGCTCTGCTCCTTGCTCCTTGATGCTCATTCTGTTGGGCCCAGAAGTCACTGTGCTCACAGACTGCATCGGCCCAGAGCCCAAGACCCTCTGTCCCCAGGCAGGTTTGGTGCCTTGGGGTATGCCGAGCACACCTTTTCCACTTCACTCTGCGCTCACCTCCTGGCTAGCCCCTCTGTCCCTCAGTCCCTTCTGCATACCCAGCGCAGAAGTCCTCTTTTTCTTTCTCTTTTCAAGGAGACTTTTAATCTTGAGATCTTGTAGATTCACATGCAGTAATACTGAGCGATCCTGTGCATAAAACTATAGTGCAAACATAGCAACCAGGGTATTGAGATACTGACATTGAGGCAGTCAAGATACAGAATGTCTCTGCCAGCACGAGGATGTCTCATGTTGCCCTCTTGTAGCCACAGCCACTTCCCTCCCGCCCCACCCCCTCCTTAGCCCCTGGCCACCACTAATCCAGGCAGAGGTTTTCTAAGCTTCCCTCTGCTCAGGCTCTAGGCTTCTAGACCCCACTCCCGGCCCCTGTCGGGTCCTGTCTCCTTGGCTGGGCTCCCACAGCTTCTCCCCTCCTTCCACCTCCATCCTGTCTCTTGCTTATACCTGCATTCCACAGTGGGCTTGAGACAATGCTCCTGGCTTCCCTTTACAGGGTCATCACCAGCTCCCTGGGGAACCTCAGCAAGCATGGCCTCTCCCTGGGCCTCAGTTTCCCCGCTCGGGGGAGTTCGAGTCGAGGTGCTCTGTAGAACGCCATCACTGCCCATGGGGCAGCCATTGGGAAATCCCCTGTGCTGCATTCCAGTTCTGACAGACGGACTCAAGAGTTAAAGATTTTAGCTTTGGTTATAGTTGATGGGCTTGAGTGCTTAATGCACGTGGAATGCTATTATTCCAGGAACTGCACTGCATGACCTACGTGACTCCAGGAGGTGGACAATCAGTTCAACCCTTGTGGCCCAGGAGGTCTGCAGGCCATCTTATCTGAGCCAGTGGGCTCCAGAAAGGGAACTGCCTTGAGGCAGATAAAGAACTGTTGATCAGTTGATAAAGAAATTCTAGTGAAATCCCTGTGGAGTATAACTCTTATCTGGTTCGCCTTTTTCCAAACCCCTTACCTACCCTTATTTTCTCCTTATAAAAAGGTCAGCTTGAGATGAGGTGTTAAGACGGTTTTTAGGGTATATAACCTGCCATCTTCTCGGATCGCTGGTATCTGAATAAAGCACCATAAAGATTCAATCCTTGTCTCTACTGGTTGGTGCCGGTAGTGACAGGCAGCATGAATGCACTTTTCTGGCTTCAGTTCCTAAACCTCAGGTGGCAGAGCCCATCCCATGCCACAGCACTCTGGCGGCCTGAGGACTTGAGATTTCTACTGTCAGCACCTCTCTCTCCCTCAGGTCTCCTCACCTCCACCCGCTGCACCTGGGCCAGTCAGCACAGAGACCTTCCATGGCCAACAGCGGTCTCGAGATCACACAGTCATTAACTCAAGCCTGTTCCTGTTTGTTCTTCTGCTACTTGTGGATTGAAGTAAAATTTTGGCCTGGTTTTCAGGGACAGCAGAAGGCTTCTGCACTGCACCCTAGGAGCCCGGCCCTGGGCCATTTTGAGGTGCAGAGGGCCTCCAGGGAGCAACCATCTTGGAAGAGAAGAGCGTGGACAGGCGTTGCTGTCCTGAATGTAAATTATTCCTCCTGATGGGAGGAACGTGGGCCAGGGTTGCCTCCAGCCCTGGCAAAGGGAGGAATCTCTTGTCAGAAGGACTGGAGTGACTGTGACCTTAGGTGGGAGCCCAGCGCCAGCCTCCTGTGATGCACTGTGTGAACTGGGCGCAGGCCTCAGCCTCCTTTCCCTACAGGTTGGGGCTGGGTCACAGATGCAGGGCCTGGGCTGACGGCAGGGTTCCCTGGCACACAGGCAGTCCTGGTCAGCTGCCCTAATGAAGGGGCCTCGGCTCTGATAGAGCAGTGATATTCATCTCCTCCTAGGGTGGTGCTTCAGAGCCCACGCTGTGCAGAGGGGTTTGATGTCAAACCACTGACAAGGAACCATCTAGATCTGCCTGGAGGCAGCCAGGAGCTTCTGCCAAGTCACCAACACATCCGGACTGCAGTGAGTGTGACTACAGCCAGGCCCTCAGGTCCCTGTAGCCAGGCCCTCAGTTCCCCATAGCCAGGCATTCTTCTCACCTGTTATTTCATGGTATCCTCACATCTCCCTGCTCTTCCAGCGGGAGGAAGGACGCTCCTCAGGGTCACAGGGCCTGTCCTCAGAATGACGGACCAGGTCTGCTGGACACAGTCTGGGCCTCGCCCCACATCGCCTCAGCTTCTGTTCCCTTCATCAGGGGCTTCGTTCAGCCTTGCTCCCCTTTCAATACATAGGATTCTAATAAGTAAGTACTTCAAGTCTCAGGCAAATGCCCCCTCCTCCAGGAAGCATGCCCAGCTTAGCTGTACCAAACTTCTCTCTTCAGATCATATAACCCTCAGTTTGCCCCCTTCTCAGGCCCTTTTCACATGTGTTGCTGCAGAATTATTTGTACACCCAACTGCAGCTTGGGCTTTTGAGGGGGCCACACAGTGTCTGAGTTTCCCTGTCCCTGCAACCACCCCTGATCCCACCCCAAGCAGTTACTGAGTAGATAAGCAAGGGTGCCTGTGGTATGACTCACACTTCCACAAGGCCAAAGGCAAGGAATGAAGGCTTAGGGGCTTCAAACCATGATGCCTTTGACCTCCAGAGAGGCCTCTACAGGAGAACCCTGGATACAATGACTTGAAAGGAAAAGCAAGCAAATGACACAGGTGGGCTCATCAACAAAGGGCTTGAGCCACAAAGGCAGCCAAGTGGCAAGGAGAATGGCCTGGGTCAGATGCTGCAACCTGGCCCTCCAGCCGGCCTCCTCAAGGCTCCCCCAGGCTGCTGTGGTTGCAGACAGAGAGCAGGCGGGGTGGTGGGGGCTTGGGGGAGTCTCCAGGAGAGCCACTCCCTGCCCCACCACCCTGTGTTCCGCTGGGGTCCTGTTTCCAAGGGTGAGCTAGTTAACAGTGTTCTGGGATTTCTAAGAATAACTGTGGAGGGGGTGGTCATAGCTTTCTAGATCACTCTGTCTTCTGGAAACACACTGGCCTTTTTTTTGCACAATCACAGCCAGCATCCACAGCCTGTAGTTACAGAATGTTCCAAACTCTCCGTCCTCTCTGACCTCTGGCTTGGGGGAGTGGGGCTCAGAGTAGAGGCTGTAGCCAGAGCAGCGGGATAGGCTGGGCCTGGGCTCCGGCTGGGACCTCCCACACAAGGTTCGTCTGCCTCCGCCCAGGACGCCCAGAGAAGCTTGGCTCCAGCCTTGCTCTTTATCTGCTGAGGCCCGAGCTCGTGACAATCTTGATGGGGACCAGAGGACAAGAAGACCACCCAGGCTCTCTGGGGACTCATAGTGCTGGCAGGCATAGTTACCCCAAGGAGACCACTCCTGGGGCTATGGGTGTGGTGAGCGGAGGGTGAGGCAAGTTCACGGATGTAGGAGCAGTCCCCAGATCTATGCACAGGGAGCATCTGCTGAGGGGAAGGGAGGTGGGGACATGGGAACAAGGCCCAGAGGATGACTAGACAGAAGGGGGACAGAGGAAGTGTCCAGCGTCCGCATGTAGGTCCTCTTCTGGGATGTGTGTGTTCCCTCCAAGGGCAAAACAGTGACTGAGGAAGCCCTGGGGTGTGGGGCCTGGGTGAGGAGCAGGCATTCCAAGGGGGCCTGGGCTCCACTTAAGGCCCTGCCAGAACCCCAGGGTCTATGGCCTCCCCAGTTCAAATAGCAACCCCCAACGTGACTAACTCTGACTCCTGCCCACTTCCCTGCCCCTCTGTCCATAAGAACTCTGACCTCACAAACAAAGTCATGCCCCCTCTGGAGAATGACATCACTAGGTGTGCCCTCTGCCCTGTCACCTGATGCTCCTGGAAGCTCAGAATGTCCCGCAGCCCGGACATTGCCCCAGGCCTGGAGAGCTGGATAGGTCTACCCCTGTATCTCGTCCTGGAGCAGGAAAGACAGAATCTGGGGTCCATCAGATGCATGAGTTTGAGTTTGATCCCTGTTCTGACACAGGTGGGGCCATTTCCAGACCTCTCTCAGCCTGAGTCTTCTCGGCAGAACGGGGGTAACCAGGCTTCTCTCTCGGTCTGTGGGGAGATCGAGGAGAACCACCTGTAAAATGCCTGGCACTGGGGCTGGCATGCAGTAGGTGCTTGATAGTGTCATTTCCTGCTTTTCAACCCCCTGTCCGAACTGTTTTTCCTCTAATAAGTGAGTGGGGACAGGATCCCATTCTAAGGACCCCTGCCTGCAGCCTGACCTCAGAGTATGTGGCCAGGCTTGGCTGTGTGACCACCTTGTTCTGGGAAGGCATGCCTCGGGACATGGACGTCCCTGTGCCCAGACCCACAGTGTCGGTGGACCAAAACTGGAGGGAGAGCCATTGTAGAGACAGGAACCAAGATGTGAGAAAAGGGAGGGGAACAGCAAAGCTCAGGAACAAGTTGCCACTGAGCTCGGGCGCTGGGAGCCCTCCCACCTCTCACCTGCCTCCCCTTCCCACTCTGGCGCCTCTGCACAGAGTTGGCACCCACCCTCCGGCCTCTGAGAGCCAGCCCGGCCCTCCTGGTCGCTCCCGGGCAGCGCCAGAGGCCCACTGCCAGCTCAGGCCCCAGCTGTCCTAGGTATTCCAGGTCCCGCTTTGGTTTTGTTCTTTTTTTTTTAACTGTATATTTTAGAATAATTTTAGCTTCACAGACGAGTGGCAGAGATGGTACAGAGAGTTCCCGTCCGCCCAGCACCCAGCTTTCTCTAATGTTGGCACCTTACATAACCATGGGCCATTTGTCACAGCTCAGAAGTCAACACTGGGGCAGTGGCATTAACTAACCCATAAACTGCATTCAGACCTCACCAGTTTTTCCTTAATGGGCAGGCGGCGTCCTTTTCTCTGCTCCAGGGTCAAATCCAGGCCACCACAGTGCATTTGGTTGCCGCGCTTCCTAGTCTCCTTCCATCTGAGACAGTGTCTCAGCCCTTCTTCGTCTTCCATGACCTTGACAACCTTTTTATTTTGCTTTTAGTGTGGTAAAATATATTCACATGCAGCATAAAGCTTGCCGTTTTGGGCCTGGCTTGCGTAGCTCAGTGGATTGAGTGTGGGCTGCGAACCAAAGGGTTGCCAGTTTGATTTCCAGTCAGGGCACGTGCCTGGGTTGCAGCCCAGGTCCCCAGTAGGGGGTGTGTGAGAGGCAACCACACATTGATGTTTCTCTCCCTCTCTTTCTCCTTCCCTTCCCCTCTCTAAAAATAAATAAATAAAATCTTTTAAAAAATACAAATAAAAGTTTGCCGTTTTAGCCGAGAGTGTACTTCAGTGGCATTAATGACTTTCACAATGGGGCGTGCCCATCACCACTATTCCCAAAAGTGTTCATCACCCCAAACAGATGCACTGTGGCCATGAAGCAGTAACTCCCCGCTCCCTGCTCTCGAGCACCTCTTAGGAGGCTCAGAGGTGCCCCTGCTCAGCCTCATGCCCAGGAAAGGCGTCTGGAGGAGGTTCCTGGCCACAATCGATGCTAGACCCCAGAGCTGCACAGAAAGGCCTGTTGGGGGTCTCTCTCTCATGGCGCCCCTGCTGGCCACCCATCCTTGATCCCTGGCAAATGATGGGCTTGCTAAGGGCTGGAGAGGACCCAGACACCCTGCCAGCTCCCCCTCTCTGGAAAGGGCCCTGCTTTGGCTTTCTACCAACAGCTGAGGTCTGAGCCACCTCCTTCCACACCTCCACCAAGAGCCCTCTGGCTGAGGCCCAAGCAGCCTGCGCTAGCTATTCTCTTCTGGGGGCCAATGTGGGGCCCTTGGCAGAGCACCCCTCCCCCACAGAGGCTCCCACTGCCCAGCAGCTCCAGCCCTGTGACCTTCATTTCGGCTCTGCGGTCCTGACTCTGGGACGCTGGCCGCAGCAGGCTGGCTCCCTGGTGTGACTCCACAGCCAAGGGCCAGCTGAACACAGGATGGTCTAAGGCCGGGTGTGTGCGCCAAGGACCAGTGCCACGCAGACCACCTGCTTTCTGCTGCATGTCAGGCACTCAGGGCCTGGCTGCCCAGGGCCAGACTCCTGTCATTGGGCTCCAGCCACCTGTCCAGACACACGAGCCCTCCGACTGGACACACTGGCTGCCCGCCACACCTGCTGCCAGGCCATCAAGCCCAGGCTCCACCTGCCCGGCTGGCTTTCCTCCTGTTGCCAACTCCCCCCGGCGCACCCACGTCTGGTTCTACATGAGAGCTTCTTGGCTCAGCCCTTTAGTGGTTCTGGGCCTGGCTGTCAGGGAGGAGCGGCGACCCGGTCCTGAGCACTTTGGGCTTGGTTGGAGGAGAACTCAACCTATTGCTGATCACTGGAGCAAGGGAAATGCTACCTGCTCAGCAAGGGAGAGCCTCCCCCCTCATTTCCACCCCTCCATCCCAGGGGGTCCCTTCTGGACCCTGTGGCCTGCATGCAATGCTATTTCTTGCCTCTGAGAGGGGCTGCTGGGGAGGTAGCCCCTTGGTCCCTTTCAGTCACAGACCCGTCATGCATTCAACACTGCTCATGGAGGCCTGCCCGGGCCAGACCCTGGGACAGGTGATGGGGACACAGGACTAGGAAAGCCGAGCTGGCCGGAGGCTGCTCACGGGCTGTCTGTGCCACAGGCAGGGAAGTCAAGAGTCAGTGCAGGCCCGTCTTCCAGGAGCCTCCGAGGCCCATCCTCAGAGATCTCAGGCGGCCCTGGCTTTCAGGCCACAGAACGCAATCCCTGGCCTGCCAGAGCCTCACCCTGAGACAGTGTCTCAGTGACTGAGTGCACAAGCTGTGGAATCACCGACTGTCCATTTGCTTTGTAACCTGGGGCAAGTGAACTAACTTCTCTGACACTCAATTTCCTCATGTGTAAAATAGAGATAAATATTTCGGTCAGTGTGGAGATCAAGTGGGCTTGGTTTGTAGAAGATGCTTCCTTCCCTTCCCTTCCCTCTCATAATCCTGCTGTAACTAATTCCTCAGAACTCTGAACTTCTTACCGTATCTTCAAAGCCTGTTTCTATCGGGATTCAGGTCAGCTTCCCCAGTACATTGGCCAACTCATCCCAGTTTGCCCAGGACTTTCCCAGTTTCAGCACTGAAGGTCCTGCATCCTGGGAAGTGGCTCGGAGCCAGAAACCAGACAGCTGGTTGCCTAGTTTCCCAGCCTCCTCACCTACAAACCCCCATTTCAGGGGCCCAGGTTAATCACATCCCCCAATGCCGCCATCCCTCCTGACTTCTGGCCTCCACGAATGCTCTTCCCTCCATCTGCAACGCACAGGGGAATTCCTGTCCCAAGCCAGAAGGGGCAGCCACAGCCTCGGAGCCAGCAGGACCGAGGGTGGACAAGGCCGGATCGAGCAGCACTGAGGTAGCCCCACCCTGGCCAGGAGGGCAATGCAGGGCAGGGAAGAAGTGGGTGACTCTGGCTGAGGTCCAGGGACCCCCACTTCCTTTGGGGAGACTCAGCCTTCACAGTATTCCTCAGCACCTGGTGGGACAGACAGTGGAGGGGTGTGAACATCCCTCTTTGGTAAAGGGCCAGGTGAGCGCAGATCCACAAGTGTGTGAAATGTCAGAGTCAGTAGCCGCCACTGAGGGCACTGAGGGTGCCAGGGGCACGGGTGACAGCTCCACTTGTTTTTGAGTCTGTGCCAGTCACTGCCCTGTGTACTTCACTTGCATTATTCACTCAACAAACACTAACTTGAGGCCACCTGGGCACTGGGGACATGGCAGCGAACACTGTCAGCGTGCCCCCTCGGTCCTCTCACTTATCTCCCTCCCCAGTCACTGGGCCAACACGTTACCCCACATACAAGGGAGGATGCAAAAAACCGGAACTACCTTCTGGAGGGCGAGCCCCTTGTAGCACAGGCTTCCCCGACTAGGTGAGTGTTCTAGGAGCCCATCTGTATCGGTGTGCCAGCTGGTGTTATTGTGAGAGGCTGCATTTGGCTCCAGTGAATTTTTTCTAAAGACTCTTTCATGCATTTGCCCATTTCCTGATAGGTGATTTACAAATGCACCCGCCTACACCGTGCTGAGTGTTCGGCAGGTTTGACCAAGACAGCATGATCCCTGTGCCCCACCCTCCCTGTTCACCTGATGTCACCCCAAGCAACTTTTCTTTGTTTCCCCAGATGAAAAAAGTCCTCAAGGAGAAACATTTTGCCGATATGGAAGAGGTGGGAAAAAAACCCAGCAGAAGCACTAAAATACATCAAAATCAACACATTCAAAAACAGTTCTCAGCAGTGGAAAAATGTCTTGATAGGTGTATTGCATCAAATGGAGAGCACTTTGAAGGTGACTGAAGTCTAAACATGTAAGAATAAATACACAATTTTTATAAATAAATTCCCAGTTTGGGGGGGTTCCCCTCATAGAAATGAAGAAATTAAAGCTCAGCAAGATGAGCGGGTCCAAGGACACACAGACGCTGCGTTTCTACCAGACACCAGACAATCCTGAGTGTGCCCCCACCTCCTGCCCTCCAGTACCTGCAACCCCATCCCAGGCCAACAGCTCCAAGGACCCTCCCCTGAAACTCTGGGTGTCAAGCAAGGTCTATTATGGGCTGTTTCCCTGCAGCTTGTGGGGAGGAGTGAACTGCAGCAATATCGTGACACAGAGACGCCCCCACGCCCACCAACACATGCACCCCCTCGCTGTCCCTAACCCGACTCCCAGCCCAGCTGCTCTAGGGGGTATTCCTAGGAGTTTCCGTTGGGTGTGTGGGCATCCAGGAGCTGTATTCTTCTCTTTCCTTGGACATTTCCTGAGGGTAGAAAACCCATTTTACACATGAGGAAACCAAGGCCAGAAAATAACGTAATTAACTCAGCATCACACAAATAGGCAGACCTGGGGCCAGAGCCAGGGTGCCCTGCTCTCAGCCCAGTGTTGCCTTCAGGACACCAGCAGCCAGCCAGGCAGGGGTGGCTCTGTGCCCCCTCCTTCTCTCACTCCAGCTCCTCCAGGACGCTGCAGGCTCCATACCCAGGTGGCTGGCACCTCTGTCCACAAAGGGAGTAACCTTGAGACACAGTCCAGCGTTGGGGCTGAGACAGATGCTGGGGCTCCAGCTCTTTCGGGGTCTCAGATGCCCGCCCCCCCCCGCCCCCCCCCCGCCCCCAGGTGAGCAAGGGATGTCACTTCCAGAACACACCCTCTGCAGACTGCCTGCTCCTGCCTCCACAGCCCCAGAGAAAGGGCCCTTGTGCCCCCATCCCTGTTTTCACCACTCAGAAATCACCAAAAAAAACCCTCCTCAAACTGGCATCCATTCTGAAAACAGTTCTATTTTCTGCTCTTTTCCTGTTCAGAATAAACAGCGACATAAAATCTGAGCAGAAGGATGGGAGTGATTTCCACATGGGCCCTTACTCGTGAGATAAGAAATAATTAATTGCCTGACTACTGTGACGGGACTGTCCCAGGGCAGAAACTGCCTGCTCTCGTGCAGCGACATGCCCCCGGGAGAGGCCCCAGGAGCTCCCTCGTCTTTGTTGGTGCTGTGTCGCAGGAATTGTGCCCGCTCTGTCCCCACCGCCTGGCAGGCTCTAGGTGGATACAGAGCTGCACTTGTGACGTGGGTGGGGGGCTTCCACAACGCAGCTGGCCCTGGCCGGCCTCAGAGGCCTCCCCCAAACCCGCGGGCTGTCCTGGCCCCTGGGAACATCACCATCTCTGGCTGTGCTGGGTCCGGGCCAGGTGGGAGCATCTTCTCATTCTAGCAGCTACTGTCCTGCCAGCCCATACATTCCACCCACAACCAGAAAGATCTTCCCAAGAACATAGATTTTTTTTCAAGTCTTCTTCCTGTTAAAAGCCTTCCAGATAAAGTTCAGACACCTTAACCTGGGTTAAGAGACACTTCGTGATCTGGGCCCTGTTTTGCTCTGCAGGGTCCAGCCTTTGCCCAGGTTGTCCCTGCTACTGGCCTGCCTTTCACTCCCGATCGTGTGTATCTGTGGCCTCCACCGAGCAGTCCCTGGGCCTGGCCTGCTCTGGGCATCTCTCCCTGGAGTGCCCAGGAGGCTTGACCACTGGCCAGTTCCTGCACCTAACACACTAGACTGCACGCTCAGCTTTCTCGTGTTCTGCTCGTGGCACGGGGAAGCGCCACCGTCGTGTTCTCGTACAAGGGCAGTGCCTTTCTGAGGTCCGCCAGTTTGGGCTTCTTTCAGGGAAAGGACATGTTTGATGCCACTCTGGGGCCCTAGCACCTAGCACAACACCAGAAATGGAGGAAGTACTCAGAAAATGTTTGTTGACTGAAAAAAAAATCAAAGAGTGAATGAACCCCAAAGTGCTCAGTAAGTGTCTGTTGATTGGAAAACTGAAAGGATGAAGGAACAAAACCCCATCCCTTAGCTTCTGCCCCTGTCAGGGCCAGATTCATGAGTGGGACAGTTCTGTTCCTTAAGAAACACTGAAATATCCCTGGAAGGTAAAGGGACAGAGAAAACATACAGGGACCGGCAGAAGTAACGCCTGCTGAAGTGTGGCCGGCAGGGTAATATATGGATGTAATAATTGATAGTTTTAATTTGAACATTTCACCTAAACTGTCATATGGTGTGCTTGAGTGTGATACTGTTATGCTACTGAATTCCATGCTATGACTTTCTCATAAAAGATTTAGTCAATAGAAAGGGGCGATATTCGTGCTGGACCCTATATTCCACGGGACTTTTCTAAAGCCCAAAACTTCGTGTGGTTTGGACTACCTCAGTGAGCCACGTGTGTGTCAATCAAGTCATAGCAGATGGCTGACCATTTGTCTTCTGAGGAGGCTGAGCTCATTTAACTGGAAGGCTTTGCTCGGCTCAGTGGATTTTGTAGGTTCAGGCTCAAGGGCAGGGTGCTTGAGACCAGAGAGGACACGTTGGGCCCTTTCCTCTCCTCCACCACACCGCCCTCAGACTGGTAGACTAAGACATCACATCTTGGTCTAGCCAGCTCCACGAGGCCATCAAGGCCTGACTCCCAGGCCACCTCCTCCCCTTCCCTGATGCCTGGATAGAAGGCATCTGGGGAGTCCTCCCCAGACTCCCTCCAGCTCTCGGGCCAGACTGTGGTGCCCCAGGCCCCCACTGGGCCTTCCACTGCTGGAGGGCAGAGCTCACGCCTTTACTCCTCTGCCGCAGAGGGGCACTGCGCCGGTCTGACGCCAGAGGAGGTGGGACTCACCGAGGAAACTGCTGTGCACGCCCTCTGCAGAAGCCTTAATGATGCATTTATAAACTGTTATATTTATAAACAGGGTTCCCTGGTTACATAGATACGGGAGGCGCTGGTTTAAGTCAGGCTGAAGAGGTGCCTTTGGAAGGGGACTTTGAGCACATGCAGACACGGCACACTGGGGAGCTCTAAGGGTGGATCAGTGTTTCTCAAACTGATTTGATTATGGAACCCCCAGTTCACGCAACATCCCATTCCAGGGAACGCGGTTTGGAAGTTATGGAGAATGCTGTCAGATCTAGGTATGTTTTCCCACCCTCTCACTTCACAGAGGAGGGGCAAGGCCCTGATGTGCTAGGAGACTCAGGCCACAACCCAGCTGCTTCCCATCTCGCCCTGACCGCAGAGGCATTACCCCGAGGGAGACTGGGTCCTAAGCTTCAGGCCGAGGCAGCTGTGTGACCTTGGTAAAGTCCAGGATCAGCTCAACCTGTGCAGCCCAGGGTCTCCCTCAGGCAAGGCCAGAGTCACAGTCTGAGCCCTGGACCCAGGCAGGGTCCACTGATGGGGGTGAGGGGTGGGTGTGTAGCTATCAGAGTCTCCTGTTCTTATTCCATAGAGGGGTGTCAGAAATGCAAACATTGCTTGGGCCATGTCCTTGGCCATCCCAGGAGAGCTAGGAGAGGCAGGAAAAAGGCAGCACCCCCCCTCCCCACCAGGGAGTGGGGTGTGGTGGTTACACACACAGATTCTAGCTGACACTTCTGGGCAGAGTGGCTATGGGCAAATTCTAGACCCTTCGGTGCTTCAGCTCCTACATGGGTACTATAGGGATGGTGAGGATAATACCCACTCCACAGGACTGTTAGGAGGATTAAGTCAATTAACCCCTTAGAACAGCATCCGAGATGGAGTGAGTGCCTGTTAGGTACAGACTTAATATTTTCAAGATGCAGCCCGAGGCTCCAGCCAGGTCCCAGGCCTCCGTGACCTGCACACGTTACTCCAACACTTAGTTTCCTTAGCTAGAAAACGGGCTGATAAGGCCCCTCTAGGGCCATTGTTAGGCTTAAGTGAGCTAATTCACATGAAAAGTCTTTGGAACTGTGCCTGCTACATAATAAGCCCTCAAGCATGTTAACTATTATTTTATCAGTGATAGAGGAAAATAGGGATACACAATAATATGAAGTGAAAACACTCAGGATGCAAACTGGCCTGGGCTCTGTTTCCCAGGCGACACGGGCCAATTCCCGCAGCCTTTTCAGGACGAGAGGGGCTGTGCTAGGGGTGGGCTGTGCAGAGAGCCTCTCGAAGGCCTGGAGCCTCTGTCCTCACAAGGGTGACTTTTCTGTCCATACCTGCTGGGGCTTGGGGAGGGCTTCCCTCCCTAAAAGATTCCACACCCAAATCCCAGGGGCCTGACCTTGATCCCTAAGCCATGTCACCACGTTCCGATAAAGAGGACTGGTGGTTTTCTGTCTCAGTGTCTCAGAGCTCCTGGGAAGGGTCCAGATGAGCCCCAGGCCAATCACTTCTCCTCACTCTACTGTGCCCACTGTGCTAATTCCAACCTCCCAGGCCGGGGCTCCCAAAAAGAGCAGAAGTCAGGCGCTTGTACATTGGTTCTCTTTTCCGCAGAGTTTTGAAATGAATGACACACACACTCACACACAGCTTTAAGTTCTCCTTCCTCTGTCCCCAGCTGGATGTGCAACCTTGGAGGAAGCCTACGCTCCTTGAATGTCTTTAAGGGGCTGACATTTAGCAGAGGTTTTTATGAGCGCACGCATTAGTCATCCTGCAAAGCAACCACATGAAATGGGTCAGGGTCTTGTTCTCTTTCAGCAGACAGAAGGGTTGAGTCACCCGCAGATGCTGATGTAGTTTAACTGTGTGGAGATATATATAATGCAAGCTATACTTATTCCAATAAAGGGGGAAAGGTATTTTTAGATTAAGAGCTAACTTTTTTGAAAACTGTGTGCCAGAGTCTATTTCAATTATTTTTTTTAATCCTCACCCAAGGATATTTTTTATTATTGACTTTAGAGAGAGGGGAAGGGAGAGAGAGAGAGGAAGAGAGAAACAATTGATGTGAGAGAGAAACATCATTGGTGCCTCCCATACGTGCCCCTACGAGGGATTGAACCTGCAACCTAGGTATGTGCCCTGATCAGGAATCAAACCTGTAATCTTTTGGTGCAGAGGACGACGCTCCAACCAACTGATCTACCCAGCCAGGGCTATTTTTTTATAAATACATCTCATACTATTCTCGAGGCAACTACAAGTAGAAATTTTTTTACCAAATGAGAAAAACAAACCTCAGAAAGGTTAAGTGACTGGCCCGAGGTCACCCAGCAAGCAGGCTACAGGGTTGAGTTTTCCTCCCTGAAGACCACACATTATCAGCTGCATGGTCCTGTCTTATCATAAAATGGAATCCGTAGAAACCTCTATGCTTCGTTGGGCAGATACCACAACTGTCCTGGTTGTAGGTCTGAGAGACAGTGGGAAGTCCCCACGGACCAGGGTCAGCCACTAAGTGTCTCCCAGTATGTTTCTCAGGAAAGAGAACAGTCATGAACGCAGGCGGACCTGGACCCAAACTCCACCTGTGCCACCACCGACTAGCTGTGTCCTCTGTGTGTGCCCTGAGGCCTTGCCCCGGCCGGCATCCCTGGCAGCGTACTTGGGTTGCCCATTGGGAGACATGGTGACCAGTGTGCCCTGCAGTGTCTTCCTGAAGGTGGTCCCACCACACTTCCTGTGAAAAGAGAGACGACGCTGGTTAGCCCACCAGAGCCCCGTGGTGAAACTGAACTCAGACGTACATCTCAGAGGAGCAGATGGCTGGGGGTGGCCAAAGCCTAAGAGGTCAGAATACCTTCATGTAAACAGACTAATGTCCTGGCAGGCCGTGCCCACGGGAACAGGTGCCTGGTGATACATCCGCTAAGAGTCCTCAATCCTGCCAAGTCCTCAGCCCTGCACCCGCCCCACTGAGGAAGCAGGGGCCTGGAGCAGGCACCTCAGACCCATACAAGGTCACACAGAGAGGCTCCGGGGCAGCAGGAAAACAGAATGCTGTTCAAGCCCTATGGCCCCTTGACCCCTGTGTTCTATGTGGACAGCATGTGTTTTGTCCTGTGGAAAGTCCCCAAGTGGATGGGCTAACAATTGTCTGCAGCTGGACTCTCTGCTAAGTCTGGCCGTGTTTCCCACATTTCCGTTCCCGTGATCCATCCCTTGGCCTTCCAGATCAGAAGGTGACCTCCTGGACCTCTTCGGGATGTGATTGTCTTCCCCGCTGCTCAGATCTGGGGCTGCTCCTTCCTGGGGACGAGGCAGCCAGCTACCCATTGTCAACCGCCTGTGCCCTTCCCACCTCTGCGGGCCTTCCTGTCCCACCGCAAGCCTCCCTTGGGGGCCCATTTAAACCAAAGACAATGGCTTCAGATAGATTTAGCCTCCTCCCTAGGCAGCTAAAATTATCAGAAAATAAATGGGTGTTGCTGACCTCAGCCCTCCCCCAGCCCTTCTCCTGCCCTGGTCCACTTGACCGACCCTCTGGGAGCCTGTGACTGCCCCCACCCGGGCCCACGTGCCAGCCCAAGGCAAGGCAGGTCTGCTTGCTTCCTTCCCCTGCCGACTGCTAGCCCATGACCATCTCCACGCTTGCCTTCTCCTTCTCACTCATGGAAGCTTCCCTATTACTTGCACTTTTGCTGTGGGACAGATCCCAGCACCTGTATTATTCCATTGCATCCAGAATGCTTTGAGGAAGAGATGTTCTAGACGATTTTTTTTTAACTCCCCAGGGAGGTGTGCTCAGGGGTAGGTCCCCCAGAGGAAATGCTTGGTGAGTGTGTTGGTGAGTGCCTGGAAGTGTCAACACTCAAGAACACCTGGCCCAGACACCAAAAGGAAGAGTGACCACATCTTGCCCTCAAAGTGGTCATCTTGACCACAAAGGCCCTCAC
Organism: Desmodus rotundus; assembly: GCF_022682495.2. NCBI lineage: Eukaryota > Metazoa > Chordata > Mammalia > Chiroptera > Phyllostomidae > Desmodus > Desmodus rotundus. The sequence continues at coordinate 157,124,932 of NC_071391.1, forward strand.
CCCCCTCCTCACCTAAGGCTTCTCAAGGCTCCATGAGGCAGGAAGGGCAGAGTTATGCCCAGTTGGCACAAGGGGTGGACCAAGGCCTGGGCCAGGAAGGGACTGGCTCCACGTACACAGACCCAGGACTAACTCCCAGGCCCCTGACCTCCAGCTCAAGGCTCGCTGTGCCAGCTCTCCTGGCCCAGCTGGGATGGGCACACAGAAATCAAAAGCCAGAGCCCCCTCACAGGGCCCCAAGATCCCTCCCCAAAGAGCTTCAGCCCTGCCTTTCCTTTCTGCCCACCAAAATGACCACACCTGCATGTTCACTCTCTCCTCTGAGTGAAGAAACATCACAGGTGTGGTGTCAGGCAGGCTGGGATGGAATCTCAGTTTATCAGGGACAGTCGTGGTTCAGCCCTGTTGTCCTGGAATAAGAACACCACAGGGCTCCTTGTCCCTCTAAACGTGCCCCAGTTAGGACCACACACTGTCACCTCACAAGGCAGAAGGCACAGAGCGTGGGCAGCTGGTGGGTGACCTGGTTCAGGACACATCTAGTTCTATGATTAGAGAGGGGAACAGAGAGTGAGGGGTCCCCTTCAGGATGCTGCTGTGGAGGGCTGGTTGCACCTGCAGGGAGATTCTACAGCCCCAGGAGGGGGTCACAGCCAGGTCCCGAGGTGCTTGGTAAGACAAAAACACAGAGGAAAAAAGCAGACTCTGAAGTCCTTGAGCTGGGCCCAGCATCGGGAGACAGAATGTACCTGGGGAGAGGGCGACTACGGCGCACACTTCCATGGGGTACCACTCGTACCGCCGTCTCAGTGAATGGTGCCCCCTGGAACTGTACACGGCCCAGCCCACCCATGGTGCCCGCCGAGAAGCAGGACATGGTGAGCTGAGCTAAATGACGCCAGAGGGCAAGAAGCTGTCTGTGAGCACAGAAGCTGCTAACACGGGAGCAGCCTAAACCCTCACGGAGAGGAGTCATTCTCAGTCTGGGGAGGAGCACCCTCAAGTTCATTCAGCCCAGTTCATGTCCACGAACACTGACTGAGCCCTGTCTGTGTGCTGAGCACCGGCAGCTACCGAGCAGGACCAGGCACTGCCTTTGAGGAGCTCCTGGGCAGGAGGGCCGTGAGCCGGATGTCCCTGCCTATCCCCACAGGAGCAGAGGAGGAGCCCCCAGGGAAGCTGCATCAGGTCAGCTTGTTCTGGCTTCACAGATGGTGACAGGATACTCAGGCCAACTGGGTAAGTGGGGGAGGTGGGGTTGGGGATACACAGGCTGTCATCTCCGCCACAGGGCCAGGCCTGGGGTAGCTGGGTCAGCATCTGGGATCCCCAGGGGCCTGGAATCTGGCAGCAGCCTGGGGCCAGATCCCAGTCCTGAATTCCTGGCTGAAGAGTCTGAACTTGATTCTACAGGCAATCGGGAGATGTTTTTGAGTGACTCAGTCAGATTCCTGAACAGCCTGGGAGCACTGGTCTCTGCTGATTGATGTTTCCCTGCCCCCAGCCCCAGGTGGCCCTGCGCTCTCTCCTCTGCACCACCACCAGTGAGAGCGGGGCTCAAACCAGAAGCAGGCAGCATCAAGGCAGGGCAGCTGCCAAGAGCAGAGAGCACTTGGCCCAGGCAGAGCCCTCCTGCTTTCCCCTAACCTCCCCTCCCCCATCTGTGGGAATCACTCTGTCCCTGCAGAAAGAGGCTTCCCAAGGGAGGTGACGCAAGGCCACTTGGATGTTCTAACCAGGGCTACTGTCAAGCGAGTACAGCTAGGCTGGGAGGACCTAAAAGTCCTTATAAACTTTTCCACTGCTGTTTGCTCCAGCAAGTAGGTTTTCTATGGCCATTTTACAACAATAAAATACAGTTGTATACATTGCCCGGTGCACCTATGTCCTGGGCTGAGGTAGCAAAGGGCCACACACTGAGTGACCTAAAACAGAAATTTATTCTCTCCTAGTTCTGCAGGCCAGAAGTCCAAAATCAAGGTGTGCGAGGGCTGCCCCCCCCTTTGGGGGTTCTAGGGGAGACTCCTCTCCTGCCTCCCTCAGCTCCTGGTGGCTCCAGGAGCTCCTTGGCTTGTGACTGTGTCACTCTGAGCTGGCCTCCACCCTCATGTGGCCTTCTCTTGTTCTTTGTGTCTTTCTCCCTCCCATCTCCTCTAAGGACACTGGTCTTTGGATTTAGAACCCACCCGGACAACCCAGGATAATCTCCTCTCAAGATCCATAACTTACTTAATGGTATCTTCAAAGACCCCTTTTTAAAATAAATCACATGCACAGGTTCTGAAGCTTACGGTGGGGCATGTCTGCGGGGGCCACCATTCAGCCTAGGACATGCAGTCCTTGAAACCAGACAGAGCCAGGTGGAAACCCAGTCTGCACTGCTTCCTGGCGAAGCTCCATCCTGCACAAGTTTAGTGATCTTCCTGAGCCTCGTTTCTTTGCCTTTAAAATAAAAACACTATCTACTTATAGCATTGTTGTGAGGGTTAGCGAAGATAATACTTGCTTGGCATACAGCACACAGTAAATGGCATAAATGACAGCGATGGTGGTGATGACGAGGAACAGACTTAGAGAAGCGACTTAGAGAAGTGAGGAGATTTGCCCGAGGTCACACAGCTACTTCGGTGGCCGAGCCAGGACTGGAACTCAGATGGCTCTCACGCTGAGCTCTGTTGGCTTGTTCCTCAATGACAGCTCCTCAGGACTGTCCCAGAGACTGTGGGCCCCTTGGCTGGAGGGTGAACAGCATCCCAAAGTGGAGCGAACAGCCAACCAGGGGCCCCAGGGAGGGGAGATCAAGATCAGAACTTGGCCTTGAGTTATTCCACGGCAACAGGGGCAATCAAACTTGGCCTCACCTTGTATGAGAAGCAGCATCACTGTGGGGGACTGTTAGTGGCAGCTGTGGGGTGGGCTGTACCACATGCTGTCTCATCAAGCTTTGCCTCTTCCCTGCGGAATGGGAACCATATCCCATTCAGAGGTGAACTCCCTCGTGGTAAGAAAACAGCACTCTGCCTCTGGGGAAGCAGCCCCTACAGAAAGGAGGGGACACCACTGGCCCAGAATGAAAGAACTGGTACAGCCAAATAGAGGCAGGATTCATTCCTTCCTCTCGCAAGTCTTTGAAACCTGATCTCCCCTCCCCCACTCCCAAAAGACAGATCGACTTTGATCTCTCAAGCCCCTGCCACTCAGATTCCCCCTGCTGCCTGGTGAGGCACCTGCCAGGTTCACAGGAGGGTGTTCTTATTAGTGTAGCTGCTGCTTTACAGTGATTCGGGAGGGCGTGGTTCTGAACTCTGAGAGGGGAAGGCATTGCCCTGGGCTTCTGTCTTGGGTGGGATAAGACCAAATAGGGTCCAGGTCCTGGGGAGCCTGGTGCTGCTGATCTCCAGGGAGTAGGGGCAGGCCTTGGTGGGGCCCTGGCTGAGTCCTCAGGAAGCTCATCAAGGAACAAATTTATCATCTAAAAAGGAAATTGGTGGAAGGAGCAGGGAGCGGAAAGAACAGGAGTGCCTCCCTCCTGGTGAAACATGGAAATGTCCTGGCAGCAGGAAAAAGGGAAGAAAACAAATGGGAGCGAGTGGACACCATGGTAGGAACATAGGGGGAGGAGGGAGGGTAGATGAGAAGCAGCTGAGATGTGGCTCTCAGCCAAGTGGTGATTCACAGGCACAAAGCCCTGCAAACACAGAGGGTCCAGAGCTGTGTCCTGTGGCCCAAGGGGTCTCTGAGACCCGGGGCTCAGGCCGAGGAAGAGGGAACCCCATCCCCATCCACGCAATTGGCAAACTTTCACCAGGTGCCCTCTTTCCCGCCAGCACTGCGCTAGGCCCCGGACACAGGAGCTGGCACCAGCCCTGGCCTCTGGACTGACACGCGGTAGCAGTGGTGTGAGCTAACAGCTGATGTGAGTCCATCACCACGGCAATGGAAGAGCTTTCTTCTGGGGCCCTGAGTCCATCCTGGGAAAGCTCCCAGGGTCTTGGAGCACAAAAGGTGAGGCTGGGAGAAGAAGGGCGGTGCCTCTGTGCCCACCCTGATGTCCAGAGCCACTTTTCTCCTCTACTCTCTTCTTCTTCATCTGTCCTGGCCAAGTCCACACTCAACCCAGCTCATTAGCCAACCCAACTCAATGGTCCAAGAACGGGGACAAGTGCTGCTCCCCTGGGGCCTACTCACATGTGAAATTATCCTGAGGACCCTCTTTGCCAGGCCTGTACTTAGCTATGGCTGTCACCAAAGGGGTTCAGGCCAGGCCCCTTCTCTGTGGGATATGCTTGGATGGCCCATCATGCCAGGCCCTGCCAGAGACACAGGCCAGATGGGGCTCTCTCCCCAGGGGGCACTGGTAAGTCATCCTTTCTCATCTGGGCAATCACAGACCAGCTTATGATCTGAGAAACAGTTTAAGTCCTTGGAGAAAAGGGAACATTGCCGATGTACTCCCAGGAGGAGGATTTATGATTTCTTGTAAAACGTTGTTCTCAGAAGCTCATTTCTCCCTTATATCAAAAGCTCCCTTGCACCCCACGGCGACATCTGGACTCCTCCATGTAGCTTGCAAGACCTTGCACGGTCTGCCCTTTACCACTGTAGCCCCTGCCACCCCACTGGCCCACTGTGCCCTGGCAATATTGAGTTCATCGCCAGGTCCCAAGCAGACCAAGCTTTTTGGCTCTAATGCCCCTTCATAGAGAACACCGTCTTCTTGTCTTTTGGGAAACTGTCTTTGCATTTTCAAACACAGTTGAACTTCGGTCGAGGGTACTCAGTGTGTGGATGGGTAGAATGAAGTGCCCCTCTTGGAGCCATGTATCTCTCATCCTGTGAAATTATTAAAGGTAATGAGAGAAATAAGTGGACCCAAGTGTGTTTAATTTTCCAATCCAAGGTAAGTGCTCCAAGCAGGCACACATTCTAATTATCCTCCAAAGCATATTGGACCATTGGAGGAATGGCAAACGGAATACAGACATTTGAATTTCTTCATCCCCCCACCACCCCCTGAGAAACAATCATTGAGACGTTGGAATAAACTACCCCATAAGCCGTTGCCTATGCTGTGCACTGGTCCACCCCTATGGGGGTCTGGAGGAAAGACCTAAATGTCTCTCTGGGGCGCTGGGATCCCTTTGGGCATCCAAGATGATGAGTGAGCTCTAGAGTCCCCTGCTTGGTGCTTGGCCTTGTTGGGTGGGATGAGGGCCTGGAATCCAGAGGGGGTGGGGTTATCAATGGTAGAGGCCCCTCCTGGAGAAAGAAGAGGGTCCCTCCAGCTTCTTTGCCTCCAAGAGCTCCCTCTCTGGCTTTGCCCTGCCATTCCCACCAGGCCACAGGGAGAGCTGGTTGTTGGCTCCCTTCTCTGATTCTTCGCAGAACCAAGAAGGGTGGATCAGGGCTGCAGCTGAAGGAGAAAGAAAAGCTGTTTTCATGAAAGATGGTATTGATTCTGTTTTTAGAAAGGAAGAACCCCCACTTCTGAAATGAGTCATTGTGGGAACCATTTGAAATGTGACATTTTTATTCCCCTTTCTTCTTCTCCTTCTGGAATTTCAGAGTTGAGTCTGGTGATGGAGGTGGGTAAAGACTTAACCAAGTAAGTTCATAGACTGTTCCTTCTAACTTTCGCTCTCATTCATTCACTCATCCTCAAGAGGCATGCTGTGCGCAGATAGGTACGTGGGGTCTGAAGTCAGAAGACTGGGTGTGGGTCCCAGGGCAGCATGCTCTAGAGATGCAGTCCTCCTGGGAGCCCCTGCAGGGATGCCCAGCTCTTCCTGGCATCTCTGGCAGGCACTTGTTGCTGGTTCTGATCCAGCCGGAGGGCAGGCAGTGAGCAGAGGATGGGACCACCTGACAAGTGGGGCTGGCCCACAGCATTCGCTCACGCCAGGATGAGCTTCTGAGAAGCCAGTGCAGCGGCAACAGAACATTCCGACCAGCTGGGGTGCAGCGTGGGGGCGGTGTGGGGTGGCCTGCTTGCCCAAGTTGTGGTTGAAGGGACTGTCTGATTTTTCCTTAAATAGGTTACCAAATGGAAAATTTTGAAAGATCCCTTGTGAAAGTGTTTTCCTCTAAAATAGAAATTCTGCTTAGTACTACCAGCTTTCTAAGAATAAGCCCCAGATCCCTCCCTGAGCCCTTTGTCCAAGGGTGATAGGAGGAAGGCGGGGAAGGCAGAGACCCCGAGAACTTCAAGCTTGTTTTTCTACTTTTAGAGTCAGTCTCCCTGGGGTTGCAAGGGCCCCCCAGTCATTCCTGGCAATCCCCTACCTCCAGGCAGGAACATCCTGACAACTGAGAAGGGCCTGTGCCTGTCCAGTAGGTTCACTTAGGTTCCCGTGGCCTGGGAACTGCGGCACCTCTGTGTGTATCAGCCACCTGTGATGACTCTCTGTGACTGCAGGTGTAGAGCGGGCACCCTCTCGGCTCCCTGACACTTTGCCTACCCAGGGTTCAGATCCTCCCACCTCACCATCACCACCTCCTCATCCCTCTGCAGGGATTCCTCTGCACACCGGCCCTCCCCCTGCTCTACCTGCAATCAACCCACCAACCTGCAGTGCCAGGCAGATGGCAAGCCCTCAGCCAATACCTGCCAGCCTGCAGCAGCCCATGCCCCGACCAGCCTGCCTGACTGCACAGCCTCTCCCTGCTGGCCCGTCTTAGAACCTCTGTGACTGGTTAGCACTCTTTGCCTCTTTAAAGCCTTGTCCCACCATCAAGTTTCCAGGACCTCCAGGGAGACCAGACACCTTCCCACATTACCTCTCCCACTCAACCCAGATCCAAGGCCACTCTCCTAAACCCAGATCCAAGTCCACTCTCAAGAGACGGTCAAGTGTACATGCATCTGGGACATCGGCGTAGATGTCCTAGGGAAGTCCAGTCCTGCCTCTGTGACCCTGTCATCGCTGGGGATCATGTCCAGTGGGATTCCAGCTGCAGTGCTCTCAGAGCTTCTGTTGGCACTCAAACAGGACGGGGGTGGGCTGAGAGCAGGGTGCATCACGGCCCCTACAGCAGTGAGCTATGGAGAAGGCTGTGGGAGGCAGGGCAGAGATGATGGGACTTCGGGGTAGCATAGCTGAATCGCTGTGGTGAGAAAGGCTGGGTGAAGGAGGTGTTTAGGAGGTAAGACTGATAGAACTTGCTGATGGACCAGATTTGGGGAAGGGAGGCTGACATGGATTAAATAGCATCCTCCCCAAATTCATGTGTACCTGGAACCTCAGAATGTGACCTTTGGAACAGGCTCTCTGCAGACATAGTTAAGGTGAGGTCACACTTGATTAGGATGGGCCCTAAGGCTCTTCATGGTCCCAGATGCCACCCTAGCTCCTGGCATCTCTTCCGAATTCAAGGCAGAAAGATGCAGGAAGGAAGAAGGCACCTGGTCAGCTCCATCCAGTCCATCATTGTCATTTTCTGATCAGGAGAGTTCAAGTCCTCCCAGGCCTCCCACACACCGGCCAGAGCCCATCGTGTGGCCACCCCGGCGGCCCCAGCGCCCCCAGGAGGCCAAAGAAAATGAGGATGCTGCCTCGTCAGCCTCAGGAGCTGAAGGAAAGACAAAGGGGTGGGCCTGATGGCCATCCATCCAACAGCCCACCCCCAGGGCAGGCATGTCTCAAGTCTTCTATCTGTGTATGGTGACTACTTTTTAGAATTTCCCCCAGAATTGTCCACAACAACCTTGCAAGGTGGGAAGACCAGGCACTAGCTATTTCCATTTCAGAGGTGAGGAAACTGAGGCCCAGAGCTCACAAAGGGTTTGTCCAGAGTCACAAAGAGTCCATAACTAAGCCGGCCCTGCAGCTGGGGTTCCTGGCTCCTGGCTCTGTGCACAGCATGTCTAACAAAATAAATGAACTGGATGATCCTCAAAGACAGGTCATTGTTTCCGGAATACAACCTGGCAGGGAGGCAGGCATGATCTGGGCGAGCTCCTACCTGCCTTTTAAAGGCCAAACCATGGAAGCTGGGGCCACATCCTGCTCCCTGCATTTCCTGCCACTCGATAGGGTAATTGCTTAGTTGAATTAGTGCAAATTCCTGATGTCTCTGAGAGTTGAGTTGTCTATTTAGTAAGCTGACTTGCCTGGTCAGAAAGGCAGAGGGAGGGGAGGCAGCAGCGCAGAACTCGTGGAGCCTCTGCCTGGGCTGGTGGAGGCCTCTGCATGCCCTTGGCTGGCAGGGTGGGCACGAAGGGGCAGCTGGTGCCCAATGAGGTGGGTGTCAGGGCCCAGCTGGTCCAGGCTACTCACCCATGTTGCCTGGCAAAGTTGAGCAAGGAGCTTAGAGGTGGAAGGGAGTAGTAAGTGAGAAGTGGCCCCTGGTCAGCCTGCGTGAGCCCAGAGCCCAGGCAGGAGGGGGCAGCGGAGGCTTCTTTCTCCCCTGTCCAGCCTCCAGCCCAGCCTGGCTAGCAAAGCATCTCTTCACAGGAACAAAAAAGGATGCAGGACAAAAGGGACTAAAAATACATCCTCTGAGTTTCTGCAGGAAGCGTGGTGCCTTGCCCTGGCTCTACCAGGAACAAGAAGCGGTCTTTCTGTTCATGGCATCCTGCAAAGATCGCTGGCTGGCACCCTGATCAGGCCATCCCGACACCGATCTGGGGCACAATTTCTGGTGAAGAAAGAAATATCCCTGGGGCTGTACTTGGCTGAAACACTGTTATATGTTTACCGATTCCTGTGTCCTGGGGGCACGCTGGGTCCACATTTCCCACCCCCTTGCAGTTCGGTAGGGCTCATGCAACTGAGTTCCGTCCAATGGAATAACGAGTTTACCACTGAAATGTGGACTTGCATGTTCCAGCAACAAGCCTTGCCTGAGTGAATAACAGTGACCCTGGCATTTAATCTGCTTTGTCTGGAGGCAGTATGGGGTGGAGACTATGGAATGAAGTCCGGCTGGGTTCCTATCTTGATTCTGCTACTTACTAGCTGTGTGACCTCAGGCAATGTACTCAATCTCTCTGAAGCCACTTCTCCTTTTGTAAAAAGGCAATAACCTACCAACTCACAAAGTGTTTGGAGAAACTCAGTTATATAATGCACATAAAGTATTTAGCCTAGGCCTGACACGCAGACAAGCTATTATTTTGTTGAATTGAAATAGTTTAAAAGATTACTTTTTAATATATTTTATTGACTATGCTATTACAATTGTCCCAATTTTCCCCCTTTGCCCCCCTCCACCTGGTACCCCCTCTTCCTTTCATCAATCCTCCTTACCTTAGTTCAGTTCATGGGTCGTACCTACGTACGGAGATCATTTGGAGGGTATTAGCTGGCAAGGGTAGGGAGAGAGTGGGGGAAGAGAAGCAGGGATTAAGAAGCATTAGAGATTATTTTTAAATGTTTATTTGTCTATTTAAAATTGGACGCTTTATTTTACAAGTAGCCTGAATGGAAATTAAGGTGAAAGAAAGGAAGGTAATCGCTCCATCCCCATGAAACCCTGAACTGTTACCAGGTTGGGAGTTCCAAATAAAGTCGTTTTAGAGGCAGCTTGAGCTGTCCAGAGAGGCCGCGCTGGGAGGCTGGCTTCCAGCTGGACTGAGAGCAGCCTGACCCCAGCCTGCTCCACACTGAGGGTGGTGGGGCTGGGAGGCTCCTGCAGCTGCCCAGGCTGCAGAGGCAACTCTTCCGGACAGGGGAGGGTCCACTTTGGGGAGCGCCCCCAGGCCTGACTTCAGAACAGCTCTGGCTGGGCTCCAGGAGACCCCATTATAGCCGTGGGGCCATGTTGTCACTATTTGTCATTTTAGCCATTCTGACCTGCATGTAGAGATATCTCATTGTGGGTTTTTTTTTTTTTTTTCAATTTGCACTTCCCTGATGGCTAATGGTGAGGAATATCTTTTCTCAGACATATTCTGTCCTCTATATACTCTTTTCTGAAATGTCTCTTCACGTCTTTTACCCATTTTCTAAGTGGATTGTATGTGTGTGTTTTACTGTTGAATTTTAAGAGTTCTTTATGGAGTCTAAGTGTTAGTCTTTCATTGGCTATGTCATTTGCAAATATTTTCTCCCAGTTTTCACTTTGTCTTTCTACCTTCTTAATAGGGTCTTTTGTGGAACAAAAGTTTTTAATTTTGATGAGGTCCACTTTATCAATGTTTCCTTTTATGAGTCAGGCTTTTGTTGTCAAGTTTAAGAACTCTATGCCTAGCCCGAGATCACAAAAATTTAGCCTATATTTTTTCCTCAAAGTCTGTTATATACTGCACACTATTATATAGTATATCCTGTTATGTACTATATACTAGTGCACACTATATGCTATTCCATAGCATACACTGTTACGTACTATATACTGGTCCACACTATAGGCCATCACATACTAGGTAAGAGCTAGTTATAGGAAACCCACCTCAGAACAACTGGCTGATGTAAATCAGGACAGTCCCAGTGGTCTGGGTCCCAGCCTGCGCTTTTACAACAGCCTTTGGCATCTGCCTTCCCGCCACTGCTTTTCCCTCCCTGAGGAAGGCGGGGACCCTCTCCTGTGGCATCGACTCTCACTGAGGCTCTCATGCCCTGGTTGTTGGCTGGAGAGTGAGCTGGTGGGTAAGTATCCAGGGGAGACTGCTCCCCTGGCTTCTAGCTGATACCCTGTTCTGGCACATGGGTCTTCTCAGGGCAAAACAGGTGGAGCCTGGACCATCGGGCCCAGTCCTCCCACTCAGAAAGCTCTCACCAAATCCAAGTCCAAAAGCCTGTGCCTGCTCCAGGTCAGGAGTGGGCTCTCAGGAGACAGGGGAACCGCCCACTAGCAAGTCCAGCTCCTGCCAACAACTCACAGTGGCCTTAACGAGAGGCGCGGGAGGAGAGAGGAGCGCCGACAAGGTGGTCCGGATGGACCTAAGTCAAGTTCCTATTTCATCTTCTCTGACCTAAGCTCCGGGGGTAGGGTCATCGTCCCCATTTTACAGCTGAAGTAGCCTGATCTCAGGGGAATCAGCCGAGGCAGCTGCGTCAGGCCGCCAGGCCAGGTCTTGCTGATGGGAGTGGCTGATGGGCCTGGATAGCTGCCCAGCCTCGGTGTGCACCCCACCCAGCTCCCCTCCACCCTGCACGCAGGCTGGCCTCTGGACCCTGTCCTTGCCTTCCCACACCTTTCCGGGCAGACTCTGCTCTCCCTTCCCACAGCTCCCTGCGCGCACGCCCTGTCCTGGCTCTGAGGCTCCAGGCAGGAGTTAGCTCAAGTCACAAATGCATCAGACCCATGAGTGTGGCCTCCTTTCACTCCCCGCCAACACCAGGCACGACGCCACCTCTGCACTTCTGTCCTCATTGTCCTTTACTTCCACAGGCACCCTCCCCCTCTGCACCTGCCCAAACCGCACTGCAGGGGGCAGTGAGAGCCCTGGCCCCACCACCCGTAGTCAGCGATGTAGCTGGGGAGCAGGAGGCTGTCAGCCAGGCCTAAGGAGGGAGAGGCCACTCTCAGGCCCATTCTGGGTCCTGAGCTCTGCAGCTGCTGCTGGTCACAGCTGCGCCTGCTGCCTGGCTGAGGAATGTCCCAGAATCCTCCCCCTGCCCCCACCCCACAAATGGAGTGTGGAGAGGTAGCTGCGCCTATGAGCTCTTCCCCACCCCATTGCCCTGTCCACTTAGGCCCCATCTACCAGGGAGCCAGGGGTCGTTGGTCTGGAAGCCCAAACAGTCCCAGAAGGCCAAGACTGAGATTCTCGCTGTAGAAAACATCGTCCCGCGGCAGACACTGACGGAAGCCATTATCACATTTCAGAGCAATTTGATGCTTTCCGAAGTGTGAGCTGTCACTGAGGAGGGATGTGCCTGTGCCAAGCTTCTGCAGAGTTTCCAACGAAGCCGCCAAATTCACAGAGCTGCCTGGCAGCAGCCTGCGTCCCAGCCATGCACCTCGTGTGTCTCTGGGGCTTCACCGGGACCCCAGAGCAATGCTTGGTGCCCCAGCCCCGCTCCGTCTCTAGGTGGGCAGCCACCCCAGAGCGTGGGGTGGCGTGGTCCTTCTGCCAGGACGTGAGCAGAGCTGGAGGGACACTTCTGCTATCTTTCCTTGGAATTGCTTTTGTCTTTTCATCCTAATGAGGTAGCAAGAGAATGGGAAGGGAGAGGGGAGAGAAGAGCTCCCTGTAGCCTGCTCCCCGAATGCTGCCCCCCACCAGCACCCTGCCGCAAATCTAGAACGGACACCCTCTTCCTGCCAACGCTGCTGCCAGGCCTGCGGTGTGGTAGTGTGTCTCCGTGGGCAGCAGCTGGGCAGTAAAGGGATTATTCTGTCCACCCTGGCTCAGTGAGACCACTAGTTCCTCAACCACAGGAGAAGGCTAGAGATAGGGATTACCAGTCGTTCTTGCTCCGGTGAGTGCCCAAATGCCCCTGGGGTATCTTCAGGACTCCTCTCTCAGAGTAGAAAATGAGAAATGAGTACCTTGAGAAAACTGGGGCCTCGGGGCCTGTCTGTTAATATAGTGCAATGTGTGAGAACACAAACTTTTGAGTCAGAATATGGAGTCGAATTTCACATTTTACATGTACATGCTGTATGACCTTGGGCAAGTGGCTTAATCTTTCTGTGCTTTGCTTATTATCTGCTTTTCCCACTAAAATACAAGCTTCGCAGGAGCAGATACCTTATCTGTCTGATTCATCGCTGTGTCCCCAACACTCGACTAGAACAGTGTCCCTACTACACGGGACTCAGAAACTGCTGAATGAAAGAATAGATGAAAAGACATGTCCATTTTTAATGTCGAAACATGTGGCCAATTTATTTCCCTAAAGGCCGTCCAATTTGTACTCTGCCAAGAAAACAAGAGACCGTTTTCCCACACCCTTGACAACATGGGAGGTTATGACTTTTAAATTAACTTTTCCCATCTAAAAGGGAAAAATTGGCACCCTT